>NC_061508.1:151326229-151471205 GCF_022539505.1 Lolium rigidum
AAAGCGCTTATGGGAGACAACCCATGTTTTTACTACAGTATTTTTGTTTTATATTTGTGTCTTGGAAGTTGTTTACTACTGTAGCAACCTCTCCTTATCTTAGTTTTATGTTTTGTTGTGCCAAGTAAAGTCTTTGATAGAAAAGTAAGTACTAGATTTGGATTATCGCGTAGCTCCAGCATTTCTTTGTCGTCACGAATCTGGGTCTATCTCCTCGTAGGTAGCTCAGAAAATTAAGCCAATTTACGTGCATGATCCTCAGATATGTACGCAACTTTCATTCAATTTGAGCATTTTCATTTGAGCAAGTCTCGTGGCCTAATAAAATCCATCTTTACGGATCTGTTCGTTTTGACAGTATTCTGCCTTTTATTTCGCATTGCCTCTTTTGCTATGTTGGATGAATTTCTTTGATCCATTAATGTCCAAGAGCTTTATGCAATGTCCAGAAGTGTTAAGAATGATTGTGTCACCTCTGAACATGTGAATTTTTATTATGCACTAACCCTCTAATGAGTTGTTTCGAGTTTGGTGTGGAGGAAGTTTTCAAGGATCAAGAGAGGAGTATGATGCAATATGATCAAGGAGAGTGAAAGTTCTAAGCTTGGGGATGCCCCGTGGTTCACCCCTGCATATTTTAAGAAGACTCAAGCGTTTAGCTTGGGGATGCCCAAGGCATCCCCTTCTTCATCGACAACATTATCATGTTCCTCCCCGAAACTATATTTTTATTCCGTCACATCTTATGTACTTTGCTTGGAGCGTCGGCTTGTTTTTGTTTTTTGTTTTGTTTGAATAAAATGGATCCTAGCATTCACTTTATGGGAGAGAGACACGCTCCGCTGTAGCATATGGACAAATATGTCCTTAGGCTCTACTCATAGTATTCATGGCGAAGTTTCTTCTTCGTTAAATTGTTATATGGTTGGAATTGGAAAATGCTACATGTAGTAACTCTAAAATGTCTTGGATAATTTGATACTTGGCAATTGTTGTGCTCATGTTTAAGCTCTTGCATCATATACTTTGCACCCATTAATGAAGAAATACTTAGAGCTTGCTAATTTGGTTTGCATATTTGGTTTCTCTAGAGTCTAGATAACATCTAGTATTGAGTTTTGAACAACAAGGAAGACGGTATGGAGTCTTATAATGTTTACCATATGTCTTTTATGTGAGTTTTGTCTGTACCGTTCATCCTTGTGTTTGTTTCAAATAACCTTGCTAGCCTAAACCTTGTATCGAGAGGGAATACTTCTCATGCATCCAAAATACTTGAGCCAACCACTATGCCATTTGTGTCCACCATACCTACCTACTACATGGTATTTATCCGCCATTCCAAAGTAAATTGCTTGAGTGCTACCTTTAAAATTCCATCATTCACCTTTGCAATATATAGCTCATGGACAAATAGACCGCGTAGGGCTGCAAAAGTACTCCTTAAAGTTCGCGTTCCAAACCTAGGGACACCCCACTCTGTCACTTTGAGCATCCAAAGATAGTATTAAAAAACACCACAATTTCATAGAGACATCCAACTCAAATTATAACTCATGATAAGTATTTCTGTAATCTTTAGCCTAAGAGACACACGCGGTGCGCACACTGTCACCTTCACACCGTGGGGTAAGGTGTCTCCGGAGATCAAAATAATAAAACCACTTGAGTAACATAATATATGAAGAGTAACATCTACTTATTCAACTAGATTGAAAAGCTCGTGATCACATAAAGATCACACCATGGAAGAGAGAGATAGACCACATAGCTACCGGTAAAGCCCTCAGCCTTGGGGGAGAACTACTCCCTCCTCATCATGGGAGTCAGCAACAATGATGAAGATGGCGGTGAAGTCGATGGAGATGGCTCCGGGGGCAATTCCCTATCCTGGCAGGGTGCCGGAACAGAGATTTCTATCCCCCAAAACTTGTCTTCGATGGCAGCGGAGCTATGAAACTTTTTGTGGATGGAGGCTGATTGATTTAGAGTTTTCGCGTTGGAAGCAATATATAGGCGAAAGGGCGATGTCGGTGGGCGCCCGAGGGGCCCACACCATGCCTAGGCCCGACCAGGGGGGCCCGCGCCTAGGGGTGGTGTGGCTGCCTCCCGGCTCTTCTCCGTCTCCCCTTTGGACTCTGTCTTCGTGACAGAGAAATAGGAACTTCGGCTTTTATTTCGTCCACTTCTGAGTATATTTTCATAATAACTTTTCTAAAATACAAAAACAGCAGAAAACAGGAACTGGCACTGTGGCATCTTGTTAATAGGTTAGTTCCAAAAAAATGCATAAAAATGCCACGAAGTGTAAACAAAGTGTAAAACAAGCATGGATCATCAAAAAATATAGATACGTTTGCAATGTATCAAAGGGCGGCAAGAAAGCTGCTGCGCCTCCTAAGAAGCCCAAGGCTGGCCCTAACCCTGATACTATGTGCTATTACTACAAAGGTGACAGGCACTGGAAGCGGAACTGCTCCAAGTACCTGGCAGATCTGAAGAGCGGCAACATCAAGAAGAAAGGTATATTTGATATACATGTTATTGATATGTATCTTACTAGTAATCGTAGTAGTGCCTGGGTATTTGATACTAGTTTGGTTGCTCACATTTGTAACTCGAAACAGGAGCTGCGGAATAAACGAAGACTAGCGAGGGATGAGGTGACGATACGCGTTGGAAATGGATCCAAGATCGATGTGATCGCCGTCGGCACGCTCCCCCTTCATCTACCTTCGGGATTAATTTTAAATCTGAATAATTGTTATTTGGTGCATGCGTTAAGCATGGACATTATAACTGGATCTTGTTTCTTGTAAAACGGTTATTCATTCAAGTATGAGAATAATGGTTGTTTAATTGTTATCACCAGATTTTGGCCAAATCAGGAGATGGGCCGTAAGTGAGATGGGCTTAAAGGGTATACGCGTGGAGGATCTCTGAAGCGGCCTGACACGAAGAAGTTGGGCTAAATTGCCCTTGTATCTGTATTATAGTAGATCGCATCTTAATTTAGAAGTTAGAGTTTAACCCGTGCACGGTTAGGTGCACGCCTGAATTAGAAAGTCCCCGGACTATAAATATGTATCTAGGGTTTATGAAATAAACAACAATCAACGTTCACCACAAACCAATCTCGGCGCATCGCCAACTCCCCGTCTCGAGGGTTTCTTCCGGGTAAGCACCATGCTGCCTAGATCGCATCTTGCGATCTAGGCAGCACATGTTTATTCGCCTTCCATGCGTTGCTCGTGCTGAAGCCTTTTTGATGGCGAGCAACGTAGTTATCATAGATGTTTTAGGGTTAGCATTGTTCTTCGTATCATATGCTATCGTCGTGCGACCCCTAGGCATCTAGCCGTCCTTACACCTATCTTGGGTGTAAGGGCGGCACCCCGCTTGATCATTGTTTAGTAGATCCGATCCGTTATGATTGCTCCTTGTTCTTCAAGGATTAGTTTAATATCTGCATCGTTAGGCCTTACAAACGGGTCGAAGGATCCGAGTGGCGCGTAGGGTGTAGTTTGCTAGCCCTAGACAGGATGTTCCGAGGATCAACTCCGTGTTGGTTTTTAGGCCTTGTCTAGGGTCGGTTTACGATCACCGTGCGTGGCCGCCAGGCTCGATCACGAGTAGGATGTTCCGATTATGCGGTGAAAACTCCAAATCGTAGTAGGTCGCTTCAGCTTTATTTTGATCAAGCAGGACCACCATCTGATCGTACACCTCGTACGTATCATGGGTGGATCGGCTCTTTGAGCCGATTCACAGGACAACCTGAGAGCCGATCGAGGCTCGTATTTAACGTTTACGTGTATGCCATGCAGGAAACTAAGCGAGGCATCATCCAACACCTTCCTGACCGGGTATAGGTCAGGTACGCCCTTGCATCAGCATCGGAAGTGCGTGCCGAAGGCTTTGCGGGCCGTCGCTCGGAGGGACCAGGGGCAGTCGCAGTCCTGGGAGATTCCCGGCTCTACGGTGTTGCCCGTCGCTGCCCGCCGGTGGGTTTCTGACCGCAACACATTCTGGCACGCCCGGTGGGACAATCTTCGACATCAACCGCGTCGCCATCTACATCTGAGATTGCGGAAGGCACTCCGGTCAAGTACGAGGATCCGGCCGAGGAGCTCAAGAAGAAGCATGACGAGATCAAAGCAGTCCTCGAAGCCGACCTCATCGGCTCTTTTCACAGAACCCGCTCACATGGCATCGGGTGGAAGGGGTTCTCACCTGAAGGCGCACTCGATGGAGTGGACCTGTCCTCCCCGTCAGAAGAACGCACCAGGTCGCTGCGTCAGGAGATCAACTTCATGGTGGCTCATTCGCTGCACCGCCATTCTGAGAGCCTGGTGAACACTTTGGAGCGTGTCGCTCTGCGCGTGATCCGGAAATCATGAGCCATCGGTATTCTCCGTCGGGACCAGCTCTGGGGAATTACCAAGGAGAGATGCCACTCCAGTCCCGTCCACCGCTGCCGTTCGCGTTGGCAGCACCAGAAGTGCCGAGTTCATCGGCATACGTCGTCTACAAGATTGGTGGTGACCCTAGTGACTACCAATTCTTAAATGAGGCGCCCAAGGAGATCCCCCACGGATACACGTGCGCATACGTGCCAGACTGCAGTAACTGGGCACTCTCGAACCAGGCTGCAACAGCAGGGACTTCTGGAACAGCAGGAGGAACGTCGGGAACAGATCTTGAGAAGCAGACGTGGCTAGCTAAGTACGCCACTCCGACAAACCTCCAGAGCTCAGCTCCTGCAGTTGGCTCAGAACTGGAAAAGCAAGCATGGCTGGCTAAGTATGCCACCCCGGCGAACCTTCAGAGTTCGACGCCTGCAGCCATCACCGCGGATCAGATTTGTACGATTCTGAAAGACCAGTTCGGCATGATGCCGAAAAGGAGGACAATCGGCTATTCCAAGCCGTACCCCAACGAGTACGAATTGATCCCGCTACCACCCAAATATCGGCTCCCCGACTTCACAAAGTTTAGTGGATCGGATGGTTCCAGCTCCATCGAGCATGTGAGCCGATATTTGGCACAGGCTGGGCACGATCTCAGCATCGGACGAGCTGCGTGTGAGGTTCTTCACACGGTCCCTCACGAGATCGGCTTTCGGGCGGTACACATCGCTGCCACCAAACTCAATCCGGAATTGGAAGCGGTTGGAAGAACAGTTCCACGTGCGGTATCACTCGGAGGCTTCCGAGGCTGGCATTGCCGATCTAGCACAAGTACGACGAAGCGCGGGGAAACGGTGGCGGAATACGTCCAGCGCTTCAGGACCGTTAGGAACCGATGCTATTCGGGTCATGTAAGTGAAAAAGAAGCAGTCGAGTTGGCGGTGGTGGGTTTCTCATCATCGATCAAGGACGTGGCCTCCCAAGCAGACTACCCTTCACTGGCGCACATGGTGCAGAAGCTGTCAGCATACGAACAGCGCCACCCAGATGTTTACCAGGAAAAATTCAAGCGCGCGGTAGTCCTGGTTGAGGCAGATGAAGATGAAGGTGCTGCGGGAGATCAAGAGGTAGCAGTGGCTGAATGGGCTCGGGGGCAAGCCCCGTGTCACTGTAAATGGGTTAAGCCACAAGGTCCTCCCAAAAGGGTTTGACTTCGACGTGACCAAAGCCGAGCAGATTTTCGACCTCTTACTTAAGGAGAAGCGGCTAAAGTTACCCGAAGGCCACAAGATCCCCACGGTGCAAGAGCTGAACGGAAAGCCATACTGCAAATGGCATAACACGTTCACCCACGCCACCAACGACCTGCAGGGTGTGGCGTCAACAGGTCAAAATGGCGATAGAACAAGGGCGGCTAATTTTCAGCCGAGTACGCCATGAAGGTCGACACACACCCTTCCCCGCCGTTAACATGGTGGAGTATACTTACCATGGAGGGTGCCAGCCAAATTCCTCGTGCAATATCAACATGGTAGGACCCGGGCACCACTCCGGTAAGGACGGAGATGAGGGCAGCTGCTCTCATAGCAAGGACACAGAGGAAGCCGCTCCACGCGATCGGCTCCGTCACGATGGCAAGCGCTACATCACGGAGGGAGAAGTGAGGAACGTAAGATATCAGCGACCTCTCTCTGATCACCTCCTCAACAAGTACGTGGGTCAATACGACCAATGCCGGCGATACAACGACGATGATGAAAGAGATCGTCTGGCTAGGGACGCCAGGAGACACCGTCGGCATGATCACGACGA
Organism: Lolium rigidum; assembly: GCF_022539505.1. Taxonomy (NCBI): domain Eukaryota; kingdom Viridiplantae; phylum Streptophyta; class Magnoliopsida; order Poales; family Poaceae; genus Lolium; species Lolium rigidum. Next base: position 151,332,451 of record NC_061508.1, read on the forward strand.
GGAGCGATATGAGCGCCACGCCAAGGAAAAGTCGAGGGAGCAAGACGACGTGGATAGGCACTGGGACTGCCCCTTCTTCAGACACGGCTGGGATTCAGGAATGAGCCGATTGCCTACAATCGGCAACTGCCCAGAATGTAAACAAAAGAAGAAGGATGTAGCTAACGTGTCCGTGTTCAAACGTCTAGGGCCTCTCCCGCCTCGGAACAAGCACGCTGAGTCCGCTCGGGTAGAAGATCTCGAGGAACTAGAGGACGATGATGAAGAAGAAGACAAGTATCATCGGCCAAGGTGGTGCCCTGATGGGCTCAGCCGTTCCCAGAAGCGAAGGGTTCAGCGTCTACGTGGGTTGGAGGAAGCTGAAAGGTTATACCTGCACACGTTGAGGAAGGCTCGGCCTGATCTGGCCGCTAAAATCCAGCGAACCCTGGACGAAGAAGGTCGGCCACAAAGGAAAGAGTGGCGCCCCAGACAAAAGAAAGCCGATAATGAGACATCGGCTGGAACGAACATGGTCTTCATCCTTCCAACGGAGTTTAGCGCTCCAGGAGTAGACGAAGCACCTGTGGCAAAACTTGACTGCGGCCCACGGCCGGTCATCTTTGAGAAGCCACGAGAGAGCATCGACGTGACGAAGGACGGGGTTAGGCTGGTTTTATCCACCGGTCTGACCGTGTAACAAGAGCAACATCTATGGACAAACATGGCGATGCCGATCCATGTGATCGGCCCCAAGGATCTATGGAGGAACATTGCAAAGCCTTCATCGAGCAAGCAACATGGAGGCCGATTCCAGCAATCGGCCAAAATTATCCTCACCATTCATTCCGCCTGGGTTCAACGTCGATCTAATGGGCAATGGGTTTGCGTCGGCTGATGCATTGGAAGAAATCCACATTATTCTTAACAGAGCCGACGTTCACATCGTAGTGCCTTGGCTAACCACAGAGCCGATATCAGCAGTTACCTGGCAGAATCGGCTCGGGGGGCACCTAATCAGATGAACATGTGCGATACATGTGCAGTGAAAATATTGGGGGCCGATAGAAAAATCGGCCCGTAAAAAAAAATTCGCATGATATGCAAGGAACAAAGCCGATGCGTAGCCATCGACTCCAGCACAATTACACAGGATCTACCCGCTGCGTGTTCAAGGCACGAATGGCTCAGTTCCTAGAGAGGAATTACGTGTCCTCATCACTGTTTTCACCTCGACTGAGGCTCGGGGGGCAGCTGGCCTGGTAGATGCTCTTTTTTTAAAAGCCGATTGGAGAGTCATCGGCTGGTCCCGCAACGCAATTCCTCTCTAAGGCGGCGAGTTCTTGCAAAGAGGGATCCATCATCACCGATAGAGAGTTGGCTCTGGGCTATCCGGTTGCTTTGTAAAGGAACGAGCAAGTGATATCTATTCTGCAGAAGTCTCGGCTTCAACGACAAGTTGTTTCAGCAGCGGTTCTAGGACTCTCTTGAAGGCATTGGTCTGCCTCATTGTCCACCAGAGCTCAAAGTCATCGGTCGAAAAGGTGAAGGATAGATCGTGAGGGATTGATACGTTGACATCGGCTTATTGAGCATTGACCAAGTTCACGATCACTCCGACGTTAAAGAGATGAAGAGCGGATTATGGGGGACCGATGCGTGGCAATCGGTTCATTGAGCATTGGCTAAGTGACGATCGGCAAAATCAGTATGAGGGGAAATCGGCTAAATTGGCATAAAGGAAGTCGGCAAAATCAAGTTGGGGAATTTCTTCATTGATAAACGAAATTTCTTACATAAAGAGCTGATTGCTCTCAAAAGGAAGTACTAAGGGGATACATTGCCCCATCTACTACTGATCCTATGCTAAGGGCCCTATCTACGAGCCGTCGATGCCCTCGTCGTCGCCGTCATCGCCGCTGTCGGCGCTACTCCCGGCGGGCTCGTCGTCGCTGCTGTAGCGACCGCCGGCAGGACCCTCGTTGTCCTCGTCCTCCTCATCAGCGTCGTCGTCGTCGCTGTCGAAGTCGCTGAGGTTCCCCGGCCAGGGGCAGAAGCGCTTGGCCGGCGGCTCGTCGGAGGAGCTGTCGTCATCCTCCTCCTCCTCCTCCTCCTTCGCCTCCTCGGAGGAGGTGAAGTCGTCCCAGGAGAAGCGATCGTCATCGCTCTCCTCCTCCGATTCCCCGTCGGCAAGGAAGCGGAGGTCGCTCTCCCCGTCCGTCGAGGACTTGTCGTCCCTCGGACCGGACGGAGAAGTCATGGGTGGACTCCTCCCCGGCTTCTATGGCGCGGCGGATGTTGGCCGCATGGACCTCCTGTGGGTCCCGTTCTGGCGTCGGCTCGTGGGAGGAAGAGGACTCGATGGAAAGTCCCGATGAGGCGGAGGAAGAAGAAGACATGGTGCGCAGGAGGGCTTTTGGAGTGCTAATGCGGAGAGGATGGAGAGGAGAACTGTTCGATACGGTTAAATAAAAGAAGATGGAGTGGAGGTTTAATGTTCGAGCGGTTTTCGAGGATGTGGTGCCAAAAAACTGTCAAATCGTGCAGAGAAGTTGGGAAGGCAAGTCGTCATGATGAAAAATACTGCGACGGTTCTGCTCTGCCACGACATGACCCCTCGAAGGAAAAACAGAGTGGTTTTGAAATTATCATTACCAAAACCAGGGGGCATGCGTTATCACCAGATTTTGGCCAAATCAGGAGATGGGCCGTAAGTGAGATGGGCTTAAAGGGTATACGCGTGGAGGATCTCTGAAGCGGCCTGACACGAAGAAGTTGGGCTAAATTGCCCTTGTATCTGTATTATAGTAGATCGCATCTTAATTTAGAAGTTAGAGTTTAACCCGTGCACGGTTAGGTGCACGCCTGAATTAGAAAGTCCCCGGACTATAAATATGTATCTAGGGTTTATGAAATAAACAACAATCAACGTTCACCACAAACCAATCTCGGCGCATCGCCAACTCCCCGTCTCGAGGGTTTCTTCCGGGTAAGCACCATGCTGCCTAGATCGCATCTTGCGATCTAGGCAGCACATGTTTATTCGCCTTCCATGCGTTGCTCGTGCTGAAGCCTTTTTGATGGCGAGCAACGTAGTTATCATAGATGTTTTAGGGTTAGCATTGTTCTTCGTATCATATGCTATCGTCGTGCGACCCCTAGGCATCTAGCCGCCCTTACACCTATCTTGGGTGTAAGGGCGGCACCCGCTGATCATTGTTTAGTAGATCCGATCCGTTATGATTGCTCCTTGTTCTTCAAGGATTAGTTTAATATATGCATCGTTAGGCCTTACAAACGGGTCGAAGGATCCGGTGGCGCGTAGGGTGTAGTTTGCTAGCCCTAGACGGGATGTTCCGAGGATCAACTCCGTGTTGGTTTTTAGGCCTTGTCTAGGGTCGGTTTACGATCACCGTGCGTGGCCGCCAGGCTCGATCACGAGTAGGATGTTCCGATTATGCGGTGAAAACCCCAAATCGTAGTAGGTCGCTTCAGCTTTATTTTGATCAAGCGGGACCACCATCCGATCGTACACCTCGTACGTATCATGGGTGGATCGGCTCTTTGAGCCGATTCACGGGACAACTCGAGAGCCGATCGAGGCTCGTATTTAACGTTTACGTGTATGCCATGCAGGAAACTAAGCGAGGCATCATCCAACACCTTCCTGACCGGGTATAGGTCAGGTGGCACGCCCTTGCATCAGCATCGGACGTGCGTGCCGAAGGCTTTGCGGGCAGTCCTGGGAGATTCCCGGCTCTACGGTGTTGCCCGTCGCTGCCCGCCGGTGGGTTTCTGACCGCAACACATTCTGGCACGCCCGGTGGGACAATCTTCGACATCAACCGCGTCGCCATCTACATCTGAGATGGCGGAAGGCACTCCGGTCAAGTACGAGGATCCGACCGAGGAGCTCAAGAAGAAGCATGACGAGATCAAAGCAGTCCTCGAAGCCGACCTCATCGGCTCTTTTCACGGAACCCGCTCACATGGCATCGGGTGGAAGGGGTTCTCACCCGAAGGCGCACTCGATGGAGTGGACCTGTCCTCCCCGTCGGAAGAACGCACCGGGTCGCTGCGTCGGGAGATCAACTTCATGGTGGCTCATTCGCTGCACCGCCATTCACGAGAGCCTGGTGAACACTTTGGAGCGTGTCGCTCTGCGCGTGATCCAGGAAATCATGAGCCATCAGTATTCTCCGTCAGGACCAGCTCTGGGGAATTACCAAGGAGAGATGCCACTCCAGTCCCGTCCACCGCTGCCGTTCGCGTTGGCAGCACCGAAGTGCTCGAGTTCATCGGCATACATCGTCTACAAGATTGGTGGTGACCCTAGTGACTACCAATTCTTACATGAGGCGCCCAAGGAGATCCCCCACGGATACACGTGCGCATACGTGCCCGAGCTGCAATAGCTCGGGCACTCTCGAACCGAGGCTGCAACAGCGGGGACTTCGGAACGGCAGGAGGAACGTCGGGAACAGATCTTGAGAAGCGGACGTGGCTAGCTAAGTACGCCACTCCGACAAACCTCCGGAGCTCAGCTCCTGCGGTTGGCTCAGAAGCTGGAAAAGCAAGCATGGCTGGCTAAGTATGCCACCCCGGCGAACCTTCGAGTTCGACGCCCGCAGCCATCACCGCGGATCAGATTTGTACGATTCGAAAGACCAGTTCGGCATGATGCCGAAAAGGAGGACAATCGGCTATTCCAAGCCGTACCCCAACGAGTACGAATTGATCCCGCTACCACCCAAATATCGGCTCCCGACTTCACAAAGTTTAGTGGATCGGATGGTTCCAGCTCCATCGAGCATGTGAGCCGATATTTGGCACAGGCTGGGCACGATCTCGAGCATCGGACGAGCTGCGTGTGAGGTTCTTCGCACGGTCCCTCACGGGATCGGCTTTTGGGTGGTACACATCGCTGCCACCAAACTCAATCCGGACTTGGAAGCGGTTGGAAGAACGAGTTCCACGTGCGGTATCACTCGGAGGCTTCCGAGGCTGGCATTGCCGATCTAGCACAAGTACGACGAAGCGCGGGGAAACAGTGGCGAGAATACGTCCGGCGCTTCAGGACCGTTAGGAACCGATGCTATTCGGTTCATGTAAGTGAAAAAGAAGCAGTCGAGTTGGCGGTGGTGGGTCTCTCATCATCGATCAAGGACGTGGCCTCCCAAGCAGACTACCCTTCACTGGCGCACATGGTGCAGAAGCTGTCAGCATACGAACAGCGCCACCCAGATGTTTACTAGGAAAAATTCAAGCGCGCGGTAGTCCTGGTTGAGGCAGATGAAGATGAAGGTGCTGCGGGAGATCAAGAGGTAGCAGTGGCTGAATGGGCTCGGGGGGCAAGCCCCGTGTCCTGTAAATGGGTTAAGCCACAAGGTCCTCCCAAAAGGGTTTGACTTCGACGTGACCAAAGCTGAGCAGATTTTCGACCTCTTACTTAAGGAGAAGCAGCTAAAGTTACCCGAAGGCCACAAGATCCCCACGGTGCAAGAGCTGAACGGAAAGCCATACTGCAAATGGCATAACACGTTCACCCACGCCACCAACGACTGCAGGGTGTGGCGTCAACAGGTCCAAATGGCGATAGAACAAGGGCGGCTAATTTTTAGCCAGTACGCCATGAAGGTCGACACACACCCCTTCCCCGCCGTTAACATGGTGGAGTATACTTACCATGGAGGGTGCCAGCTAGATTCCTCGTGCAATATCAACATGGTAGGACCTGGGCACCACTCTGGTAAGGACGGAGATGAGGGCAGCTGCTCTCATAGCAAGGACACAGAGGAAGCCGCTCCACGCGATCGGCTCCGTCACGATGGCAAGCGCTACATCACGGAGGGAGAAGTGAGGAACGTAAGATATCAGCGACCTCTCTCTGATCACCTAAAACTCTAATTTCTTGTTGATTTAGCTAACTCTGCCCCCCTCATCAACTTTACAACACTATTTTGCCCCGCGTGAATCTCAGTTACAGGTTTGGCATGCATTTAAAAAAATGTGGAATACTTTCACAGTTGACACCGCCGGGAATACCACATCGCAATGGTGTGTCCGAATGTCGTAATCGAACTCTCTTAGATATGGTTCGGTCTATGATGTCTCTTACAGATTTGCCGTTATTGTTTAGGGGTTATGCATTAGAGGCAGCCGCATTCACTTTAAATAGGGCACCATCTAAATCCGTTGAAACGACACCGTATAAATTTTGGTTTGGTAAAAACCTAAGTTGTCGTTCCTTAAAGTTTGGGGCTGCAAAGCTTATGTAAAGAAGTTACAACCTGACAAGCTCGAACCCAAAGCAGAAAAATGCGTCTTCATAGGATACCCTAAAGAAACAATTGGGTATACCTTCTATCACATATCCGAAGGCAAAGTTTTCGTTGCCAAGAATGGATCCTTTCTTGAGAAGGAGTTTCTCTCGAAATAAGTGACTGTAAGGAAAGTAGAACTCAACGAGGTTATTGAACCTTCTCCCGGACTTGAGAGTAGAGCAAGACCGGCATATGTTCTTGTGCCGCCTGCACCGATAAGAGAGGAAGCTAATGATGATGATCATGAAACTTCGAACGAAGTTACTACTGAACCTCGCAGGTTGACGAGGATTTGTGCCACTCCTTATTGGTATGACCCCTCCTTAAATGTCATGTTGGTTGACAACAATGACGACCCTGCAACGTATGAGGAAGCAATGATGAGCCCGGATTCCAATAAATGGCAAGAAGTCATGAAATCCGAAATGAGATCCATGTATGAAAATCAAGTATAGACTTTGGTGGACCTACCTGATGGCCGCAAGGCTGTTGAGAACAAATGGATTTTCAAAAGAAAAATAGACGCTGATGGTATATTAATGGTATAAAGCTCGACTTGTCGCGAAAGGGTTCCGACAAATTCAAGGAGTTGACTATGATGAGACTTTCTCACATGTAGCGAAGCTAAAGTCTGTGAGGATTTTGTTAGCAATCGCTGCATTTTTCGACTATGAAATTTGGGAGATGGATGTCAAAACGGCGTTCCTTAATGGTGACATTGAGGAAGAGTTGTATATGATACAACCGAAGGGTTTTGTCGATCCTAAAGATGCTGACAAGGTATGCAAACTTCAGCGCTCCATTTATGGACTGAAGCAAGCATCCCGTAGTTGGAACCGACGTTTTGATAAGGTGATCAAAGACTTTGGATTTATACAAACTTTTGGAGAAGCTTGTATTTAGAAGAAAGTGAGTGAGAGCTCTGTAGCATTCCTAATACTGTATGTGGATGACATATTGTTGATTGGGAATGATATAGAACTTCTTGAAAGTGTCAAAGGCTATTTGAATAAGAGTTTTTCAATGAAGGATCTTGGCAAAGCATTATACAGTTTAGGCATCAAGATTTATAGAGATAGATCTAGACGCTTAATAGGGCTTTCACAAAGTACATACCTGGACAAAGTTCTAAAGAAGTTTAGAATGGATGAAAGCAAGAAAGGGTTCTTGCCCATGTTGCCAGGTAAGACCTTGAGTAAAACTCGAAGTCCGGCTACAGCGGAAGAAAGAGAAAGGATGAACAAAATACCCTATGCCTCGGCCGTAGGCTCTATCATGTATGGCATGATGTGTACAAGACGGGATATCGCACATGCTGTTAGTTTGACTAGCAGATATCAAAGTAATCCTGGAATGGAACACTGGACAGCGGTCAAGAATATCCTAAAGTACTTGAAAAAGACTAAGGATATGTTTCTTTGTTATGGAGGTGACCAAGAGCTCGCTGTAACCAGTTACACCGATGCTAGTTGGAGCACTGATCCACATGACTCTAAGTCTCAATCTGGATACGTGTTTATTTTGAATGGTGCAGCAATGAGCTGGATGAGTGCCAAGCAAAGCGTGGTGGCGAAATCTTCAACTGAATCTGAATACATAGCTGCTTCGAAAGCTTCATCAGAAGCGATAAGGATGAAGATGTTCATTACTGAGCTTAGTGTGGTTCCTAGTGCGTTGGACCCGTTGACCATCTATTGTGACAACATGGGTGCCATAGCCAATGCCCACGAGCCAAGGTCATACAAGAAGCTGAAGCATATCAAGCTACGTTTTCATGTAATTCACGAGTATGTCGAATATGGTGACATAAAGATTTGCAAAGTACACACAGATCTGAATGTAGCAGATCCGTTGACTAAAGCTCTCCCTAGAGCAAAACATGATCTACACCAGAACGCCATGGGTGTTAGGTACCTTACCATGTAATCTAGATTATTGACTCTAGTGCAAGTGGGAGACTATTGGAGATATGCCCAAGAGGCAGTAATAAAGTGGTTATTATTATATCTTTGTGTTTATGAAAAATGTTTGCATCTCATGCTATAATCGTATTAATCGAAAATATTAATACTTATGTGTTCTGTAAACATAAAAGAGTCCCTAGTAAGCCTCTTGTTAAACTAGTTTGTTGATTAATAGATGATCATGGTTTTCTGATCATGAACATTGGATGTTATTAATAACAAGATTATGTCATTAGGAGAATGATGTAATGGACACACACCCATAGTAAGCATAGCATAAGATCAAGTCATTGAGTTCGTCTTGCTATAAGCTTTCGATACATAGTAACCTAATCCTTCGACCATGAGATCGTGTAAAGACTTACATTGGATGGGTGATTTGATTACATCAAACGCCACTTTGTAAATGGGTGGTTATAAAGATGGGATTAAGTATTCTGAAAGTATAAATTGAAGCGCATGGATCAAGAGTGGCATTTGTCCATCCTAATGACGGATAGATATGCTCTAGGCCCTCTCGGTGGAATATTATCTAATTAGCTTGAAACCATGTGATAGGGTCACAGGGGATGACATACCATGGTACGAGTAAAGAGTACTTATCGGTAACGAGGTTGAACTAGGTATACAGATACCAATGATCGAACCTCCGATAAGTAAAGTATCGCGCGACAAAGGGGATTGGTATCATATGTTAATGGTTCATTCGATCACGAAGTCATCGTTGAATATGTGGGAGTCATTATGGATCTTCAGGTCCCGCTATTGGTTATTGATCGGAGAGGTTCGCCAATCGTAGGGTGACACACTTAACATTCGATATTGTATAGTAGATTTAGAATATGAGATGGAGACCGAATATTATTCGGAGTCTCGGATGGGATCCAGGACATCACGAGAAGGTCCGGAATGGTTCGAAGAATAAGATTCATATAATAGAAGTCATCTTCCGGGGTTCGGGAAAAGTTCCAGTGTTTTGACCGGAGCTTTTAGAAGGTTCTAGAGGGCCACCGGTGGGCCCACCACCCCGGAAGGGGCCACATGGGCTAAGGGAATGCTGCAGGGGCATCATTGGCCAGTTGCAGCTGGCCCAAGAGGCCTAGCCGGCCAGCCCCAAGGGATAAGATCAAATCTCTAGATTATTGGGGGGGGAGAGACTTGGGGTGGAAGATTTCTCCCCCCCCCCCCCATGCGCCGGCCCTAGGTGTTGGTGGGCCTAGGGGGCAACCCTAGCCGACCCCACCCCCCCCCCCACTATGTAAAGAGGGGTGGGGTGGCCGGCCATTTCCCCCTTCCCTCAACCCAAGCCGCCACCTCTCCTCCCTGCTGCTTCTTCCTGCTCCGGCTTAGGCAAAGCCCTACAGGAATTCTCCTCCACCACCACGCCGTCATGCTACTGGAATTTCGAGGGGATCTACTCCTCCGATGCCCGCTGGAACACGGAGAGGAAGGACGTCATCGACACAGCACGTGTGACCGAGTACGGAAGTGTTGCCGGATTGCAGAACCGGAAGGATCGTGTACATCAACCACGGGATCTGATCTCGTTAAGTCTTTGGGTCTTCGAGGGTTAGTCTCTCTCATTTCTCGTTGCTCCGATCTTATAGATTAGATATTGGTTTTTTCATAGATTGGATCTTGATTTTATTCGTCTTTGCGGTAGATTTTTTTGTTTTCTATGCAACGAACCCTACAGAAAGGACAATTCTACCCTGAAAGAAAAGTGTAGAGTTTTCCTTTGCTCTTATTATGGACAACAGTCCTATATAAAAACATCAATGTAAACACAGAATTGAGCAGATTGCTAGGTTGACTCCACCTGATGACTCATCAAGAACAAACTTTCTTTGACTAAATTTCAAAGAAAAGACCACGAGCTACCGAAAGCTATTTTTGTTTGACTACGCTGCCATATCATCAAACAACAAAGAAGCAAATACTACCTTGACTTCGTCTAATCTGACGACTCATAGATAGCTACTTTTCCTTGACTGTAGTAATAATTTAAGGCATTACAATGCCATGACAAAAAAAAACTACAGATGATGCAAGAACTAGTACGTCGATCCTACCATGTCCACTGATCAATATCGGCGCTTCTTGCTAGGTGGAACTGCAGGCTGAAGCAAGCTCATCTCACCAAAGAATTTAGCAACATTAAGAAACTTCTTATATGGCGGTATCCGCGATTCCCATGCGACTAGCTCAAACTCTTCCTTTGGCAAAATTGCTGAACCGGCAATCAGGTCTCCAAACATAACCTTAGGCAATTTCTTTTTGGAATCATCGTCTTCTCTGTGAGGAGGCATAAGCTGAAGTGGAGTAGCTGATGAGCCAATGTTGGATATGTCAATAGGATGATCTTTGTCCATAAGATGCCTTGGGTGTTCACCATATACCGACAAATTACTCTGCACCACGTATCTGTACCTCTTCAAGATACTAAACCAAAATTTAGAACTTTGATCCTTCCTTAGCACATCAGCATACACGTTTGTCATGATAATTGATCCTTCCAGCGCTGTTGCTATGTCTCTTGCTACTGACGCTAACCGAGGGTGCTCCTCTGGGTTTGTGCTTCCAAAAGCAAGAACCTTGAAGAGATAACTATACTCCTCTGGCGACAAGTTGTTCAAGGCCACTGGCCTTACCGTTCCGAACCTGGCTAACTTCTGAACCTTAGATATGATTATGATCTTACTTCCTCTGCTCATATGTGCTGCTGTTGATGAGTAAAACTTTCGCCAGGTCTCATTGTCCACATCTGAAGTGAATTCAACCACAACCAAAGTCCGGCCTTCCTGGATGAATGCTTGGTGCTCAGTTTTACAAAAGCTCTCTCCATTCAAATGCAGGATTGAAGAGAAGTATGACATGACTTTTTGGTTGTTGCAAACATGTGCGACTAGAGTTTTCTTACCGACTATGCCAGCCCCGATGATCGGCAACACAGTCGGAGCAGAAGGAGTAGGATTATTTTGCAATAATATATTGATAACTTGCTGTTTCTCTATGTGACGGCCAAACATGAAATTGTCAATATAGAGGTATGTGTCATAAGGGCTTCGAAACATGCGTTCACATCCCCCTAGAAGCAAGACAAACTCTGTCATATTAGTAACCATGGTTTCTAAACTATCCAGTGCGCTCTGAAGCTTGTGATAAGAGAACGGGCCGTCGGTCCGTTGGCTAGCTCTGCGGGAGCGCAGGCTGCCGGCCAGCGTTCGAGTCCTGGTACTCCCGCTGTGCACTCATGGAGTTTCTTCTATAAAAAATGCCAACAGGTGCTAGTGCCTGGGTTGGTCTCATTTTTTTTTTTTTTTTTTTTTTTGATAAGTTGCAGCGGACCTCCGTCTGGAACGAAAAGAGTTGATGGAATCAGACCTGCTAACCTCCTCAACCCTTGAGATGCGAAGGGTCCGAAACTTGGCGGTGTCCAGGACATGGTAGCCTTGGTACATGGCCTCAGAAAGCTTCTTGAGCTCGAGCAGCATCTTGGAGTTGGTAAGGTGTCGACCCTCAGCCTCTTCGACGACCATGTGAACCCTGAGAAGAAGTTGTTGCAGCCTTCCCATCTTTTCTTTAAGATTTACCTGACTATTGTACTTCTTGATGATGAAGGATATGAATCGACTAACCAGGTCGCCTGCAATTGAAGAGACAACCAGCTCCATATGCTCTAGACTTCTCTTCTTCGTGTTTGTGTTTCTCTTTGCTGAGAGAGAGAGAGAGAGGATATTACCGGAGTATGTTCCTAGCACTGCACAATTGACTGGTTTTGTGCCACCAAGAGGTCTTGATGTCGCTGTCAGTGTTCTATGGTGATAGACTTAAGATGAGAACATAATGCTGTTACTAATTATTTTACTTAACTTGCTTACGTTTAAGTTTGACCAATTCTACACCCATTTCCTGCCCGTTCTTCTTTATAGTCTAAGAGCATCCCCAGCTGTCTCTCCAGGAAAGGCTTTCAGGACCTTTTTTTTATATTCGGATGGACGAAAATGGCCGGTCGCTCCCCGGATGCTCGTTTTCGCCCGGATTTGGGCTTTCATCCATCATGGGAGCCCAGGTCATCCCGGCCCCCTGGAGAGCGCTCGGGGAGTCCGGAGGAAACGAAAGCGCGGGAAACGTTGAGAAAACTTCTCGCGCGGCTGGTGGCCCTGACTAGTCGGCAAGAAAGGCCGATTGTCGTCCTCATACTACCGCGTCTGGCCGCATTCACCACCCCGTCTCCCTATTCACCACCTCTCTCCCCAATCTCATCGAGCGAACAATGGCGAACTTCGGCGATGGCGCGGCGAAGAATGGCTTCGGCCGTCGTTCTCTCCACCAATGGGAGGGGAGACTGCTGCACGCGGCGGGCTACCCCGCGCCGCCGGCTTCCGTGCGCCCGGAGGTTGGCGCCTGAGCGCGGGGGGCATCCCGATCCCGCCGCCACCAATCCGACGCGCCGCCCTCGAGGCGGAGATCGACGCGGTGCTCGTCACACCCTAAGCGACGAGCAGCGCGCGGAGGAGCGGTTCTTCCCCGACAACTACGAGGCCTGGACGGAGTTCTTCCGACAAAGGTACGAGCGGGAACTCGCCGCCTACGACGGCCCTCCCCCTCCTCCCGCACGAAACAGCGCCGCCGGCCGCCGCCGCCGCTGGTGGAGCAGGCATGGCCGCACCCTCGAGAACGTGCTCGCGCAGATCAAGGGCGGCAACTCCCCCGTACTGGGGATTCCGCCACCGGTGGCGCCTACCGTGTCGCGCCGACACAGGAGCTCGTGGACGCCGCGAAGGATGGCGTCGTCGTCCTCGTCGTCTCGGTCTGCGTCGAGGTCCGACGGGTCGGCTACTCCACCAGCGACGCCGAGGGTCATCAAGACGGAGCCGACGTCTCCACCACCGACCAGAGGGCGCAGCAGCGGCACCCTCGTCATTCGCGAGGGGGGCACCGGTCGTTGTCGTCTCCTTCGCGCGGCCGCAAGAGAAAGAAGTCCAAGAAGGATGCCGCAACAGCCGCCGCCGCGTCCCAGCTCGCCGAAGAGGAGGCCAAGCGGGCCGAGGACGCGGTGGTGGCCGAGGCGATCGCGAGGTCGCTGACCGACCTCGTCCCCGCCGACAACGCCCTCCCGATGGACGCCGCGCTCGCCTGGTCCAGCAGGACTGGGAGATGCAGGAGGTGGAGCAGCAGATGCGTCTGCTCGACCTGGCGGCCGCGTGGCGACGCGCCGCCCGAGACACATGGGCCGCACCCACCGCACCCGTCGCCCCCGTGCCGCTCATCAAGCTCAAGGAGAGCAGCGACGATGAGTTGTATCTGCCGACACCGCCACACGGCTACCCTAGCCAAGATTCAAGCCGTTAGTACGGAGACGCTGGCCAGAGCAGCCAGCAGGCGCCGCCGCCCGAGGATGCCGGCAACTCCAGCGACAACGACAACGGCGGTGACGACTACACGGTGTTCTACTACCATTTTGGCATGTAGATCGCCATGTTCTAGCTTTAGTTTATATTTCCCTCTAGCCGAACGGCTGGAGATGCTCTAATCGCCTGCTTCCTCTTTAATTGCTAGCTCTCATATCAACTTCCCTTGCCACCATGGGATGCATTATACTCCCTCCGTTTTATTTATTTGATCAACACAATATAAATTGTATGCCTACAAAATCTATATCGTTAGATTCGTATGCAAAAATGATTTTCAATGATATAATTTTTGTGACATATATTTGATATTTTGTTGACCAAAATAGTGGTCAAAACAATTTCTTAAACTACGTGTGTGCCTCTTAAACTGAGACCGAGGGAGTAGTATTATCTTACCCTCAGTATTATAGGTCTCATTTCTACCAGATTTTGAACAAGTTTACGAAAAGCTTGGTGCGTACAAAATACATATTCAGATTATGTAATCTATATTCAGGTATGAAAGGCCAAATACAGAGTAGAGCGCCTGTAGTTTTTCTCTTTCAGTTTATGTAGCTTGGCATGTGTGTTCCCTGGTGTAGGTGGTTCTCGAAACTAGTAGTGTTCTGAAACTTTTAGTGTTTGTCCGGAATGCACAAACCCTGATGCTAAACTATTTTGTACTTTCCCTTTTCATTTATTGGGAGCTGAGGCACTTTTCCTCGGATAAAAAGCAGAGTCAACGGATGATAACAAGATCACCACAGTACTATCTTGATATGTATAGTCGACTTTTTTTTTTAAAAAAAAAAGAGCAGTCCTGTATACAAACTAGTCATGTACAAGCTTGGTCGATTAAAATACACGCCGTTGTGCGGTGTAATCTCATATTAAGTATGAAAGGCCAAAAATCGAGAATCACCAAACAATATCACGAGAGGACCATCTTGAGCTTGTAGTTCTTGGCAAATGCGCTGTACACGAGGAAGTTGAGTATGGAAATGGCGGCCATTATCCAGAAAAAGTAGTCGAGGTGCCCCTCGTTGAGGTCGTCGGCGATCCAGCCGGGGCTGTCGGCGGTGGCTGTGAAGAGAGCAATGACCGCGTATATGAGCGAGCTCAGGTAGCTTCCGAGCGCGATGGTGAGGAGCGCGAGCGACGTGCACATGCTCTTCATGGTGTCGGGCGCCTCGCCGTAGAAGAACTCGAGCTGGGCAATGTAGCAGAACACCTCCCCGCCGGCGAGGAAGAAGTACTGCGGTAGCTGCCACGCGATGCCGATGAGCTCTCCTCGCGCGACGCTGGCGAGTCGGCTCTTCTCGACGACCGCGGCGAGCGCCATGGAGAGCGCCATGAGGACGCGGCCGGCCCCCATCCGCTGCAGCTGCGACGGCTCCCCGTTGCCGCCCGAGTAGAAGGCGCCGAGCGCGGGCACGATCACCTTGCCGTAGAGGACCACCCAGGCGAGGACGCAGAGCACCTCGAAGGAGCTCAGCGACGCGGCCGGTATGGACAGGGAGAAGATGTTCATGTCCATGGCGCTGCCCTGCTGGATGAAGGTGGTGTTCATCTGGGAGTATGCCGCCGAGAAGATGATGCTGGTGGTCCACACCGGCAGGAGCCGCAGGAGAATCTTGAGCTCCTCCACCTGCGTGACGGTGCAGAGCTTCCACGACGTTCCCTCGACCAGGGCGACGTCGAGGTCCGAGAAGATGGCCGCCTTGTCGAGAAACCTAAACTCGCCGGTGTGCGCGATCCTGGGCGGCAGCTGGTAACAATTATCATCCTTGTTGTCGTCGCTGGCCTCGTAGAGAAGGGCGGCGTCGGAGGGGAGCTTGAGGCTGGCCTTCCTGCAGGCGGCGACGAGCACCTGGCAGAGGCTCTTGAGCGGCGTGCCGGTGGGCATGCTGCGCTTGTACATGGGCGTGGCGAGTAGGAAGGCGGCGCAGGCGAGCGCGATGCACGCTGTGGAGATGGCGAAGCCGAGGCCCCAGCTGACGTTGAGCTGGATCCAGACGATGAAAAGGCCGGACACGATGGGGCCGAAGTCGACGCAGAGGTAGAACCAGCTGAAGAAGGAGGCCTTGTCCTCCCGGTCCTCGGCGATGGTGTCGTCGAACTGCTCGGCGCCGAACGGTAGGAGAGAGGACCGCACGCCGCCGCTCCCGATGGCCACCAGGTAGAGCCCCACGAACGCGAGCGTCTTGGTGCTGACGAACGCGGACGAGACCTCGGGCGGCAGGAAGGCGGAGAAGGTGACGAGCAGCATGCCGAGGAGGTAGACGGCGAGGGAGACGAGGATGGTGTTGTAGTTGCCCCAGTAGGTGTCGGCGACGATGGCCCCGAAGATGGGCGTGAGGTAGCTGGTCCCGAACCAGGTGGCGACGTTGGACGCGCTGCCGAGGTTGCTGCCGTGGAGGACGGTATCCAGGTACACCACCAGGTTCGTGGAGATGCCATTGAACGCCGTGCTCTCCAGGCACTCGAACCCTGTAACATCATCCAGTCTTAATTGGTTCGCGGATATTAGTGTAGCCAAGCTTAGGCGTGATGAAGAAACCAAGTAGGCTCAACGCACCAAAGTTAAGCATCTTCAAGTGGGTGGGAATAATACGAAATAGTTTCACCTAATTGCTAATGGTAAGCACAAAAGGAAAATGATCTTTCAACTTGGACATGGTGAAGGGACAATTGTAGGTCAAGACAATAAAATTCTTCTTGGTGCACCGGTACCAAATTGTTTTAGTATGAGAGAATAAGTTACTGATGATATTACTCAATTCAATGAGGAGGAGAGAGCTATCCTCACATCACCTTTTACTGAAGAGGAGGTGTGTGAAGCAATATCTCAAATGGAACATAATAAAGGTCCAGGATTGAATGGGTTCATTGCTGGGTTTTATCAAAAATTCTGGTATGTCATTAGAACTGATATGATGGCTCTATTCGTGTAGTTGCAGAATGGTGAGTTGCCATTATATAAGTTGAAATTTTACCAAAGAAGGAGGACGCGAGTAGAATTGAGCAATTACAGGCCCATATGTCTATTCCATGTTAGTTTCAAAGTTTTAACTAAAGTTGGAACTAATAGGGCAACTGAGATTGCACATAAGGTTGTTCGTCCTACACAAACGGATTTCATATCGGGGAGAAATTAATATTCTAGAAGGGGTAGTTATTCTCCACGAGATTATTCATGAACTTCATAGGAAGAAACTGGATCGTGTGCTATTTAAAATAGATTTGAAAATGCATATGATAAAGTTAAGTGGTCCTTCATGCAACAAGCTTTGCGCCTGAAAGGTTTCCCACCAGAATGGTGCGATTGGGTAGTTAGATTTGTGGAAGGTGAGAGTGTAGGTATTAGAGTTAATTATAATATTGGATATTATTTTTGAACTTTGAAGGGTCTAAGACAAGGAGATCCGCTATCTCCAATTTTATTCAATATTTTCGCTGATATGTTGGCCATTATTATTGCAAGGGCAAAGGATAATGGTCAGATTGGTGGAATCTCTATTTTGCAGTATACGGATGATACCATTTTATTCATGGAGCATGATTTAGCTAAGGCTATTAATATGAAATTAATTCTAAGTACTTTTGAGCAACTATCTGGTTTGAAGATTAATTTTCACAAAAGAAAGGTTTTTTTTGTAAGGCTAAAGAGGTTGAGCATGACAACAGAATTTTTTTTTAATGTGAAGTAGGAGCTATTCCAGTTAAATATTTAGGAATACCTATACATTATAGGAAACTTCTTAATAAAGAATGGAAACCTATGGAGGATCATTGTGAACGAAAACTTGCATCTTAGCTAGGCAAATAGCTTTCGTATGGAGACATGCTTGTCTTAATTAATTTTGTTCTTACTAGTCTGCCAATGTTCCTCTAATTTTTTTTTTTGAGATACCCAAAGGTGTGCGGAAAAGATTAGACTTTTACATATTGCGGTTTTTTTAGCAAAGTGATGAACTAAAAAAAATAGATCAACAAAGTGGAACATCATTTGTAGAATGATGAATCAAGGGGGTCTAGCATCAAGGTATTGGATATCAAGAATAGATGTGCACTTCGTAAGTGGCTATTTAACATTCTTAATGGTCAAGGTGTGTGGTAAGAGTTGTTACATAATAAGTATCTCAGCGATTAAACTGTCTCGCAAAGTTCGAGCTAACCCAACGAACTCTCCTATTTGGAAGGGCCTAATGGGAGTTCAAAATGACTTCTTTAAACATGGTTCCTTTATCGTATGGGATGGCATGAAAACCCATTTTTGGGAAGATATTTGGTTTGGTGACTCTTCATTAGCATCCTAACATTCAACTTCAACAACGTTTTAGTAGGAGACGCTCTAGCTAATAGACCTTTGAATATAGGATTCAATCGTCGCCTTACAAAGAATAAATGGGCTACCTGGACCGGCTTGGTTAGGAGGTTAATGAGAATAACTATCTCTCATGAACCGGATAATTTCAAGTGGCTCTTGACATCGAATGGGGTTTTCACGGTTAAGTCCATATATGTTGATTGTATGAATGGACATACGGTCTTCCTTAAAAAAATACTTATGGAAAATTAAGGTACCACTGAAAATTAAGATCTTCATGTGGTTCATACATAGAAAAGTGCTTCTTACTAAATATAACCTTGCAAAAATATGATGAACCGGGTGTACTAAATGTGCATAGATCACCTATTATCTTGAACCGGGTGTACTTCACATATAGCATCACACCTCCGGCTAATATGACAAATATGTTTGGCAATTGGCTGAATGGGATTGATTAGAAAACAAAAGCTCGGATTCATGTGGGAGATTGTGCTTCAGTTTGGGCAATGTGGAATTATCAAAACGATGTTGTTTTTAACACACTAGCAAACCTGATTTTTTTTGCAGGTTATCCACAGAGCGGTTTCTACTATCAATATGTGGTCTTATCTCCTTCATGTGGACCAACAAGTACTCATGGATATTGGCTACAATCGTCTGATATGGCAGTTGTTCAGGCTATCTTTACCTAGGGTGGATGTCAACATACTAAGAGAATCACATATGCTTAAAAGTTGGTGTTGCTCTCTTTTTAGATGGCTTATTTTTGCTATATGTGATCCTTGAGATGTCAAATTGATGACTTTGTATCTGCAATAATATTAAAGCCGTGCACATCATTTTGATGCAGTTGGGGAGGATGCTCGCATTTCGAAAAAAAACCCGAAAAATGTACTATATCTGTCCATAAAAAGATGTTGCAAATTTATCTAAATTTAGATGTATCTAGATACTCTTTAGAGTATAAATACATGCGAATTTAGACAAAACTCCGAAATCCTTTTATGGATGGAGGAACTACTTCCACTTTCCTTACAGTCAAAGTATTTCAAATTTGACCAAATATATGCAAAAGTATAACAATATTTTTTTTAGATCAAATAGCTATATGATGAAAATATAATTCATCACGAATCTAATTGTACTAATTTGGTGGTATAAATGTTGATATCTTTTATTTAAGAACATGGATCAAAGGAAATTGGAATCACAAAACGGAGGGATTAGTATATATTGTAGTGTGATTCAAGTTTGTGGAGATATGGATGGAACTCACCTAGTACTACAAACGGCGCCTTGCTGCTACTGGTTACTTTCTTGTCAGTGAGAAGAGGCGGTGCTTGCAGGCTCTCCTCTGCAATCCTCTGCGATATCAAGCTCTCCTCATCAATCCTTGGCGACCGAATCCCCGGGTTTGTGGAAGCAACCCTTGGGCTTGAGGAAGCAAGCAGACTATTTGTTCTTTTGAACGAACGGTAGGTGAGAGCCTGATACATAATTAGAATGAGAAAGTCGATCGAAACAGCATTGCAGGATATGCCTCTGGATACTTACAAACGGTGCCTTGCGGCTGGTTATTGTCCTGTCATCGAGAAGTGGCGCTTGCGGGCTCTCCTCTGCAATCCGTGGCGAGGGAAGCCCTAGCTGTCTCGCCTCATCGATCCTTGGAGAAGCACTCCTTGGGGAAGCAAGTAGAATCCTTGGGGAACGGTAGGTGAGCTGCTCTTGATCCAAAACTAGAATAATGAGAAAGGAGATCGAAAGAACATTGCAAAATACTATGATTCTGGATACATAAGCATTTCACAGTTTGTTTTTCCTATAATACCACATTGCACGGTTTGTAAATTAGCTGGCAGAATTGAATCTGTGATTAAAAAAAAAAATTGTATGTCGACCATGTGCTGCAAAGAACGTCGCTAATTAACACATAGTAGTCTCATGAAAGTAGAGCCAAATTATGCGCGCACCCTGTTAGCCGCCATAATTTAGTAGAGAGACAAGTTGTAAAGCTTGCGTATACAATTATAATTTTTTTGGAAAATACAGCGCAAAACAGATCTGGTCCTACCGACGTTGCTGGTGGCGTTTGTTAACTCGAAACCGAACACTGATGTCTGGATGCATTATCGTTTTGAAGAACAGACTTCTGAATGCGTCAATCGACGATTCTAACTGATTTTCTTTAAAAGAGTAATATGCATATAGTCAGTCTTGTACGGTCGTAAATTCGCAAAAAAAAAAAGTCTTGTACCGTCGTATCGTGATTAGCTTAGACTTAGTCCATGGTTGTTGGGAGCCCGCAACTGGCCGCTTCAAGCTTCCTCGTCTCCCGCTACTGATTCCGCGCGTGTTAGTGGTAGAAATGCATACTAAATTCTGAAGCGGCAAATAGTAGTCTCCATTGAACTAGTCATCTCATATTTACCCCCATCTCACGATTGCTAATAAGTTGACGATCGATCCATGTTTGAAATAAACTGATGAAACGCCGGAAAAACGGCCATGATCGATGATTCTACTTGGAATTCAGATGCAGAGAGTAGGGTGGGATCGACATGGATGAGAACCGTCGTGTACCTGGCGTACGAGGGGCGGGCGCCCTCCTCCCTCCGTGTCGTCTCCGGCGTCCAGGAGGATATACGGCCTTGGCGATGATGTTCGAAGGCTACTCATAATTCCTCTCTCTGATGGCTTCTCTTCCGCTCTCTCCCTGTCTTCGGCTCTGCGTTTACAGTCTTGCCGCTATGCGAGCACCGAGCTGATTATATAGCAGCAGGCGTCGTCGCTGACAGAGAACTGGCTAGCTTTCCATGCTGGGACGCGGGGTAGGTGTGTCGCCGCAGGAAAACAATAGCACCAGTGGGCTAGTGGCAAGTGTGTTAATTATCCAAGAACGCTTCAAACAGAAAAATATATACTTCTACTTAATCAATAGGAGGTAGGTAGAGCTAGCAGATCCTTTGAAAATGCAGATCTAAATGATTTTAGGGAAGTCCCTAAAGTTTTATAAGTGTTCAGAGCGTACTGTTTCGGTGGATTCCTTACAACCACGGCCGACATATATCATTTTCTTCGTATCACAACACGATTCAGGAATTGGCTGAATGAAATCAATAACAAAACTAAGCCTAGAGTCCACGTAGTAGTGTCAACTTTATAATGGTCCATATCCAAGCTGGAATCAAGCATTAGCTCAAGCATGAAATTTTCTCGTCGAGAAGCTTCGGCAGCTGCAGCAACTGCGTCCTCTTTTACAGCTATAGCATCCTGGGCTTGCTGAAGCGCAATTTTTTCCCTCTCCAACGATTTTCGCGATTGCTCCATAATTACAAGTGCTTGCTTCTTCATAGATTGCAGCTGCTGGCGAAGATCTTTCAAATCTTGAGCGGATTCTTTACCCGCGGAATCTCCAGTAAAGTCATCATCAACAGGTGTTTTCTTCGAGTGAGAGGAAGTAGAAAAAATATTGGAGGGACGAGGAGTTGAAGTGTAGTTATCAAATATCAATTGAAAATAAAAGGTTCGACATCAATCATCAAGCAAAATAGAATTCCATTGATTTTCAGAATATTTACAAGGCATTACAATGGAGGACACCCTAACAAGCCAGTTGGATAAGTGTCGCCAAAAGCTACTTTGGCGGCAGCATCAAAAGGAAGAAAGAAAAAGAAAAAAGTAAGAAAGACAGGGTGGTCTACTTGACCTCCGGCTTGGATAAGCTGGGAGCAGGAGTTGGCTTGCATCCGAGGTAGGCAAGGATTTTCTTCGTATTAGGCCTGGCAGCCTTGATCAAGGATTGCCACCTCTTTGTTTCCATTGTCATTGTGTCGCCAACTTTCGTCCAGTCGACATCTTGTTGGCTGTCAGCGACCAAGGCGATAGTGCCCTCGACGCCAACTTTCAAACCTTCTTGGCGAAGTTTGAGCCCAAGATCTTCTTGGGAGTTGAAGTGCTTGGCAAGTTTTGTGAAAATCTTGGGCTCTTGTGTCTTCGGGAAGAAATAAGGAAAAAGACGCGACAGACCTGCTCTGGCTTCAGCAAGGCCTTCGCGTGCTTCCTCTCCATGAAACTCAAGAAGGGAAAGCTCGTCAAGCAGCTGATCGCCTTCAGGACACTCCAAGTCAAAATCCTGATGTGTTTTCCCTACAAAGAAGCAAAAGGAAGATCGTCAAATATTGCGCAAGGATAAATTAGACAACCTGAAGAAGTAGCAAAGGGTTAAGGGCTTACTGACAAAACGTCGACTTTGCGATTGCAAGCGACTGAGGATTTCAGCTTCACGAACAGTTTGCTCGGATATGTTGTCGCTTAAGGCAGTTTCCGCGTCATGAAGTCTCTTTCGAAGATCTTCGACGGTGGCGGCCTCTGCCTTAGCCTTCTTGGCATCTGCTTCAGCCTTTTTACGAGCTTTTTCACTTTGCTCCAGTTTACGAGCAAGTGTGTCAGCACGCTTGTTGGCTTCCACAAGATTTTCTGACAAAATAGTCGACAGCAATCAGAATCATGACAAGAAAAGGAGGAAGATGTCATTTGCCAAAAGAAGTAGCAGAGTATTACCTTCGGCCTTTTTAGCATAGTCGCGGTACCCGACAAATTGGGTACCAAGACGGATGAAGTCCTTCATCAAAGGCTGACAAAGGAAAAAGAGAAGTAAGTGTCAAATAGGGTAAAAAAGATCGATAGCAAAAAGTAAAAAAAAAAGAGAGGAGATTTCATAGGCACTGAAAAGTCTCTTGCACAAAAGAGGAGAAGTGAGCAACTTACGTCATCCATAGGAGGAGTTGTGGAGCCACCAAGTTGAAGAACAGATTCTGTGGCTGGCTCGACCCTGGCCCTCTTTGGCGAAGGGACATGGGGGCTTGCAGGTGGAGTTGGACGCTCGACGTTCTGTTGAGGAGGCGAGGTTTCCTCCACATCAGGTTGAGCATCCGAAACAACTAAAGTACGCGACGTACTCGTTCGAGCAGCCACGTCAATAGGTGGATTTTCTTCCTCGTCACCACTGCAATAAAACGTCGACAATATAAGAAACAACGACGACAAGTATTTCGCAAGATAAACAACAAAGAGTGATAAGGACTTACGAGCTGACAAGGGAATCTAAGTAAGGGTCGAAAGTTGTCTTCCCTTCGGAAGGACCAACTTCTTCGGCTTTGGAGGAGCCGGAATCGGCGACTTCATCCCTTTTCCGCTTATTCCTTGGAGAAACAGCGGAAGGAAGGGAGTGTGTCGAGGCAGTGGCCTCAGACTCGGCTTCTTTTTCAAAGGAAGCCGCGGATTTTTGAGAACCCGCGACTTCACTCTCAGGGCGAGAAGTGCCCTGATTGTCGTCGGTGACAACGGCCCGTTCTTCGATTTCTCCACCTTCAGGAAGGGGAGGAAGAGAAACAATATCTGGATGGTTCTACAAAAAGAAGAATGTCGGCAAAAAAGTTATGCAAAAGATGTCAACAAAAATACGTACTCGAGAAAAATAGTTCATACAAAAATTACCTCAGGGAGCGCGTTGGTGGCGCTATACGGCTTTACGCGACAAGACGAGGGGACAGGATCTTTCTTGTTGAGGGAGGAGATTTTTCGGACAAGTTTTTCTAAATCCTTGACCGGCAAACCCACCGACAAGCGATCCACATCTTTATCGCCAGCATACTTCCAGAGGGGACTTTTGCGAGCTTGCAGAGGCTGCACTCTAATCCTAAGGAAATATGCCGTGATTTGGATACCCGACAGTTCTTGTCCTCGGGTATTTTGGAGTTGGTGGATGCGTGTCATCAAGGCTTCTGTCGCCGCTTTTTCTTCGTCGGTAGCCTCTGCATCCCAGGAACGACGGCGATAGATTTTCTCGGTACCATCAAAAGGAGGGATGTTGTCTTCAACAGAGCCATGATTCTCCTCATGAATATACAACCACTTTTTGCGCCACCCTTGTACTGAGTCAGGGAATTTGACGTCAAAGTACTCGACGTCAGGGCGGACGCAGATGACAACGCCGCCAATGTTGTAGGAAACATTGGCAGAGCCATTACGGCGACAGAAGAAAATGCGTTTCCATAGAGCCCAGTTAGGCTGGACTCCAAGGAAAGCTTCGCAAAGCCTGATGAAGATTGAGATGTGGAGGATGGAGTTGGGAGTAAGATGGTGCAGTTGCAGTCCGTACATAAAAAAGCAACCCCCGTAAGAAATTGTGAATGGGGGCGGAAAGACCACGGATGAGGTGGTCGACGAAACTGACCCGATACTCCATTGGAGGGACTGGGTAGCTTTCTTCGCTGGGGAAGCGAAGCGCGCCTTCCTTCTTGCTGATCCCCAATTTCTTCAGTAGGTTGATGTCTTGAGGGGAGATTTTGGATCTCTCCCACTCCGTATTCCCCAGATCTTCGGTCGCCATCTTAGACTCGGGCGTGTTGTGCCTGGTGAGTCTGCGCGGAGGCATCAACAATGGCGCCGGAGCAAAGTGCGAAGTGTAGTTAAGCTCAGGAACTGTGGGGCGCGAGGGAGAATTTTGGCAGAGGAGAGCAGAGGAGCGGCGCGAGCGAAAGTATCTAAGGAGGAAGACGATGACCTTAAATAGAGGTGCGGTGAATCGATGCGCCGTTGGATGGAGAAAATGTGGGATAGATGGTGACACGTGGACAAGGGGTAAAATCGCAAATTCACTGAGAACGGAACGAACGGGCGCTACAGTGCATGCGCTAGGAAAAGTGGAGAACATGTGTCCCCCACTTGCACGACGTGTCAACCTGGTAAAAATTTGGGCCCACGAGACAGAGGGAGAGAAGTTCTCGCGTTTTCCCGATAAAGTGATCGTGGCTATCGTCAGCAATGATGTCACCTTGGCAAGAGAAAATCTCGGCTACGAAGGTTCGTAAGAATGGCGACAACAGAAGATTGTTGATTATTTCGAGAGCCTTTGATCAAATACAAGTTTTTTCCCAAATGCTCGGGGGCTACTTTGGAAAAAGGAAAAAATATACTATGGTAAAATAGAAATGGCGAGAGCCTATGCATCAAATGTAAACATTTGTTCATAGCCTCGGGGGCTACTACCATCGGGAGCGCTGTTCGCGCACCCGATATATATGAAAATTCGAGAAAGAATGACAATATAGCGACATGAAGCATTAAAGTGTTGAGCCTACAACCAAGCACTAGTCCTTGGTTGTAGCCTCGGGGGCTAATCCCATCGGGAACGCTGTTCGCGTGCCCGATGAAATTATAAAAAAGAGAGAGCGGGGAAAAAGAAAGAAGGAAGAAGTGAGTATATTTCGAGTTATACAAATAACTCTACATATACTCCCATCGGGAAGGCAAAATAAGTCATCCGCTGACTCAATAAAATGTGCTATTCCAGCAGCCGAAAAAGCACTCGACAATATATTCTCAGAGCGCCAAAGTAGCGAATAATCTCTGAATGCTGCAAAACTTTGCGAAGGTAAGACCCCAGATCCGTTCTGAGCGGCGTGGCGCCGTCTCTGACGTCGGTTTGCTACTTTTTTCCGTATCAACAGATATGAAGAAAAATCCTAACGGACGCGTTAGGTACCCGATAAAATATGACTAGGACTCGACAGAATGGTAAGACCTTAAGCGTCACCTGCCGAAGTTTACACCAGTATCCCGGGATCATGTCCAGGGACGTGATCTTGAAGTAGGTTTTTGCGGATTGCCACTAGAGCAGTTAACTAGTACCTGATCCGTCAGATGAACTAGCCCCAACTACCATTATCCCTGTGCAATATATAATTTCATATTCAAAGATATATGATAAATTTCAGAGCTATTGAACAAATATAAAGTTGGAGATTTTCCCTGACTCTGCGATTCAAGCAAAATCTCGGGGGCTACTGACATAGGCATCCCCAATGGGCCTGCCGAAGATGGTACCCAGGGTTTACTGAAGGCCCACGACCCGAAGGATAAGGAGTTTCGCAAGCCCAAGATACTATTAAGGAAAGCTAGAGATGTAATAGGAAGCATTATTTGTAATCTTGCGGGACGGGTTAGAAACCCTCCCGGACTCTGTAAACTTGTGTATCACGAATCCCTCGGCTCCGCCTCCTATATAAGGGGGAGTCGAGGGACAAAGAAAGGATCGAATCATTGTTTCACAAACCCTAGCTTTCATATCGTCGAGTACTTTTCGGCTGAAACCTTCGAGATCTACTTGCACTCTACATCCAACGAAACCCTAGTCTACGACTCGTAGGCATTGACAAGTTAATACCTTGTCATCCACCCCGGCGCCAACCGGGCGCCACACTGATGCCAACCGGGAGCGTTACTGCACGACACTTCACCCGCCCGGTTGCAACCCGGTCCCTGGCCCGGTTTGAACCGGCCAGCCCGGTCCCAGGCCCGGTCGACCGGCCCCCAGACCGGCCGTGTCCGAGTCTGTCTCGACCAGATCTATTCTGGGTCGGTTATTCTTGTATCTTTTCGACCAGAAGTCGTCCCGGACGCCTATATAAGTGCCCATGACGCCCCCTAGCTGCTTTAGACCACGTTTTAGATAAACCCTAGTTCTTAGTTGTTTGCTCTGCAAAACTATTGAATCCCCTACACCATATTGCTTGATATTGTGTAGATCTGAAATTCTTGTGTAATCTGCTGTTCCATTGGGAATTAGAAGGTTGCAAGTTACCGCTTCGTGGTCGGCAGCTACGTGCGCAAGTGTGTGGAGTTGCGAATATCTTGCAGGGTTGAGAGCTGTTGCATTAGCGACAGGGACCAATCGAGAGATCTCGTTGCGTCATACAAGTTATCATCCACTTCATAAAGTTACCTCCGCTGCAATCACCCCGTGATCATCATCACCACCATTGCTTACTGAGAAGATCGGGCCACCCCTTATCATCTTGGTATCAGATTTCCAGTTTTCCTCGGTAAGCCATCCACAATCCACCCCATAGTTGAGTTGTGAGTGTTTGCTATCCAGAAAAAAAATTAGGGTTAGGGTTTGGCATAGCCTTAGATTGCACTACTTTCAAGTTTTAGTTGCTTTTCGTAGTTGTTTTTGTGTATCTTTTTCTTCCTTCTAGTATTGTTAGGGTTTCAGTCTCTCTTATCATCTAATTTCATTTTTTGTTACTCCGAGTCCACATAGCATACAGTGTGTTTGTCCCAACCATAGCCACAGTCTTTCGATATAAGTGACTAGGAACTACCCCAGAAGAGACTAGTTTTACCGCTCGACGGGCTGCTCATTAGGTTTTTGGTGCTTTGCATTATCTGTTAGTCGTGTTATCAAGGAGTTGAGTCATAAAATAAATAAATAAACAGAAAATTGAAAAGAAGCAAAAAGAGCTACATAGTTGCGTGTTAACAAAATAGAAAAATCCAA
Organism: Lolium rigidum; assembly: GCF_022539505.1. Lineage (NCBI taxonomy): Eukaryota > Viridiplantae > Streptophyta > Magnoliopsida > Poales > Poaceae > Lolium > Lolium rigidum. The sequence goes on from NC_061508.1 coordinate 151,359,789, forward strand.
AAATAAAAGTGAAGTGCTAGAAGAATCAAGTGAAGGCCTAAGTTTACTTTACTGCACCCGTAGTTGAGCAATCTTGTGATTGTCTCGTTGAGCTTTGCTAGCGTCTCTCTAGTGCATTGCAACCTTTCCTACATATAGTTGCATTGCCACATTTATCGCCTTGTGTGAGTATCATTGGTTGTCTACGGTCAGCGCTAGAGCTTGTTATTGGTGCAAATAGGTAGCCCACCTATAGCCCCACATATATCCTGCTTTGCCGTGTGATTTCGTTCTTATACCCTTGATATTCGCTTCGCTACATCCGTGCACTAGTTGTCACTACAAGTGGTAAGCAACACTAATTTACTTTGGAACAGTAAGATCTCCTTTTCTTATCATTTTTTGAGTGAGTTGTGAGAGTACTACCATATCTTTTTGATTTAGTGCACTAACCTACTAATCATGTCTGCTAGTGATCAAAAAATTGTTAACCAGGAAAACAAGGATTCTGCAGATATCATCACATGGAGGGAGTATGAAGCTCTTCATAATGAGATGCGACGTGAATTCCGCACTCAGGATGATGTTCTTAGGAGAGAGGTCCAAGAGATCAACCAAAAGCTGGATGCTACTAATGAGACCGTCACCGCAATGGCTGATCAAGTGACGGATATCCAGCGCAGTCTTCGAACTTTGACAATGTCTGTTGAGAATCTTACAAATCAACAGGGACAACAAAATGAAGACGCGGATGAAGTACCTGGTCGTGGTGATCGTCCTCGAGGTTGGGCTCCACTTGGCCGCAATGGTTGTGGACATGATGAGGAAGATGGATTGGGTAAGCCCAAGTTTTCTATACCCAAGTTTGAAGGAGGAGCTGATGTTGAAGAATACGTCACTTGGGAGCTCAAGATTGAGAAGTTATGGAGTTTACATCCACATTACACTGAAGATAGGAAGATAAAGCTTGCTTCTTCTGAATTTGATGGTTATGCATTGCGTTGGTGGGATCGATATGTTAGTGCTCGCGAAGAAGATGGTGAACCGCCTATTATCACATGGCGTGCTATGAAGGCGGCAATGACCGAGCGTTTTGTGCCCACAAACAATTTGCGCAATATATTTGATAAGTTGACCCTATTGAGACAAGGTGTGAAGACTGTTGATGAATACTACATGGAGATGGAGATGCTCATGCAGCGTGGTCGTGTCAAAGAATCCCTTGAGATGAAAATGACTCGTTTTCTCAATGGTTTGAAGTATGATATCAAAGGCATTGTTCATCATTACAGTTACACCACTATGAATGAGTTGCTACATCATGCAAGAGAAGCTGAATCACAGTTGGCTGACGAAGCAAAGGTTAAAGGTCGAGCTTCAGGAGCTGGGTGCTTCACGCCTCGTGCGCCCCCACCTACGGCGCCGGCACCATCGACGCGCTCTGCACCTTACTCTACTCCGCCTAGCAAGCCGGTCTCCAATGTGCCTAACACAAGGAAGTCTGATTCTGCTGCAAGTACGAGTGGCTCTAACATGTCTACTGCGCGCAATCGTGATATGGCTTGTCATACATGTGGTGGCAAAGGTCACTTCAAGAGAGATTGTCCTAACCGGAAAGTCATGAATATCAATGAGGACAATGAGTATGAGACTGGAGATGAGGTTGATCCTAATGCTCCAGACGATGATGACTATGACACTGATGGTGAAGATGCATATCCGTCTGATGCTCGCACCATTGTTGTGTCGCAACGTGCTCTTAATGTGTTGCCTAGTGCATCTACTCAGCGCTGCAATTTGTTCCAAACAAAGGCTTTAGTTGGTCCTGACAAGGCTTGCAAGGTCATTATTGATGGCGGGAGCTGCCGCAATTTAGCAAGCAAGGAGTTGTGTACCAAGCTGAAGTTGAAGTATCTACCGCAGCCGCATCCATACTATATTCAGTGGTTGAGCGACAATGGTGAGATGAAGGTAAACCACATGGTGCGTGTTGAATTTGCTATTGGACCGTATAAGGATTCCATTGATTTTGATGTGGTTCCTATGACAGTGTGTCACCTACTATTGGGTAGGTCTTGGCTCTATGCATGACCGTTCTGTGCAACACAATGGCCGTGCCAATACATATCACTTGGAGTTCAAGGGCAAGAAAATCAATCTACAACCTATGTCACCGCAGCAAATTGTCAATGAATCTCGTCAGAAAGTTGAAGTAAACTTGGAGGATGCTTCTTTAGATAGGCGAGAGAATTTTAATGTCGTGAGTGATATAACGAAAAGTGAGAGAGTGAATTCCTTAGTCTCATTAGCCACCAAAGATGACATGAGAGAATTTAGTGAGGATCCTACAGCCATGCCTCTTGTGCTCTTGTACGAGGGTACGGTTTTGGTTTCTAACGACATGACCCCTCTTCCTCTTGGTGTTTCTAATGTTTTGCAGGAATTTGGCGACGTGTTTCCGGATGAGGTACCCGCGGGACTACCACCATTGCAAGGTATTGAGCATCAAATCGACTTGATCCCCGGAGCTTCGCTACCCAATCGAGCACCATATAGAATGAACCCCGAAGAAACGAAGGAGATACAGAAGCAAGTACAAGCGCTACTCGACAAAGGTTATATCCGCATAAGTCTTAGTCCTTGTGTTGTTCCTGTTATTCTAGTTCCTAAGAAAGATGGTACATGGCGTATGTGCGTAGATTGTAGAGCGATAAACAACATTACTATTCGATATTGTCATCCTATTCCCCGTTTAGAGGATATGCTAGATGAATTGAGTGGTGCTGCTGTTTTCTCTAAAATTGATTTGCGTAGTGGTTATCATCAAATTAGGATGAAAGAAGGGGATGAGTGGAAAACAGCCTTTAAAACAAAATTTGGTTTATATGAGTGGTTAGTAATGCCTTTTGGATTAACTAATGCACCTAGCACTTTCATGAGACTGATGAACCATGTTTTGCGTGAATTTATTGGCAAGTTTGTGGTTGTGTACTTTGATGATATATTAATCTACAGCCGCAATGAATCTGATCATACTATACATATTCGACATGTTTTGCAAGTGTTGCGTGATAATAAATTCTATGGTAATCTTGAGAAGTGCACATTTTGCAAAGATAAGGTCATATTTTTGGGTTATGTTGTCTCTAAGCATGGAGTAGAAGTAGATGTGTCTAAAATTGAAGCTATTCAAAATTGGCCTACTCCCATGAATGTGAGTCAAGTAAGAAGTTTTCATGGTCTAGCTGGGTTTTATAGACGATTTGTGCCCAACTTTAGTACTATTGCTGCACCTTTGAATGAATTGACTAAAAATGGTGTAATATTTGAGTGGGGCGCAGCCCAAGATCATGCTTTTGATGAACTTAAGAGATTGTTAACTTCTGCACCGTTGCTTGCACTTCCTGATTTCAATAAGCAATTTGAGATTCAATGTGATGCTAGTGGTATTGGAATTGGTGGTGTGTTGATGCAAGAGGGTCGTCCAATTGCATATTTTTCTGAGAAACTGTCTGGTGCTAAGTTGAACTATCCTATATATGATGAAGAATTGTATGCTTTAATTAGAGTTCTTGAGGTTCGGCAACATTACTTGTGGCCAAAAGAATTTATCATACATTCTGATCATGAAGCTTTAAAATATCTGAAAGCTCAGTCTACTTTGCATAAGCGTCTTGCTAAGTGGGTTGAGTTTATTGAGTCTTTTCCATACATTATGAAGCATAAGAAGGGAAAAGATAATATTGTTGCTGATGCTCTATCTAGGAAGAATATGCTATTAACTCAACTTGATGTTAAAATTCCTGGATTAGAAGTTCTATGTGATTTGTATGCCACTGATCATGATTTTGCTGAACCATATCGCTTGTGTGCTATTGGTAAAGCATGGGAAAAATATCACATACATGATGGGTTCTTGTTTAGAGCTAACAAACTATGTGTTCCAGAATCGTCTGTGCGTTTGCTCTTATTGCAGGAATCACATGCTGGAGGTTTGATGGGTCACTTTGGGCATGAGAAGATGCTACTCATGCTAGCTGACCACTTTTATTGGCCAAAGATGAGGCGGGATGTGGACAAGTATGTGAAGAGGTGCATTACTTGCAACAAGTCCAAGTCCAAGCTGAAGCCTCACGGTTTGTATACTCCTTTACCGGCACCTACTACACCTTGGGAGGATATTAGTATGGATTTTGTGTTGGGTTTGCCGCGTACTAAAAGAGGCCATGATTCTATATTTGTGGTAGTGGACAGATTTTCTAAAATGTCACATTTTATTGCCACATACAAAAGCGACGATGCGTCGCATATTGCTAACCTGTTTTTCAGGGAGATTGTACGACTACATGGAGTCCCGAAGGCTATTGTTTCTGACCGTGACGTGAAGTTTATGAGCTACTTCTGGAAGACGTTGTGGAGAAAGCTGGGGACGAAGCTACTTTTTAGTACTACTTGTCATCCCCAAACTGATGGACAAACTGAAGTGGTGAATAGAACATTGTCATAATTGTTGAGATCCATGATCAAGAAGAATCTGAAGGAGTGGGAAGAGTGTTTGCCACATGTGGAGTTTGCTTACAACAGGGCGGTACATTCTACCACGGAGCTATGTCCTTTTGAGGTGGTGTATGGTTTCAAACCCATTACTCCACTTGACTTGTTGCCTTTGCCCATACATGAGAGAGTTAATATGGAGGCATCCAAGAGGGCAGATTTTGTGCGAAAGATTCATGTGAAGACTAAAGAGTTGATAGAGAAGAAAGGCAAGAGTAATGCTGCAAGGATGAACAAGAAGCGCAAGGAGATGTTGTTCAAGCCTCGGTGATATGGTCTGGGTACATTTTCGCAAGGATAGGTTCCCGAAGCTGCGGAAGTCCAAGTTGCTTCCTCGTGGTGCTGGTCCTTACAAAGTGCTTGCCAAGATCAATGATAATGCATACTCGATAGATCTTCCACTTGATGAGTTTGGTGTCAGTAATTCTTTCAATGTTAATGATTTGACACCATATGACGGAGAAGACCTTGGAGCGTCGAGGTCGACGCCTTTTGAAGGGGGGAGATGATGAGGACATCCCTACCACACTACCACCTCTGTCATTACCAAATGAAGATGAACCTGTTGTGAAGCTCAAGTCCAATGAAGTTCGGATTGGACCTATTACAAGAGCTCGTGCGAAGCTACTTAAACAACATGTGAACTTGTTCCTAAACGATACTTTGATTGATCAGAACTTTATACTACCTAAGTCCTATTACTTATGTATAATCAGGTATATATGAAGAGGAGACAAGCATCGCATGAGGAGGAGAGGAGCAGCTGGACGTGTAGATGGACGTGGAGCTGGACAAGGATCTGGACATGAAGATATCTCATGGACGCGCGAGGGAGGAGCGGGAGGCATGCGCGAGAGGAGAAGACGAAGTTGTCAACACCCGGATTTTTAAGTCCAGATGCCTATTATGTCATTCATCGCAATCCCAGGATAATGTTGTTGCGAGGCATAATAGTTGAATATCACAGTCATTATTTATTACAAGCCATAATGTCTTACAATCCTGAATCACATGATTCATCTTACACAAATAGTTGATCTCTCAATCAACATACATACACAAGTTCATACATAGCGGAAGCGTAATAGTAATGGACTCTCTAGTCCACAGGCCAACATTTGACGTTAGAAACCCCTAGTTGTCGTAGGCGTCCTACTGGTCATCCTCGTGATAGTTCTGTTCATCATCGTACTCTGGCCATTTGAATAGTCAGGGACAAAGCCGTAAGTACTTCAAGTACTTGCAAACTAATACTCATGTAAAAATGCCAACTAAAGGTGCTAAACTCTATTTTCACTTGCATAAGCCAAATTTTAGTTCACAAGCTTGGATCATGTGCTAACTAACTTGAGTGGGAACATTAGTGTCATCCCCACAACATTGGTATAATTCCAAACGAGTCACCAAGTCACCATTCACATTCACTAAGGTTTTTAAAATTCTGACATAGGAAACTGTATGGCCCTTCCAACCGTCCGTAACCGTGGACACGGCTATTTGAATAGATTTACACTCTGCAGAGGTTGCACACTTGTGCCACAACATTTGATTTCATCCGTCGGAATAACTCCGAGTCACCGTAACACGATACGCGGATCATCAACCATAACCTTTCACTTACACATCCTAGTATGAGCACCTCTCCCTATGAGCTTGGCCTCCCAGAGTGAAAACCAACCGTTAACCCAGGAACCGCACAGGGCTTGGCCGTACAATTTCACCTCAATTCACATCATTTCTCAACAACGGAGGCAGCCTCGGCATAACCCCTATGATGTGTGTTCGGAGGGAACCCATACTAAGATCTATAAACTTCCAGTTAAGCCCTACCCATAATCAGGTATTGTGGGGGTACTCAAAAATTGGAAAGGTATCGCATTCAAACCAATATCAGGTTTTCATCAAAAATCACCATCTTCTCTGGTTCATAACCTCCTCCAATCATTCAATGGAATGCTTCATCATTCCAAGGTTTCAAATTCAACCATTCACATGTTCCCATCTAAACTAGTCAAGTTTTAGTATTTTAGCACTAGCACTAATCATGAGGGGTGCTACATTGCTTTTCTATCTTTACTCATCTAGTAGTCTTGTTCTCTATACCAATTTTATTCTATCCTTTGAAAAACACAACCAGTACAACTTGTGTAGTGTAGATATAAGATAGGCTTGTATGAAGAAAGGTAAGAATCATGGTGCCTTGCTCAAAGAGAGCTTTGCACTTTGCAAGAGTATTATCTTGCCTTGGTAGTTCTCTAGGTTTTCTCCTTCCTCTTCTGGGTAGAATTCTCCTTCCTCTTGATAATCTCCGGTGCTAGCGTCTAAAGTTGAATACGAAGTATAATCACTAAATAAGCTCAAAGCTAAACTAAGCACATCATTACTTCACACAAGCTATGCTAAGCACACACATGAAATAAGTAGGTGCATTGGTTGGGTGACTTGAGGAAAATCATTTCCCTTTATTCATATGTGACAAGTAAATTTCATATGGTTCTTGAGGAATAATTTCCTCTCATTGAAATCTTCTTAAGATTTAATTCATCAAACAATAATACATGAACTTAAGTTGATCCAAGTCAACCATTCATTATTATTATTGAAGAAAATGATTTAAATGAGGTAGACCACCTCATACCATTTAATAATTCTACAAATGATTTAAATCTCCAAATGTTCATATAGGAGTGTTTGGACCAGGGGTGCAAACATCACATGAATTCAATTGAGACAATATTTAAATGAAGTAAAAATACTTCATAAGATTTACATAATAGTTTTGGACAATATCACTTAACTAAACTAGCTATATTGTCCATTAATTAAACTAGGGCATGATCATGCAAAGTGACCACACCATTTTCTTGTATAAACAATTAGTGTAAGTCAAGTGTGAGCTATAGGAGTTGGAAATAACTTAATATCTATTTTGGTTGATTTTTAAGAATTAGTTGAATAAGCAAAAGTCTCTGGCTTGATCTTTTTGTCACATTAATTCTACAACAGATCTCAAGGTGAGACCAGTGTCAAGTTGTAGATCTTTTTACTAGCTTTCCAAAAATATAAAGTTTGTTAAATTTGGCCAAGCCAAACAGATTCTAGGTAATTTCAAAGTTGGGTTCAGTATTGAATTCAAACTAAATTTATTAAACGAAATTTGAATTAAAAAGGCCGGCGGGAAAACGAACTGGGCCCAAACGTTTAAAAACGGCCCAAGGCCAGCCCACCACGCATCTGTGCACGCGCGGGCCGCCTGACAAGGGGCTCCACCCGTTAGTGACTCATAACGCCCGAAGCGGTATGGATCAATGAGACGCGTTGGATTAGAACAGGATCTAACAGTGCACGTTCATCGTCGTCGACGGCGAGAGGGGAGCTCTGGCACGGCGGCGGTAGGGGGTCGGAGGCTCACCGTGGCTCCAGCTAGGGTTGGTCAGTGTGCTTGGGGACGTTGTGGACGACGGCGAAGCAGCCTGTAGCAGTGGCGTCGCTCTGGGAGGTCTGGATCGACGGCGATTGCTCCAGAGCTTCCGCGGCTCCGATCTTCCGATTGGGCTTGCTCCGGCGACGATTGAGGTGGCTAACGGTGCTAGGCGAAGCGGTGGTGAGAGGTGGTCATGGTGGTGTGCTTGGATCGTCGAGGGGAGGCCTCCTTTTATAGGCGCGTGAGGGTGCCGTGGGTGCTGTGGCAAGTCGAAAAGGGCGCGGCCGCTCCGGTGAGCTAGAGGGCTAGGCGACGACGGGGTCGTGTTCACGATGTCACCGCGGTCCTCGGAGCGTCAACGGCGCGGTAAATGGTGGCGTACGGTGGTTGACATAGGCATCCCAAATGGGCCTGCCGAATATAGTACCCGGGGTTTATTGAAGGCCCACTACCCGAAGAATAAGAAGATTCGGGAGCCCAAGATGTATTTAAGGAAAAGATAGAGTTGTAATAGGAAGTGTTATTTGTAATCTAGCGGGATGAGTTAGAAACCGTCCGGACTACGTAACTTGTACAAAACGAAACCCTCGGCTCCACCTCTTATATAAAGGGGAGTCGAGGGACGAGGAGATCATCGAATCATTGTCCGCAAACCCTAGTTTTCATATTCGTCGAGTACTTTTCGGCTGAAACCTTCGAGATCTACTTGCCCTCTACTTCTAACTAAACCCTAGCCTACAATCCATAGGCATTGATAAGTTAATCCCTTGTCAATTGGCGCCGTACGTGGGAATTAGAGGCGTAACGATCTGATCTCGATGGCACGTTCAAGATCTTCGACATCGTCAACCGGAAGCAACACTATGGATCGAGGTAAACAGATCGCTACTGGTCTTGTTGATTTTGTTCCTCACCCACCCTTCCGTTTGGATGCATATGCGTATCTGGCGGAGCCCTTGGAGATGACGTTCGGAAGGTTCCACTTTCGCGTCGAGAAGGAAGGATCGTATCGCGTCGAAATTCCGATTTCGTCGGAATCGTTGGCGGTCGATTCTGATTTTTCAAGCTATGCATCGTCAACTGAGTCAGAAGAAGAAACTTCGGCAACACGTTACGTAAGCATCAGAACAAGAGAGAAACTCGCCAAGATCTTCGAGCGACACATCGTTTGAGTCATCTCGCGAACTCATATATAAGCGATGGCTCAAGCGATGTCGACAGTTACGACTTCATCGACAAATCCATCACAGTGGGCAAGGTCTTCATCAATCTCAACAATGATGTCACCAAACCCAACATAGATCTGAGTACCAAATATCATCTAATCTATGCTATCGAAAATCAAGAGGAAACATCGGAGGCTTTCGACGAATTGGGTAATCCTTTTGTCGATCCCTCAGATCTAAGGAGAGGTATGGGCACTAAATATGTCGGGCCCACACCACGCGTCAGAGTTCAACTTCCACGAGGCAGCCCGGGATAGAGCGGCAAAAGCCCTAGATGGTTCGGAGCCAATGACGACAACAGCTACAGCTCAAGAACCGCAAGCCTATCAATATAGGCTCGCACGAACTGCTCGAGAAATAGAAAAACGAGACGGCTGAGTTGAACGGGAGAAAAGAGGCAGCCTCGCATCCGGCGAGAAGAAGGGCGGATCTAAGTGGACAATCTAGAGTTTCGGGTGATAGCCACAGGGAGGTTCGGAACAGAGGAAGATCAAGGTTACAACACATACCCGAAGCAGAAAGAGAGTACTTAGTTCAAAACCTCGACATGTCCTTTATGTCGATAGATACAAGAGGAAATATTATCCCTAAGACACCAGAAGCTGGATATATGGCGACACAAGCTTACATCCTCGCATCCAGGCCACCCCCAGGAGATCCAAGGGAAACATTATACAATATGGCGTTAGCAGGGTTGGAGCTATGGGGACAGCGTTCGTAGCAACGCCTCCCGAAGGAGCGGCACGGCAAAATAGTCCACGACCTGCGGCAGCAACGGCGGCAGTTCTCGAAGGACCAAGCGGAGCAAGAGATACGGGAGCACAAGCAAGGGTCGATAGAGCGAGGCAAAGCGAAGGGATCATCGGCAGTCCCCGGAGCTTAATGACGAGGATATGTGCGGTTTACCATGCTTCACAAGGAGAGTACGAAAAACTCGAGTCCCGTCAGGATTTAAGTTGCCCGATCACTTCAAAAAATTCGACGGCCTGCAAGATCCAGAGGACTGGCTAATTGATTATCTCGAGACGGTGAAGCTAACTGGAGGAACTAGAGCAACAGCCATGCAAAGTATTCAGGTGCACTTAAGTGGAGCCGCACGATCTTGGATCAAAAAACTTCCGCCAGGATCCATCGACAGCTGGGAAAGTTTCGAGGACATATTCGTCAAGAACTTCAGGTCCACGTGCAAAAAACCAGCGTCGTTAGAAGAGCTGAGGGCATGTCGACAAAAGCCAGATGAGTCAATGAGAAAATATATCCAAAGGTGGAACATCATAAAAAACTCGGCAGAAAATATATCGACGAGAGAGCAATAGATGCGTTTGTCGCAGGAATTAGGCGTGGGGATTTTGTCGAGGACTTGGGAAGAACCAATCCAAAAACGAGTATCCGCGTTGATGGAGATAGCAAATAGATGGGCGAGACGGAGAAGACGCTGTCCACAATAAACGACACAGGTCGCCGGAGGAGGACCGTGGTCGAAATTATCAATCGAGGCGACGATTTCCTCGGCGAGTGCGGAACTACGACGCTCCAGGGCAAATTTCGGCTGGATTCCGAGCCGGTGCGGGAGGAAACAACGAGAGATGATTATCAGAGAAGCAATGAGCAGCGAAGCGATAATAGGGATGACTCCCGCAACAGACAAAATAGTGGGCCGAGGTTTCCAAGACCTTTCGTGTCCCCCGAGGAAATGCTGAACGGACCGTGCCAGATGCATTTCTTCCTCGACAGCAACGGGAAAAGACAGTCAGGGCACCTGCAGAAAGACTGTCGAAATTTTCAGGCAATGTTCGGATACGCGAGAAAATGCTCACGCTCGAGCAGCACGAGAGAAACCCTCGGGAGCCTAGGAGCGAAGTTCATCTACCGCCACCTCCCGCGATTACGAGAGGACAATCGACACCAGCTCAGAATAGCGGCAGCACTTGCACCACCACCCTATGTTGATCCTAACTCCAACGGAGCGAGTGTCGATGATTCGGAAGGGAAGGCCGTCCAATAGAGCTCAAAAAGTAATCTCACGACAGGTGTTTATGGCGAGAGAAAATGCCTCCACCAACGAGTTGAGTACCTTAATTGGTCGGGACAAGATATCGGCTTCACAATAGCGAGATCATCCGCAGCAAGTTCCTCGACCGGGGCGGTCGGCACTTATTGCACGGCGGTTATCGCAGGATTTGACGTTTCTCGAGTATTCATAGATGGTGGCAGCAGCTTAAACCTTATGTATGCAGATACATTGAGGAAGATGAACATATCCTTAGCAAACTTGAAACCAACAGACACAAGGTTCCACGGCATCACACCGGAAAAACCAAGCTATCCATTGGGAAAAATCAATCTCGATGTCCAGTTTGGGACCCGAGAGAATTATAGAATCGAGAAGCTGGAGTTTGAAGTCGTGGATTTTCCATCGCAGTACCACGCTTTGTTGGGACGACCAGCATATGCTAGATTTATGGCAGTACCACACTATACATACCTGTTATGGAGATTGCACTGGACCCAAGGGACCAATCACGGTCAAAGGGAGTTTCGCCTTAGGCGATAAGTGCGACAAGGATTTCCATCGGTTATCGAAACATTCGGGATGCAAGCTGAATACTTGGCGTCGAAAAGCATGACTGATTACGACGTGCGCCGGACGTTGGAAGGCCAAACAAAGAATCAACTTTCAACACGAGAGAAAAATTCTAAGGAGGTGCGGATTCACCCGACGGATCCAAAAAGACGACATCCATTGCAAACAACATGGATATCGCATAGGAAAGCGCGCTCGTCGAGTTCCTCCGTGAGAAGCTGGAAAATCTTCGCATGGTGTCCAGCTGACATGCCGGGAGTACCCAGGGAACTTGCCGAGCACCACCTAAATTTGGATCCAACGGCGAAACCAATCGGACAACCTTTGCGGCGTTTTCGGAACCAAACCGCAAAGCCATGCTTTCAGAAATAAATCGACTAGAGGAAGCTGGTTTTATCGGAGAGATATCTACGAAGCCACATGGGTAGCTAACCCGGTGATGGTGCCGAAGAAAAACACGACAGGTCCTTCGCATGTGCGTCGACTTTACGTGTCTCAACAAACATTGCCCTAAGGATCACTTTCCCCTCCCAAGGATCGATCAAATCATCGACTCCACGGCAGGTTGTGAACGTCTTTCCTTTTTGGATGCATACTCTGGTTATAACCAGATCAGATTAAAAGAAGATGATGAAGCCAAAACAGCGTTTATTACACCTTACGGCGTGTTTTGCTACAAGACAATGCCCTTCGGTCTAAAAAATGCGGGAGCAACATATCGAGAGGATGATGCGAAGTGTTTAGCAACACAGATCGGGAAAAACGTGCAAGTATACATCGATGATGTCGTTATAACGTCAAAAAAGGGGGCAACGCTGATCGAGGATCTCAAAGAAACTTTTGACAACCTCGACAAATTCTGCCTCAAGCTGAACCCGACGAAGTGTTCTTTTGGCGTCCCAGTAGGAGAACTTCTAGGGTTTCTAGTTTCAGCAAGAGGGATTGAAGCAAATCCCGACAAAATACAAGCCATAGTAACAATGAGAAAGCCAACGAAGTTGAAAGAAATACAGACGACTAGCCGGGCGAGTCGCAGCTTTGAGCGGATTCGTCGCCGGGTTAGGAGAAAAAGCGTTACCATTTTATGCGCTGATAAAACAAGGAGATAAATTCCAGTGGAACGAAGAGGCCGATAGAGCTTTCGAGGATCGGAAGCGAAAAATCTCGACACCACCAATCCTGGTGGCTCCAAAGGAAAAGGAACCTCTCTGTTGTATATTGCAGCCACACCCCAAGTGGTTAGCACGGTGTTAGTTGTCGAAAGAGAAGAAGAAGGGAAAATCCATGGAGTGCAGCGACCTGTATACTTCGTGAGCGAAGTCTTGTCGCCCTCAAAACAAAGGTACCCTCAGTACCAAAAGCTAGCATATGGAGTGTTCACGACAGCACGAAAATTGCGCCACTATTTTTCGGCACACCCGATCATAGTGGTCAATGAAGCTCCCTTGTCAAATATACTTGAACAACCCAGAAGCTACGGGTCGTGTCTCCCTTTGGGGAATAGAACTTTCCCCTCGGGACATCACGTACGAAAAAAGAAAAGCAATAAAGTCGCAAATACTTGCCGGACTTCATCGCGAGTGGATGGAGTTGCAAAATACAGGACCTCAGATTTATCGAGAACCTGGACTATGAACTTTGATGGGTCCAAGAGACTAGAAGGGGTCTGGCGCGGGAGTAGTACTCATATCACTCGAAGGCGACAAGTTGAAGTACATCCTTCGGATGACGTTCCCTAACGCATCTAACAATGAAGCGAGAATATGAGGCTCTCATACACGGGATGAAGATGGCGAAAGCTCGTGGAGCAACTCGATTAAAAATCTTTGGCGATTCACGGTTGGTAGCTCGGCAAGTTATGAACCAATGTGACGCAGTCAATGATAGCATGATGGCATACAAGGAGGTGTACAATGAGCTCGAGAAGTTGTTCGATGGATGCGAAGTAAATCATATTAGTAGATTGAGCAACGACGAAGCCGACGTTCTTGCAAACATCGGGTCGCAGTGCCTTGCGGTCCCACCAGGTGTATTTTGGGAAGAGATAACAGAGAGATCCACTGAGTCGACAAAATCAAAAAGAAGGAGAAGAAACCCTCGGGGGCTACCAAGGAGAAGCAAGAGGAAGAAGAAGAAGAGCAAGACCTGGTCATGGTAATACGGATACCGTGGATGCAGCCATACATATCATACATCCTCGGGAAAGAAATACCCGACGATCCGGTCGAGGCAAGGCGAGTAATTCGACGCTCCAAAGCTTTCACGGTGGTTAAGGGAGAATTATATAAGCGAAGTATTTCAGGCGTCTTGCAAAGGTGCGTCACACCCGAAGAAGGAAGAATAATTCGAAGGATGTGCACGAAGGAATATGTGGCCACCACGCAAGTAGTCGAGCTATCGCAGCCAAGGTTTTTCGGGCAGGATTCTACTTGGTTGACAGCAATTGAGGATGCTAAGGACATAGTAAGAACTTGCGACGCGTGTCAAAGGTTTGCCGCAAAACCTCACTCTCAGCGACGAGAGCTAGCACCAATACCATTGTCATGGCCTTTCGCTCAATGGGGACTTGACATGGTGGGCAAATTACACAAGTCATGGCCAGGAGGAAAAGAGTATATGCTAGTAGCTGTCGACAAATTTACAAAGTGGATAGAAGCGAAGCCGATAAATTCACCAGACGGAGCATCTGCAGTAAAATTCATAAAAGGCCTCGTCTTCAGATTTGGAGTGCCCCACAGCATCGTCACAGACAACGGCAGCAACTTCACATCCAATGAATTCAAAGACTATTGCGAAGAGGTGGGTATCAAGCTGAACTTTGCATCAGTTGCACATCCTCAGACTAATGGGCAAGTCGAGAAAGCCAATGGCATCATCTGCAATGGCATCAAGAAGCGCTTGTTAGGACCACTAGAAAAAGCTCGACATACCTGGCTCGAAGAACTACCAAGTGTGTTGTGGAGCATCCGAACAACACCAAATACAGCGACACGGAAACTCCGTTTTTCCGGTCCATGGAGCGAAGCGGTATTGCCAATCGAGATAGAGCACAACTCTCCACGCGTCGCGGAGTATGACGAAGAGACGTCGAGAAAAGCGCTAGAAGATGATGTCGACGCACTTGATGAAGCTCGAGATGAAGTACTGTCTCGGGTAACCAAATATCAACAGGACTTGAAGAATTACCACAGTCGACGTTTGCGGCCAAGATCTTTTCAAGTGGGGGACTTAGTTCTTCGGCTCACGCAAAAAAAGTCATGAAAAACTCGAGTCACCATGGCTTGGTCCCTATATCGTCACGGAAGTAATTGGAGGAGGAGCATACAGAATAAAGGACAAGAAGACAGGGGTGGAGGAGCAAAACCCCTGGAACGTGGCGCAGCTCAGGCGGTTCTACGCCTAGAGCTAAAATATAGTCCTTGTAAAAACTTCAATGTACTGAAACGCCCACGAGTTTTCAGACGCACTCTTTTCCTTTTTCGGGGCACCGAGTGGGGCCGGGAAAGGTTTTTAATGAGGCGGGCTCGTGGTGCTGCAAAATAATAAAGATAGTGGAGATATACTCCTTATTTTCTCGACACGCTCGGGGGCTCAACGCCTAAGTCTCAAAATACATTCAATATAGATTCACGGAAATATTTCGCCTTGGTACATTAATACCTCGCCAAATATAAAAACGAAGCCAACAATCATAAATATAGTGTACACATCAAAAAACTTAAATGCTTTGGTCTAAGAACCTCGCAATACAAATATAGAACTTCGACATCAGAGATACTCGAAGACTGGCAATCTATTCAAAGGAAAAACAAGGATATCTTATTGCAACAGGAAAGATAGAAGAGGAATAAGATACAAGTTCCAATATAATACAAATCAGTTAAATCCCAAGATACTATCTACAGACAGGCCTCTGGTTGTTTTATGTTCAGCATAAGAACCCTTGGTAAAAAACTCCGAGTCCATCCGAAGAAGTTCATCTATCATTGATTCGGCAACGGGAGCTACCATAGCATCGATTGAGTCGATATCATTTTTTCGACGAGTTTTCTTGGCCAGGCAACCAGCAACAATCTTCGTCAGGTCCAACTTTGGATAACAGATGTTTATCATAATCATGGCAAATCTCGCTCCAGCAGTGAGTTGAGCTCGCACAAAGTTATGGATGCGGGGAGCATCTCGAAATACCTCCAATAATTCGGGAAGAGTTTTTGGAACCTCGTTTCGCGGAAATAGATTCCTATAGACAAGGGTTAATGTCGCCGTGCAAAAGCTGAGAAAATCGCGCACTTGGCAAGCACGATCTTGGAACCTAACAATTTGTTGGGTTCGTTCAGGAGTGGACCAGAACAAACACCCATGATTAAGGGAGAGATTAACAAGAAGATTTGTCCTCTCATTTACTCTCTGATCTTCGGCAGCGAGAATCAAGAGCGGAGCTCGTTAAAAGCGACAGGGCAAGAAATTGGAAGAAAGGCACAGCAAGATAAAGAGGAGGCATCTAAAGAAAACAAAAACGTACCTAGCATATCTGTGCTAGCTTCCAGCATTAGCTCAAGCATACTATTTTCTCGGGTTGTGGCTCCCTTTGCTTCCAGTACAGCAGCATCCCTAGCAGCCATAGCTTCTTTGGCTTGATGAAGAGCAAGTTTTTCTCCTTCAGAGGCTCTCCGAGATTGCTCCATCATGGCCAAAGTTTGCTTCTTCATAGATTGAAGTTGTTGTCGAAGTTCTTGCAAATCTTCCGACAGATGTCCGCTTGATGAACTCTCGAGGAGATTATGGTCGACTAGTACTTTCTTCGAGAAGGAAGATGCAGGTGAAGCAGCGGCAGAACAAGGAGGAGTCGAGTAGTTATCAAATATTAACTGGAAAAGAAAGGCCCGGAATCAATGAAAAGCACGAAGAGAAATTTCATTCCTTGCTAGAAAATTTACACAGACATTACAAAAGAAAGTTTTCCAGGGGGACTAAGAGGGTAATTGTCGCCAAAGCTAAAATGGCGACAAGAGCAACAGAAACAGAAAAAGAAACAAGGAGGCATGCAACTAGACCTCCGGCCTCGAGGAGCTAGGAGTCGAAGATGGCTTGATCCCGAGATACGCCAAGATCTTCTTCGTGTTGGGCTTGGCCGCCTTGATCGGCGACCTCCATCTCGATCTGCTCTATCGGATCGGTGTCGCCAACCTTCATCCAATCAAGCGTCCGTTGGCTGTCGGCAACCGGGGCAACGAGTATTCTCGACAGCAACCTTCATATTCTCCTGACGCATCTTCAGTCCAAGGTCTTCCGACGAATTGAAAAGCTTGGCAAGGGCAAGGAAAGTCGAAGGTTCCTCTTTCTTCGGGAAGAAGTAGGGGAACAACGCCGACAAACTCGCACTGGCATTGGCCACGCCTTCACGAATTTCGCGCCCATGGAACTCCGGAAGAGAAAGTGCGTCAAGGAGAGGGTCATTGACGGGATCCTCCGGATCAAAATCTTGGTTGGTTTGGGCTGCCACACGAGACAAAACATTAGTCGAAAACCAAGAAACAAGAAGTACAATAAAATAGAAGGGACGGGTGATATTACTCAGCGTACGTCGACTTTGCGATTTCAAACGCTTGATGATCCCTTGTTCTCGAGAAGCTTGTGCAGCTTTACGCTCGTCTAAGGCAGATTCAGCATCTTTGAGCCTTCTCTGCAGTTCCTCGACACTAGCGGCCTTTGCTTTGGCATCATCGGCCTCCGCTCTAGCTTCGCTAGCAGCAAGTTCGGCTTTCTCGCGAGCCGCCTCACTACGCTCTAGTTTGTGAGCAAGAGCGTCGGCACGCTTGTTAGCCTCTGCAAGTTTCTCTGTCAAGATAAAAAAGGGGAAAGAAAGATCAAAAAATAGCGACAAACAAAAAGGAGCAAAATTCAGGAAGGACAGTAAATATAAAAGTTACTACCTTCGGCTCTGCTGGCATACTCGCGGTACCCAATAAATTGGGACCCGATGCGGATAAGATCCTTGATCATAGGCTGTCGAAGAATAAGAACGAAGGGGAAAACATCGGCATTAAAAAAAGTAAGGGTCCACAAAAGCAAAATAGAAGAAATATAGACATTGACAAACTTACATCATCCAAGAGCTGCGACGAAGAGCTGCCCAATTGAGGAGGAGGCTCAACGATCATTTCAACCCTTGCCCTTTTTGGTGAAGGGACAAGAGGGCTTGATGGTGGAGTAGTGGTGACGACGTTTTGTTGAGGAGGCGACGTTTCATCTCCTTCAACTAGCGTGTCTGAAACAAGTACAGTACGTGACGTGCTTGTCCGAGGAGCCACGTCAGTAACTGGTACTTCTTCTTCCTCATCACTATTGAACAAAAAATCGACAGTATAAAAAGCAAGACAAGATAAATATTTCGAGTACAAAAAAAAAAGGGGGAGAGATAAAGTCGACTTACGAGCTGATGAGGGATTCAACATAAGGATCATAAGCTGCCTTCGGATGAGAAGGAACAACTTCTTCAGCCTTAGAAATGCCAGAATCCTCGGCATCAGTCCTTTTCCTTTTGTTCCTTGGAGAAACAGCAGGAGGAAGGGATTCAGTCGATTCACTGGCCTCAGACTCAACTTCTTTCTCATGAGAAGCCGCAGATTTGTGAGAACCCGCGACTTCACTTTCAGGAACAGAAGAGCCTTGAGTATCTTCGGCAACGATGGCCATTTCTTCGACTTCTCCACCCTCAGGAAGAGGAGGAAGGGAAGTCATAATAGGATGGTTCTGTAAAAAATAATAATGACAAAAGGAAAAATGAAGAGATGACAATACAATGAGATGAAGAGAAAGTGCGGAACAGGATAAAAAACTCGGGAAGACAAAGTACCTTGGGGAGTGGATTGGTGGAGTTGTATGGTTCCACGCGACAAGAGGAAGGAACTGGATCCTTGCCCAGGCGAGAAAGTCTTCGAACCAACTTCTCCAAGTCCTTGGTGGAAAGGTCACCGGAGATTCTGTTGGCGTCATTTGTACCAGAGTACGTCCAAAGGGGATTTTTGCGAGCCTGTAGAGGCTGCACTCTAATCCTAAGGAAGTAGGCAGTGATTTGAACACCAGACAGCTCTTTGCCTCGAGTGTTCTGAAGCTGACGAATACGAGACATGAGTGCCTCTGTCGCCTTTTTCTCTTCCTCAGAAGCTTCGGTATCCCAAGAACGGCGACGCTGAATTTTGGCATTTCCGTCGAAAGGAATTATGTTGTGCTCAACGGAGTTGGCGCTTTCTTCGTGAATGTAGAGCCACTTTTTGCGCCATCCTTGGACAGAATCAGGAAACTTGACATCGAAATAGTCGACATCGGTACGAACACAGATAACAACGCCACCGATGTTATAAGTGACGTTGTGGGAGCCATTGCGGCGAAGGCAGAAAATGCGTTTCCAAAGAGCCCAATTGGGAGCGACTCCAAGGAAGCATTCGCAAAGGGTGATAAAAATAGAAATATGAAGGATGGAATTGGGGGTCAGCTGGTGCAGCTGAATCCCATAAACGAAAAGAAGGCCGCGGAGGAAATCGTGGATTGGAGGCGAAAGACCGCGGATTAGATGGTCAACAAAACTAACCCGGTACTCCATTGGAGGATTGGGGTAGCTTTCTTCGCTAGGAAATCGGATGGCGTCCTCCTTCTTCATAAGGCCGAGCCTCTTCAGCATGTTGGTATCCTGGTTGGAGATTTTCGATCTCTCCCACTCAAGATCCTCGGCGGCCATCTTGGATTCCGGAGTGCTGTGGCGAGTGAGGCGCGTGCGTGGTGGCATTAACAGCAATGGGCAGAGCAATGTATGCGAGTGCGGAAAATCAGAGAGAGTTGGGCGCAGGAGAAGTTTTGCGAAGAGGAACAGGTGTGCGGCGCAAGCGAGGGGATGAACGGAGGTTGAAGAAAGGTTTATATAAGAATTGGGTGAAGCAGTGTGCCGTTGGATGAAGAAATCGTGTGGTGAGAATAGATCTTCTAGATACAAGGGCAAAAAAGTATTTTTACTGAGATAGGCGTTACCGTACGTACGCCAGAAAAAGCGGAGGACGTGTGTCCCCCACTTGCACGACGTGTCAACATGGTGGGAACGACGGACCCACAAGGCAGAAAAATCTCGACCATTAATAGAGCTGAAGAAAATTTGACAAGGAAAGATATGTCGGCAAGAGGAATAAAGGAGAATGGCGACAGGAGAAATTATTTGAGTACTTCGAAAGCCTTTGGTCAGAAACAAGTTTTTGCCCAAATGCTCGGGGGCTATTTCGACAAAAAGTAAAATTTCGAGTATGACAATATAGAAAATGTTGAGCCTACAGTCAAGCACAAGTTCTTGGCTATAGCCTCGGGGGCTACTCCCATCGGGAGCGCTGTTCGCGCACCCGAGAGATAGAAAAAAGAGAGAGAAGAAGAAGAAGAGAAAAGAGTTCATATTGAGAAATAATGACAATATAGTGACAAGGTGGACTAAAATGTTGAGCCTACAACCAAGCACAAGTTCTTGGCTGTAGCCTCGGGAGCTACTCCCATCGGGAACGCTGTTCGCGTGCCCGATGAAATTAACAAAGGAAAAATAGAACAGCAAGAGAGTATATTTTGAGTTATAATTAACTCTACATATACTCCCATCGGGAGAGCAATATAAGTCATATTTGACTCGATAAAATGTGCCATTCCAACAGCCGGAAAAGCACTCGACAATATATTCTCAGAACGCCAAAGTTGCGATCAATTTCCGAATGCCGCAAATTTGCGAAGGTAAGACCCCAGATCCATTCTCGCTGGGCGTAGCATCGCCAAAGACTGCGCTCTGCTACTTTTATCCGTATCAACGGATACGAAGAAAAATCCTAACGGACGCGTTAGGTACCCGATAAATTTGACCGGGACTCGACGGAATGGTAAGACCTTAAGCGGCACCTGTCGAAGTTTACACCGGTATCCCGAGATCATGTCCAGGGACGTGATTTTGAAGTAGGTTTTTGCGGATTGCCACTAGAGCAGTTAACTAGTACCTGATCCGTCAGATGAACTAGCCCCAACTACCAATATCCCTGTACAATATAGAATTTTATGAGAAGAAATATAAAAAGTTAGAGCTTTCGAGTAAAAATAAACAGTGGAGATTTTCCCTGACTCTATGATTCAAGCAAAATCTCGGGGGCTACTGACATAGGCATCCCAAATGGGCATGCCGAATATAGTACCCGGGGTTTATTGAAGGCCCACTACCCGAAGAATAAGAAGATTCGGGAGCCCAAGATGTATTTAAGGAAAAGATAGAGTTGTAATAGGAAGTGTTATTTGTAATCTAGCGGGATGAGTTAGAAACCGTCCCGGACTCTGTAACTTGTACAAAACGAAACCCTCGGCTCCACCTCTTATATAAAGGGGGAGTCGAGGGACGAGGAGATCATCGAATCATTGTCTGCAAACCCTAGTTTTCATATTCGTCGAGTACTTTTCGGCTGAAACCTTCGAGATCTACTTGCCCTCTACTTCTAACTAAACCCTAGCCTACAATCCATAGGCATTGATAAGTTAATCCCTTGTCAGTGGTCGAACGGGCGTGTGTACTGTCGCGGCCGTGGCGGGCGCGTTCGTCCTCTCCGGCGGCCGTGGTCGCCAAGGCATGACGCGAGCGTGTCCGGCGAGCTCCGCGTGGCGAGGAGGGTACCAGGGTGCGCGGATATGGTCGGGGTACGGCGAGATTTGGCGAGCGCCGCGTGGCCGTGTCGCGCGCGTCCGTGCGCCAGTGACGTCGCCCATGTCGCTCGCGGCGTACCTGGACGTACCTGGGCGCGCGTCGTCCAGGTCTTGTCGTCGTCCTCGCGATCAACGGCGCGTACGGTTGAATCCAGGAGATCAAGGGCTAGCTACTGGACATGGTGGTGAGGGCTGCCGTGGAGAGAAGAGAGGGGAGGCGTGTCGAGGGGCGACGTGGCCGGCATGGCCATGTCCACACCATGGCTGGCCTCTCCTGGGGCTTCCTTGGCATGGGCTTGGTGTAGGAGTGTTCCCTGGTCATGGCTAGGGTGTGTGAGGGTCAAGTGATGGCCTGGTTTGATCACATTTTGAAAATTGAGATTGTTGAATCTGTTTCAATGTCTCATCTTTGCTTGCTCCTATCTCTTGGTCCAGAAAGTTTTTGGTAAGATGAGCTATACAAAAGTTTTTTACCTTGTTGTGTACTTGGATGACATGCCAAGAGTTGGGTTTGTTTAGTTTAGAAATTTTGAAATAGAGAGGCTCAAAGTGGTGACCAGACTATAAAAGTCAGAAATGACCATTATCTCATGTGATCATATTTTCAAATTTGAAATTGGTTTAAAAGGTAAAACTTTGATTCTCAAAGTTGTAATTACTCTTTAATAACATACTACAACTATTGGTGAAGATCAAATGGGTCTAAGATCAAATTTACAAAAAAGACATAGACCATATGTTAGGGTTTTTATAATATTTGACTTCTTTCTCTTTTTGATGGATTTGATTATGATGATCACTCTAGGGTTTTGGAGTTCATCACATACACAAAGTAACAATCATCATGGCATATCACTCAAAATGCACAAATCCTATGCAGGGTACTATATGCAAAGTAGAAGTTTTTGTTGGTTCTAAATTTTGGATACTTGGAATTGTTCTTCTTCCTTTATTTGAAATTTGGGATGTTACAGAAGTCCAGGCCGGTCCAGCACCCGGTCAGACCGGCCGCCACGCCAGTGCGTCCGGTTCCTGGCCCGGTCCAACCGGGCGGTAGGTCGGATCCACCCGGGCGCCAACCGGGCGCCACGCTGATGCCAACCGGGAGCGTTACTGCGCGACACTTCACCCGCCCGGTTGCAACCCGGTCCCTAGCCCGGTTTGAACCGGCCAGCCCGGTCCCAGGCCCAGTCGACCGGCCCCCAGACCGGCCGTGTCCGAGTCTGTCTCGACCAGATCTATTCTGGGTAAGTTATTCTTGTATCTGTTTGATCAGAAGTCGTCCCGGACGCCTATATAAGTGCCCATGACGCCCCCCTAGCTGCTTTAGACCACGTTTTAGATAAACCCTAATTCTTAGTTGTTTGCTCTGCAAAACTATTGAATCCCCTACACCATATTGCTTGATATTGTGTAGATCTAAAAGTCTTGTGTAATCTGCTGTTCCATTGGGAATTAGAAGGTTGCAACTTACCGCTTCATGGTCGGCGGCTACGTGCGCAAGTGTGTGGAGTTGCGAATATCTTGCAGGGTTGAGAGCTGTTGCATTGGCGACAGGGACCAATCGAGAGATCTCGTTGCGTCATACAAGTTATCATCCACTTCATCAAGTTACCTCCGCTGCAATCACCCCGTGATGATTATCACCACCTTTGCTTACTGAGAAGATCGGGCCACCCCTTATCAATCATCCTTCCCTCCCGAAGAGCAAAAATGCACTCTTTAGAGTGAAAGATTCCTGCACTAGCCAAGTTTTTCAAAAGTCTGATGAAAAGAGACTAGGCAATGTATTTATATTCAACACTCCCCCTCACATCTAGGCTATTTTAGTCCATAGCGTAGGTTCGGTGCACAAGCCGCATAATCTTTTTCTTTTATTTTTTAATATTGCGTGAGCAGGGTCTTGAACTTGAAACCTCCTAGCTATGATACCATGAAAGATTCGTGCACTGGACAAGTTTTTCAAAAGTCCTAACTGATGAAAAATATTAGGCAGTGTATTTACAACATCGAGTTCGTATTCTACTCTGACATGGCCTTCATGTGTTACTTATGCTCCTTCATCTCCTGCCACCTTGTTGTTTTCTCGTGTTTCCTCTTGGCACCAAGTCAAACTAGGCTTGAATCGCGTGAGATGCAAGTCATTCCTTGTATTTATTATCTCGTCAAGCTTATCTCTATAAGATGTTTGTTGCTTTGTTTCTTTCTTGAGATTCTCCTTCTATATCTTCCTCCTAGGCCTCACTAAGGTTAGATTGGGTTTATGTGCTCTACCCTCCCCATATCCACCATCATAATCACCTCCTAGAGAGGATGAGGAGTAGCCTGGCATTTGTCTCTTTAGTGGAGTCTCTTTACCCCTTGTCTTACACTTCACATTGTTCTTGACTAATGCCCAACAGTGGTGCAAGAGAAAGGGCTTCCCTTCCGACTTGGGCATCTGCTTGTACCACCCATGGACATATAGAACTTGTGTGGTGTTGAGTAATTCATGAGACAATATAGTTACAAGATGTAAAATACATAGGCATATATGATCATAGTATATATTCATGTGATTGTGCGGGTGCACACCCACTACCAGGGGCGGAGCTAGAGGAAGAGTCACTGTGATGCGTCTCTATACAAGTTTCTACATCTGCAGCCTTGCTAGCTCAAATTATAGCTTCGCTGATGCACTTTTATATGTATAACTGATGCACAGGCCTTAGTAAGCTTATAAGTGTAACTAAAATATTTCGTTGACCCTGATGCTTGTGCATCAGGTACATAATATCAAGCTCCGCCACTACCAACTACAAGGGAATAGCTTAACCCCAAAGGATTAAATGGCTACCGCCGGCGCACTTAGGTACGCCAACGCTATCACGCCGATGGTATTAGGCTACTGCTGGCGCACCAGAACGGTATGTCAGCGGTATATGAACCTAGCACTGACGCACTATGTTAGGTACGTCGGCGGTAGTTCATTTAGGAAAAAAAGGCCCGCCCCACCACGTGCCAACCTTTATTCCCTCATTTCGTTACATTTACAGAGAGCATCACAAAAGGACCAAAATTACAATCTAGCTGTGAATTTTGTGTCGAACACCCTAGCAAGAACTAAAAAAGCCATCAGGTCCTCCACCGCTGCCCTTCTCCTCCAATGATGTGTGCATTGGAGGCGCTTCGTAGTACTCGCTGATTCCCATCGCGAGAGAGGGAGTGCTTCATGGCGGCCACATGTTCCGTTATCCGCCACGAGCGGAGGCAGATGAGAAGATGACCTCCGTTGTAGAAGCCCGCGCAGTGCCTCGACGCCAAGATGTTGGCGTTGAGCGCGGTTACCGTGTGTGCAATCTTGTTGATGGAGTTGGTCTCTCCGGTGAGGGATCCCTAATCGACACGGAGCTTGGAGGTGACGAGGCGGAGCACGCACATGTTGCGGGGACCTTCTCCTCGATGCAGAGATGCACGACGACGCCCGGGATGAGCTCGCGGGCTAGCAGAATGGATCTGGCGAAGAGCCTCCAGTGCCTTCTTTGCGTTGGTCTCCTGCCAGACGTCGATGGCCCCCGACCTGGGGGGGCGTGGTGGGTATCACCCACGACCATGAAGAGGGCGTGGGTAGCGGTAGCTCCATTAGCCCGTAGCTAGGATTTGCCTTGGGTTCTGGGAGGCGGAGGGTCGAGCTAAATAGCCGTATATGGAGATGAGACTAGGCGCGAGGGCTAGATTCACCATATTGTGTCAGCCTTTGGTGTGTCCGTCCACCACCGATGTGGTGTGCAGTGGTGGAGATGTGTGTGGTGTCTTGTGGTGGTGGTGTTCGTGCGTCCCAGACCGGCTGCGTGCATGGTGTGCGTGGCGGTGTGCGTGCGTGGTGTATGGGTGGTGTGGTGCGTGGTGTGTTAGGTGGCATGGAAAACGCTTCACGTTGTTCCCTCGCCTCCTCCCATCCCACCTACTTGACACAGAGCATGGAGGCAAAGGGAGAACCCTACATATCCCTCTCCTTCAGGTGCCCCTCCTATTCTCTCCCCGACCCTTGCCGCCGGCATGGACTACCGGGCATTGCCCGCGCAGCGCCGACAGTGGCGGGGCTGACTTTTCCCGTGGTTGGTGGGTGGCGCGGGGGCTCTTTGATGGTGGCGGTAGGCCGACGGTGGTCCAGCTCGGTGGCATGCAACCCGTGAGCTAGGTGAGAGGAGTAGCGGCGGCGCTACCTCTGTAGCGAAGCGGAACGCTCGGGAGGGTCCTGGTGGTGCATTGCTCGGCCCAGATCTGGGCCCCATCTGGGTTGAAGCGGGTTGTCGGCCCCTCGTGCGTCGGAAATGCTTTCTCGAGGCAGAAGAGGTGTGGTAGCAATGGATGGTTGGTGGCAGCGCAGGCAGCGGGCCTGCTGCAGCATGGCGGCGGGGAGTTCACGAGACATACTAGGCTCGGCTGGACTAGTACGGGCATGGTGTATTCTTGCTGCGATGTCTGGTCTGCTACCACGAAGGCGAGCGCCCGCGGTGCTGCTACTCCCGTCCCGGTTCTTCCTCTAGACCTCACGGCGGTGAACAAGGAAATGGCGTGGATGGCTTCAAGATTGTGGTGGTCTGTCCTAGCGGGCGACAAGTTGGGTGGAGCACTACAGATTGTCCGGGGTGGTGGTTTTGGGGGTCGGGATGAATCCTTGTCGGTTCGTCCGGCACCGACGCCGTGACGCCTATGGGTGCCGTTGTTCCTTCTTGGAGGGCATCGGGTGTACCCACTCCCCACCTCCCTCCGCATGATGGGGGAAACCCTGGGAATTTTCCGGGCAGCAACGTCGTCATCATTTTTCTTGTTGAAGGTGGTGCTTGGTATGATGTGATTCGATGTGCTAGGAATATGGTGGGACTTCTCCGGAGGGCGCATCGGTTGAGGGTCGTCTTTGCTTTCATCAGTCTGCTGCGGTTGGTATTTGTTTCTCTTTGCTCTTCTTTCTTTGTTTTTTTTGGCTTGCTTGTACTGCAACCTCAACGTGCTTGTTGTATCATGTGGTTGCTATCTTAATATAGCGGGGTGAAAGCCTACTTAAGGAGGGCTCATATCACGATCACGTAACGGTTCAACCATTGCTATTTACCTTAGAATACTTATATGTACGTCATCTGCTTCTCCTACATGCGCATTTCATTGAAAGGTTTATGCCATTGATGCACATTCATCACTCATCATGTTAATGAAATAATTGTGAGGAATAATCAATTTATCATTAAACTTGCAATTGTACAAAATCAACTAGGAATGTACATTTAACCATTTGTTTTTTTTTGGAGCAACCGGCAGGAGCACTGCCTTTTCATTAAGCAAGAGGGAAAACTATACAAATGTACAAAGGGGCATGTTTGTTAAAAGGTGTAAATCATGCGAGAAACCACCAAAAAACCAAAAAAAACTTGGCCCTAATAAGGTTCGGCCGGGATGGTCTGCCTGTTGCCAGCAAAGGCAAGCTCTCTCTGAGCGATGTCCTCTCTTGCGAGCGAAGCCACCTCAAGGAAGGTAAGGCGCCGCCCCGTGAAAATACGTCTGTTTCTTTCCTTCCAGGCATTCCAAAGGACGTATAGGAGACGTCCACTCAGACGACGCTTGTTCTCCTCAGACTTGCCATCGACGATCTCGTCCCACCAAGCGTTGGTGGAGATGAAGGTTTGGCCATGTTGGACGGGGTGAACAGAGTAGTCCTGCTGGATGCGGGTCCAGATGGCCGAGGTGAAGGGGCAATCCTTGCAGAGGTGATCGGCGGTTTCCATGGCAGACAGGCAAAGGGGGCAAACTGGATCATGCGGCCATCCCCTAATGGCAAGCATGTCCGCGGTGAGGAGTTTCCGGTGAAGGGCTAGCCAGGCGAAGAGCTTGCATTTTGGCTCGGCATGCGCGGACCAAATCTTCTTGGCATCGAACCTGGGGAAGGATCCCAGGAATTGCATGTGGTAAGCCGAGCTGGCGGAGTAGACACCATCATTGTTGAGCTTCCAAGTGATCGAATCAGCCACCGTCGGGGTGAGCTGCGTATGCGCGATGACATCCCAGACCTGCAGATACTGGTGAAGCTGAACAGGCGTTGAAAGCCTAGCAATGGAGCGAATCCAGTTGTCGTTATGCAGCTCTTTGGCCACCGATCTCCCTTTTCCGGAGGCCACCTTGTACGGATCCGGGGCCCAAAGCCGAATGGGGCCCCTGTGAGTCCACGGGTCCGACCGAGAAGAGGTCGATTCCCCATTTCCAATGGTAATATGCGTGGCAGCCCTGAAAAGGTCCATGTCGGCCTCATTACATGGAAGCTTAGACCCTCCCCAAGTGCGCAGCGGGTCAGTCCATTGCAGCCAAGGCCAGCGCAGTCGCAGGGCGCGACCAAAACGTTCGAGGTCCGTCATGCCCAGGCCCCCCAGAGCCTTAGGTCTACAGACCGTCTTCCAGTTCACCAGAGCGTGCCCTCCAGAGGCGTGGTCAGCATCATCGCCCGCCCAAATGAAGTTACGGGCAATCTTGTTGATCTTGTCCCGGGCCCATTTCGAAAGAGGGATAGCCGTGGCGTGGTAGGTGGCCGTGGCCATGAGGACCGACTTTGCAAGCGTGACCCTGCCAGGGCGTGCGAGCTGTTTTCCAAACCAGCCCGGGAGCTTCCTGGCGATCTTGTCTATGAGTGGCTGCAGGTCCACTTTCCGGAGGCGGCGGTGATGTAAAGGCAGCCCCAAGTATTTCCCCGGGAAAGATGCGATCTTGGCGGGGAAATCCGTGAGAATATCTTGCAGGTCTAAGTCGTCGCAGCGAACAGCGAAAACCTCGGTTTTGGCCAGGTTGGTGATAAGGCCACTAGCCTTGCCAAAACAGTCCAGGATGCCGGAAACAGCCTGAAGCTCAGCCTTTATGGGGTTGATGAAAATTCCGGCATCGTCGGCGTAAAGGGAAATCCTGCAGTGCATCGTGCGCGATCTCAAAGGACTGAGAATCCCATGTTCAGTGGCAAGCTGCAGCATACGCTGAAGAGGATCAATGGCGAGGATGAACAGCATGGGCGACAGCGGGTCCCCTTGACGTAGCCCCCGGGCGTGCGAGAAAGGTTTCCCAGGCTCACCGTTGAGAAGGATTCTCGAGGTAGCCGAGGCGAGCGAAAGGCATATCCAGTCTCTCCAGATCTGGCCAAACCCCAAGGCTCTCATCACCTCAAGGAGGTAAGCCCAACCAACGGAGTCGAAGGCCTTGGAGATGTCCAGCTTTAAGAACAGGGACGGGGTCTTAGAGGCGTGCAGCTCTTTGATGAGGTTCTGGACGTGCAGGAAGTTGTCATGGATGCTTCTCTTCTTCACGAATGCGCTCTGGCACTTAGAGACAATGTGCGGCAGGACCGGCGCGAGTCTGTTAGCAAGAAGCTTGGAGAAAACCTTGGAAAGGCTGTGGATGAGGCTGATCGGTCTATAGTCCGCGACGGAGGCTGCATCCGGCTTCTTGGGGATGAGAATGATGTTGGCGGAGTTGATGAGATTAGCGCAACCCCCTCTAAGATTGGCCAAGTGAAGAATCGCCGTCGAGATGTCGTGGTGGATGATGTCCCAACAAGATTTGAAGAAAGCGCCGATGAATCCATCCGGGCCCGGCGCTTTGACAGAGGGCAGAGAGAAGACGGCATCTTTGATCTCCTCAACGCTGAAAGGGTCGTCAAGGTCCGAGAGGTCGTGGGAGGGGTACTGCAGACCCTCCCAATCGAGGCTAACTTGCCTAGCCGCCTTAGTGCCCAGGATGCTTTTGAAGTGAGCAAGAAGCACCTCTTCCTTATCCTCCTTGGTGATAGCTGCTCCCGAAACGGTGTTGAGAGCCCGGATGTGGACCTTGCGGCGACGGCCGTTTGCTCTAGAGTGGAAAAGTTTTGAATTCGCGTCTCCCGACCCGGATCCACGTGAGCCTCGATCTTTGCCTCAACTTCATCTTCTGGATGGCCAGCAGCCCCAAATAGGAAGACTTTAGCTGAGTACGTAACGCCCTCTCTTCATCCGACAGGATCCTTGCCTCTTCAGCCTGATCGAGGCGCCAGATAATCTCTTTAGCCGTAGCAATTTGCGTGCGAAGATCACCCACACAGTCACGTTGCCAAATCTTGAGGGCTTTGGCCACGCGAGACAACTTAATATGAACACGGCGAATGGGGTCCTGCGCTTGAACATTCTTTGTCCAGGTCGAAGCGACGATCTCCTTGAAACGATGCATGCCCAACCAGAATTCCTCGAACTTGAAGGAAGGCTTCCTAACATTGGCAACAGAGCCCTGGAGGAGCAACGGGGCATGGTCCGAACAAGCCGAAGTGATAGCCTGAAGGTATGCATCTGGGAAAGCCTCATCCCAGTCCGCGGAGAAGAAAACGTGGTCGATCTTTGTGAGGACAGGGTCAGCTTGTGCATTGGACCAAGTGAACTTTCGACCGTCCATGCGCATGTCTTTGAGTTCAAGGAAGTTGCGAGCCGCCCTAAATTTTCCGATGAGGTTCCGATTGATGTTTAGATTATTCTTATCGGCAGCCTTGGTGATGAGATTGAAATCTCCCAACAAAATCCAGGGGTCCCGGACAAACGGCTTTAGCCCCTTTAATTCGTCGATGAAGGCGAGCTTATCCTGATATCCTTGAGGTCCGTAGACACAAGTGATGGACCACTGCGAAGTGTCGTCGCGCGAGGAGATCACAGCCGAAAGCGTGCTAAAACTACAGTTGAACAAACAAAATTGAAAAAATGGAAAACACAACCTGCAGGCATGTGACCAACACCCGAGAGACGTTGATCATGGCAAGATCACCCATCACTATTGGTGGCCAAAGATGGACCTTGGAGGAGTGCAGGAGCAGCATGGAGGAGGCTGTACGGACTCGACAGAAGTGCTGCCCATTGTATTCTGCACAAACGTCTTATTTGTATGTGGGGCCTTCGACGGTGTGGCCTTGCTCTGAGCCGACGGTTAGGAACTTTCTCAGTGCCATGCTGAAGGAAACCATAGTGGCCAATGCAACGAAAATTTTCGTCGTGCCAACGGGAGGAACTGTTAGGGGAAGGGTGTGGTAGAACCCTAATTTGAAGTCAGTCGTGGATTCTTTTTATGCCAGATCTAAAAATTACACCGATAGGATGTGCTATAAAAATCATTTGGAATGGTCATTTCCTCTATTTTGGCGGTTTTTATCTAGGTGGCATTTGCATGATCTTGTAGAGTTGCTCTTAGCACTGGTAGAAAAACGGCCATTGGTCGCGGTTCGCAACTGCCATTAGTCGCGGTTGCGCAACCGCGACCAATTATGCGCGACTAAAGGCCCCCCCTTTAGTCGCGGTTCCTTACGAACCGCGACTAAAGGCCCGTCCATGTGGGCGGCGAGGCGAGCGCCAGGGCGGAGGACCTTTAGTCGCGGTTCTTCCGGCCAGCCGCGACTAAAGGCCTCCGCGGGTTTAGGGTTTTAGCCCCCCCCCCCACAAACCTGGTTTCTTTTTAATTTGTATTGTTTTATTTCTTTTGGGTTTTAATTTTGAAGGAGTTTCACATATTCTACGGTACTACATATATACATGCATATGAATGTACAATTTCAAACAAATTTGAAATTAGAACCAAAAAGAATTCAAGAGGAATATACAATATATATTCAATATCGGATGACCATATACAATTTTGAACAAGTTTCCATACATAATTTAGTGCATATAAAGTTCTACGTCCTCTACATAGTGTTCTCCTGTAGGATCGATGACTTCCCTCGCGAACCATCCAGCTAGTTCCTCTTGAAGTGGTCGGAAGCGAGCTTCTGGACTAAGCGTCTTCTGGAGGTTATTCCTCTTGATGTTGATCTCAGACGACTGGTCCCGCTCATTGGTGTATCTCCGGATCCTCTCACAAACATAGTATCCACATAGATTGGTCCTCGGTGGCTGAATATCCCCAGTCTCAGGCACTGCCCTTCTAAATTGTAGCTCTTTTTTGAATTCACCGACCTTTTCATCTACGAACCGTCTCCAAACCCTACGAGGCAAAGAGAATTAAATGAACAAGAGAGTTATTAATTAGTTACTTGATATTAGGAAATGATGAACGAAATAGGCCGATCGATATAGAGCGCAAATGAATGAAAACAATTACTTTTGCATCATTTTTCTCATGTCGGCCCAAAGCGCCGCATCCATATTCGAGAGAGTCGTGGACGAGAACCGTGGAGGTGTGAAATTGAATTACCATCAGAATCCGGTGGAACTCGCGGACACGATACATGCACAGTCATGCATAACTCATCGATTAGCCACATATCATGCATGGAGTAAACAAAAGAGAATGTGCTCAAGACAGAAACACTCACCCAAAATGGTAAGGAAATAGAATATCACTTTTGAGTTCCTGTTTTCTAAGAAACCACCACAGGTCTTCCTCCACGTCGGCGGGGTGGTGTTCTAACACATATGAATTAACGATGTGTGGGTCAATGAACCCAACATCATGGATGTTCCTTATTCGCATTTCCCGCTTCTTCATTCTGCATAATAGCGTACACAACAAGATAGTTAGGACTAGTTATTCTATATATATATATATATATATATATATAGAGCAAGACTATTCTTGAACCCCCTTAAGAGTGGTTCTAGAATAGCTATTCTAGAACCCCCCCCCCCCCCAGGATGTTATAGACTAGTTATTCTACAACCCATCTCTAAAGACCTTCTAAACCCAACACAACCAACCAATCCCATCCAACCTTCCGCCGGACCAACCCACCCACCTCCCGCCAACCCCACCCCACCTAGCTACCGCCCGCCAACCCCGCCGCCCGTCGACCCCACCCTACCTCTCGTCGACACTACCCCACCACCACCACCCACCAACCCCACACCTCCAACTTCCGAAGATCCCACCCACACCACCTCTCGACGACCCCATCCTACCTTACCTCCCGCCGACTCCATCCCGCCTACTATCAAACCCACGCCACATACCGCCGAACTCATTTTTGAAAGTTCGCTTCATTTTTTGGAAGTTCGCTTCATTTTTCGGAACTTCACTTCACTTTTTTGGGAAGTTCACTTCATTTTTTGGAAGTTCACTTTTCTTTTTTGGGAAGTTCACTTCATTTTTCGGAAGTTCACTTTACTTTTTTGGAAGTTCACTTCATTTTTTGGGAAGTTCACTTCATTTTTGGAAGTTAACTTTACTATTTTCGGAAGTTCACTTCATTTTTTTGGGAAGTTCACTTCATTTTTCGGAAGTTCACTTTACTTTTTTTGGAAGTTCACTTCATTTTTTTGGGAAGTTCACTTCATTTTTCGGAAGTTCACTTTACTTTTTTCGGAAGTTCACTTCATTTTTCGGGAAAGTTCACTTCATTTCTCAGAAGTTCACTTTATTTTTTTGGAAGTTCACTTTACTTTTCCCGGAAGTTCACTTCTTTTTTGGGAAGTTCACTTTACTTTTTTGGGAAGTTCACTTCATTTTCGGGAAGTTCACTTCATTTTTCGGAAGTTCACTTAACTTTTTTTCGGAAGTTCACTTTACTTTTTCCGGAAGTTCACATCATTTTTCGAAAGTTCACATTACGTTTTGTCAAACAAGCTGAAATACTTTTTTTGTCAAAATTCACTTAGGTTAAAACAGTAGTTCACTTTGTACACTACGAGGAAGTTCACTTGGCACCACGTAGAAGTTCACCTTTTTGCACGCCGATAAAATTACTTCTTGTGGGAATTCACTTTTGTAAAAAATGAATTTCAGTTTTGTACCGCGTGGAAGTACACTTTCCATCTAATGGAAGTTCACTTTAAAATACGTCGTACAACTACATTTTGTTGAAATTCACTTTGGTCAAAATGACAGTTCACTTCGTAACGTCCTGAAGTTCACATTGTACCTCGAGGAAGTTCGCTGTAAAAAATTCAACACGAAAAAGTTGCACCTAATCAATATCTTTTCAACAAAATTTCAGTTGGAATATTCCGACAAGTGGTTCGGAAATAAATCCCAAAAAATAGTAAATAAAAACAAGAAATTCGGAATGTAGAATCATGTTTTTTTAAATCTGCTCTTAAACTGTGAATAATTGGTAAAAATTATATATATAAAAAAGTTGTGCCTAGTCAATAGCTTTCCAATGGCATATCATATGAACCAATCCAATAAACCGTTTGGAAATTAGACCTCAAAAACTGCACGAAATTAGTGAAGTCCGCGAAAATGTTGTTTTGTATATTCGAAATTATTTTTAAACAATAAAGAATTTGGAAAAACATTGAACACGAAAAAGATGCGAAATTACTATACGAATCCAATAGTTTATTATATGCATCATTCCGATAAGCGATCCAAAGATTAAATTAAAAATACTGTCCGCATAAACATTTAATTCTAATGTTCCGGAAAGTAGAATTATGTTTTTTCAAATCTGCTCTTTAACTGTAAAGAATTGGGGAAAATAATCTATATGAAAAAGTTGCGCCTAGTCAACAGCTTTCCAATGGCATATCATATGCATCAATCCGATGAACCGTTTAGAAATTAGACCTCAAAAACTGCACGAAATTATTGAAATCCGCGAAAATATTGTTTTGTATATTGAAAATTATTTTTAAACAATAGAGAATTTGGAAAAACAATGAACACGAAAAAGATGATAAATTACTGTACGAATCCAACGGTATATTATATGAATCATTCCGATAAGCGATTCCAAGATTAAATTAAAATTACTGTCCGCATAAATATGTAATTCTAGTGTTCCGGAAAGTAGAATCATGTTTCTTTTTCAAATCTGCTCTTAAACTATAAAGAATTGGAAAAAACGATCTATATGAAAAAGTTGCGCCTAGTCAACAGCTTTCCAATGGCATATCATATGCATCAATCCGATGAACCTTTTGGAAATTAGACCTCAAAAACTGCACGGAATTGCTGAAATCCGCGAAAATGTTGTTTTGTATATTCAAAATTATTTTTAAACAATAGAGAATTTCGAAAAACAATTAACAAGATAAAGATGCGAAATTACTATACGAATCCAACGGTATATTATATGCATCATTCCGATAAGCGGTTTGAAAATCAACATGAAAATACTATCTGCACGAATATGCAATTCTGGTATTCCGTCGAGAAGTTCACTTGTGAAACACGCGGAAGTTCGAAAGGGTTCGAGAATAGTTATTCTCGAACCGGTTCGAGAATAGCAGACCTATATATATATATATATATATATATATATATATATATATATATATATATATATATATATATATATATATATATAGGACATATTCATGCTACACCCGGGTGTAGTTACTCCCACGTGTGTTTCACACAATCTAGGTAGTATCTATCATACCGAAGAGTATATACATGTAGTATGAAGTATATAAAAATATTTTGGTAGTATATATACTACTTTGTAGGTAGTATGTACATTTTTTTACGTACACTATTTATTTACGTATAAATATGCATGTACTTTGTATATATAGTGCAAACTATGAGTGTATTTAATTTTTTTCAGCAAAGTTGGTATGGAGTATCTTAGATATAGTATACGAACATACTCAAACCAATAAAGTATGTTATATACTTCCGTATGGTAGTATATGAGACGTGGGTGTAGTTACACCCAGGAGTAGGAAGTATTTATCCTATATATATATATATATATCGACGCGGATTTTCTACCTAGGGGGATAGCTACGCATACCCTTAGGATAGCTACGCATATCCTTAGAGCCATTAGATTTGGTTCCACGATTTGTGTTGCCGTTAACATCCGTTAGGCTGAGTTAGCAGTAGCCATGCGTCAGTTTTCATTTGAAAGAAAGAGTAACCCAACCGCAACGGTACCTTTTTCAACGAAAAAATGTGAACTTTCACATGCAGCAGAGAGAGTCGTGCCATTGTTTTTTAATGCATGGTAGGATGAGGCTGGACCATTTAAGTTTCCACTATTTTCATGCTATGCAATATGGTTTAATTTTTTGATGAGGCAATTCCTTAATACTTTCACCGCTCCTACCTCCCGCTTCGATGAGGTTTTTTTTTTGAAAAACTTCGGTGAGGCCTTTCAGGTTGTCCAGATATTGATCTCAAAAAAAGTTGTTCAAATACCCTCTTTAATCAGGGAGAGAAAAAAGCACTCGTAATTAGGGAGAGAAAAGTGTTTTCCAAAAGGCAGGAAAATTAAGAGAGTAAACTAAGAGGAGTAAATTTATGGAGTAAATGAAGAGAGTAATTTAAGGCAAGAAAATTAAGAGAGTAAATTTAGTCGTGTAGTCAAGACTTTCTAGTGTCCATGTAAAAAAAGACTTTATAGTGTCGCATTGATCTCATATCCACCAAAAAAAATGTTTAATGACAAATATGGAATTAAATATCGAACTAAACCTGGAATTAAATCTGAAACATTAGACACCAATTCGAATTTATTTTTCCAAAAATAGCACGTCAAACAGATTTGTTGGGAACTCATTTAAACGGAAAGGCAGCCACTTCCTCTGAGTTGGGAACCAATTAACAAAATAGACATGGACCGGGAAGAAACCGTGCACAAAATGGATCTAATTCCTTCTAAAAAAAAGGTGAAACCAATTCAGATCAAGACAAAAAAAGGCAAATTCAAATGATCACGAAGCTGGTTGCCACTGTCCGTGCGGGGATAGCAGAGTTGGGCCGAACGTCTCTATCGAGACAGCACGCGGCCTGGAGCTTCGGGAGTGCTGGAGTTGTCCTCGTTGGCGAGGTGGGCACTGTAGGATAACGTTGCATAGAAAACAAAAATTTTCCTACCGCGAACACGCAATCCAAGCCAAGATGCAATCTAGAAGACGGTAGCAACGAGGGGGTATCGAGTCTCACCCTTGAAGAGATTCCAAAGCCTACAAGATGAGGCTCTTGTTGCTGCGGGAGACGTTCACTTGCCGCTTGCAAAAGCGCGTAGAAGATCTTGATCACGATCGGTTCCGGCGCCACGAACGGGCAGCACCTCCGTACTCGGTCACACGTTCGGTTGTTGATGAAGACGACGTCCACCTCCCCGTTCCAGCGGGCAGCGGAAGTAGTAGCTCCTCTTGAATCCGACGGCACGACGGCGTGGTGTCGGTGGTGGTGAAGAAGTCCGGCGGAGCTTCGCTAAGCGTGCGGGAAGTGGAGGAGCGGGGCGACTAGGGTTTGGGGAGAGGGGGCGCCGGCCACTATAGGGGTGCGGCCACCTTGGTGGTGTTTGAGGTGGCCGGCCCCCTCCCCTTGTCCCTCATTATATAGGTGGAACCCCAAGAGGTGGTGTCCAAGTCTTCGAATAAGACCCGAACCAAATCCTTCCATAGGAGGGGCAATCCTAGCCCAACTAGGACTCCCACCCAAAGGTGGGATTCCCACCTCCCATGTGGGGGGTGGCCGGCCCCTAAGGGGAGTCCACTTGGGACTCCTCCCCCACTAGGGTTGGCCGGCCATGGGGGGTGGAGTCCCTTGTGGACTCCACCTTCCTTGGTGGTTTCTTCCGGACTTTTCTAGAACCTTCTAGAACCTTCCATAGAACCTTCCGTGACATTTTATTCTCATAAAATGACATCCTATATATGAATCTTATTCTCCGGACCATTCCGGGACTCCTCGTGATGTCCGGGATCACATCCGGGACTCCGAACAAATATTCCAACTTCATTCCATATTCAAGAACTACCATTTCAACATCCAACTTTAAGTGTGTCACCCTACGGTTCGAGAACTATGCGGACATGGTTGAGTACTCACTCCGACCAATAACCAATAGCGGGATCTGGAGATCCATAATGGCTCCCACATATTCAACGATGACTTTAGTGATCGAATGAACCATTCACATACATTACCAATTCCCTTTGTCTCGCGATATTTTTACTTGTCCGAGGTTTGATCTTCGGTATCACTTTATACCTTGTTCAACCTCGTCTCTCGACAAGTACTCTTTACTCGTACCGTGGTATGTGGTCTCTTATGAACTCATTCATATGCTTGCAAGACATTAGACGACATTCCACCGAGAGGGCCCAGAGTATATCTATCCGTCATCGGGATGGACAAATCCCACTATTGATCCATATGCCTCAACTCATACTTTCCGGATACTTAATCCCACCTTTATAGCCACCCATTTACGCAGTGGTGTTTGGTGTAATCAAAGTACCTTTCCGGTATAAGTGATTTACATGATCTCATGGTCATAAGGACTAGGTAACTATGTATCGAAAGCTTATAGCAAATAACTTAATGACGAGATCTTATGCTACGCTTAATTGGGTGTGTCCATTACATCATTCATATAATGATATAACCTTGTTATTAATAACATCCAATGTTCATGATTATGAAACTAATCATCCATTAATCAACAAGCTAGTTTAAGAGGCATACTAGGGACTTCTTGTTTGTCTACATATCACACATGTACTAATGTTTCGGTTAATACAATTATAGCATGATATATAAACATTTATCATAAACATAGAGATATAAATAATAACTACTTTTATTATTGCCTCTAGGGCATATCTCCTTCGATCTCCCACTTGCACTAGAGTCAATAATCTAGATTACATTGTAATATACCTAACACCCATGGCATTCTGGTGTTGGTCATGCTTTGCCCTAGGGAGAGCTTTAGTCAACGGATCTGCTACATTCGGATCGGTGTGTACTTTGCAAATCTTTACTTCTCCATCTTCGATGTACTCGCGAATCGAGTGGTAACGCAGCTTGATATGCTTCGACCTCTTGTGTGACCTTGGCTCTTGTGCATTGGCGATGGCACCCATGTTATCACGGTAAATGATTAATGGGTCCAATGCACTAGGAACCACACCGAGCTCTACAATGAACCTCTTCATCCATACCGCTTCTGATGAAGCCTCTGAAGCCGCTATGTACTCCGATTCTGTTGAAGACTTCGCCACCGTGCCATCGCTTCGAGCTTGCCCAGCTTACTGCAGCACCATTCAATATAAACACGTACCCAGATTGTGACTTAGAGTCATCAGGATCAGTGTTCCAACTAGCATCGGTGTAACCATTTACAACGAGCTCTTGGTCACCTCCATAACAAAGAAACATATCCTTAGTTCTTTTCAAGTACTTCAGGATATTCTTGACCGCTGTCCAGTGTTCCATTCCTGGATCACTTTGATATCTCGCTAGTCAAACTAACGGCATGTGCTATATCCGGTCTAGTACATAGCATGGCATACATGATAGATCCTACTTGCCGAGGCATAGGGGATATTACTCATCCTTTCTCTTTCATCTGCCGTAGCCGGTCCTTGAGTCTTACTCAAGACCTTGCTCGGTAACATAGGTAAGAATCCTTTCTTACTTTCGTCCATTCTAAATTTCTTTAGAATCTTGTCCGGATATGTACTCTGCGATAGCCCTATTAGGCGTCTTGATCTATCTCTATAAATCTTGATGCCTAATATATACGATGCTTCACCAAGGTCTTTCATTGAAAAACTATTATTCAAATAACCTTTTACACTTGCTTAATAGTTCTATATCATTCCCAATTAATAATATGTCATCTACATATAATATCGGGAATGCTACGGAGCTCCCACTCACTTTCTTGTAAATACGAGGCCTCTCCATGACACTCTGTATAAAACCAAAGTCTTTGATCACCTTATCAAAGCGTCGGTTCCAACTTCTTGATGCTTGCTTCGGTCCATAGATTGAACGCTGAAGTTTGCATACTTTGTCGGCATTTTTAGGATCGACAAAACCTTTGGGTTGTACCATATACAACTCTTCCTCAATGTCTCCATTAAGGAACGCCGTTTTGACATCCATCTGCCAAATCTCATAATCGAAAAATGCAGCTATTGCTAACAAAATCCTCACAGATTTTAGCTTCGCTACAGGTGAGAAAGTCTCATCGTAGTCAACTCCTTGAATTTGTCGGAAACCCTTTGCGACAAGTCGAGCTTTATAGACGAGTAATATTACCATCGGCATCTGTTTTTCTCTTGAAGATCCATTTATTCTCGACAGCCTTTCGGCTATCGGGTAAGTCTACCAAAGTCCATACTTTGTTATCATACATGGATCCCATTTCGGATTTCATGGCTTCTTGCCATTTGTTGGAATACTGGGCTCATCATTGCTTCTTCATACGTCGCAGGGTCCTCATCATTGTTATCCACAATCATGACATTTAGACAAGGATCATACCAATCGGGAGTGGCACGTTCCCTTGTCGATCTGCGAGGTTCGATAGTTTCCTCGTTCGAAGTTTCATGATCATTATCATTAGCTTCCTCTCGTTGCCGGTGTAGGTGGTACGAGTACAACTTCCGATGCTTGCGCTACTCTGATCAACGAGTATAGATTCATTAATCTCATCGAGTTCTACTTTTCTTCCGAGTCACTTCTTTAGTGAGAAATTCTTTCTCAAGAAAGGTTCCGTTCTTTGCAACAAATATTTTGCCTTCGGATTTGTGATAGAAAGTATACCCTATAGTTTCCTTAGGGTATCCTATGAAGACGCATTTCTCAGCTTTGGGTTCTAGCTTGTCCGGTTGTAACTTCTTTACATAGGCTTCGCAACCCCAAACTTTCGAGAACGACAGACTTAGGTTTCTTATTAAACCATAATTCATACGGTGTCGTTTCTACGGATTTTGATGGTGCTCTATTTAAAGTGAATGCGGTCTGTCTCTAATGCATAACTCCAAAATGATAATGGCAAATCGGTAAGAGACATCATAGAACGAACCATATCTAAGAGAGTTCGATTACGACGTTCGGATACACCGTTTCGTTGTGGTGTTCCCGGCGGTGTCAATTGTGAAAGTATTCCGCATTTCTTTAAATGCATGCCAAACTCATAACTCAGATATTCACCTCCACGATCAGATCGTAGAAATTTTATCTTCTTGTTACGTTGATTTTCTACTTCACTTTGAAATTCCTTAAACTTCTCGAAAGTTTCGGATTTATGTTTCATGAAATAGATATACCCATATCTACTCGGATCATCCGTGAAGGTTAGAACATAACGATAACCACCTCGCGATGCTACACTCATTGGTCCGCACACATCGGTATGTATGATTTCCAATAAGTCGGTAGCTCGCTCCATCATACTCGAGAAAATGGAGTCTTAGTCATTTTTCCCATTAGACATGCTTCGCATCTGTCAAGTGACTCAAAGTCAAGTGATTCAAGTAATCCATCGGTATGGAGTTTCTTCATGCGCTTCACTCCAATATGACCAAGACGACAGTGCCACATATAAGTAGAATTATCATTCAATTTAATTCGCTTAGCATCAATGTTATGTATATGCGTATCACTACTATCGAGATCTAACAGAAATAAGCCATTCTTTTGTGGTGCTTGACCATAAAAGATATTATTCATAAAAATAGAACAACCATTATTCTCGGACTTGAATGAATAACCGTCTTGCATTAAACAAGATCCGGATATAATGTTCATGCTCAACGCGGGTACAAAATAACAATTATTTAGGCTTAAAACTAATCCCGAAGGTAGATGTAGAGGAAGTGTGCCGACAGCGATCACATCGACTTTGGATCCATTTCCAACGCGCATTGTCACTTCATCTTTCGGTAGTCTTCGTTTATTCTTTAGTTCTGTTTCGAGTTACAAATATGAGCAACCGAACCAGTATCAAATACCCAGGTACTAGAACGAGAACCGATGAGATAAACATCTATAACATGTATATCGGATATACCTTCTTTCTTCTTCTTGACAAGGCCGCTCTTCGGATCAGCCGGATACTTGGAGCAATTACGCTTCCGGTGTCCCTTCTCCTTGCGGTAATAGCACTCGGCATCGGGCTTAGGGCCGTTCTTAGGTTTCATAGGAGGCGTGGCAGCTTTCTTGCCACCCTTCTTGAATTTTCCCTTAGACTTGCCTTGTTTCTTGAAACTAGTGGTTTTGTTGACCATCAACACTTGGTGCTCTTTCTTGATCTCAATCTCGGCAGCTTTTAGCATGCCAAAGAGTTCGGGTAACTCCTTGTTCATGTTCTGCATATTGTAGTTCATCACAAAGTTCTTGTAACTTGGTGGCGGTGATTGAAGGACACGATTAATCCCCGATCTGTTAGGAATCACTATTCCCAAGTCACCGAGTTTCTTCGCATGCCGGTCATGGCGAGCATGTGCTCACTAATGGAGCTGCCTTCTTCCATCATACAGCTGAAGAAATGTTTCGATGCTTCATAGCATTCCACGGCCGCATGAGTCTCGAAAATAGTCTTTAACTCTTTCATCAACTCATGAGGATCGTGGTGCTCAAAACGTTTTTGAAGATCGGATTCCGGAGCGCACGGGATGGCACACCGAACTTGAGAGTACCGAGTTTTCCGAGTCTCGTAAACAGCTTTTACTTCATCGGTTTCGGTTTACGCGGGAGGGTCACCTAGCGGTGCATCAAGCACATATTGCAGATTTCCGCCGGAGAGGAAGATCCTCACATGACGGAACCGGTCGGTGAAGTTGCTACCGTTGCTCTTAAGCTTTTCTTTCTCTAGGAGCTGGTTAAAATTGATTGGGGACGCCATCTCTACAACATATATTTGCAATAGTTTAGACTAAGTTTATGACAAATTGAGTTCAAATTTTAATTCAATATAATTAAAAATCTAGGTGAACTCCCACTCAAAACAATATCCCTCGCATTGTCTTAGTGATCACACGAACCAAATCCACCACACCATAGTCCGATCATCACGAGACAAGGTGTAATTTCAATGGCGAACACTCAAAGTGTTCATCATATCAATCATATGATTCATGCTCTACCTTTCGGTATCACGTGTTCCGAGACCATGTACGTACATGCTAGGCTCGTCAAGGCCACCTTAGTATCCGCATGTGCAAAAGCTGGCTTGCACCCGTTGTATGCACTTGTTGATTCTATCACACCCGATCATCACGAGATGCTTCGAAACGACAAGTCTTGGCAACGGTGCTACTAAGGATGAACACTTTATTATCTTGAGATTTTAGTGAGGGATCATCTTATAATGCTACCGTCGCGATCTAAGCAAAATAAGATGCATAAAAGGATTAACATCACATGCGGTTCATATGTGATATGATATGGCCCTTTTGTCTTTGCGCCTTTGATCTTCATCTCCAAAGCACGGACATGATCTCCATCATCTTCGGGCATGATCTCCATCATCGTCGGCGAAGCACCAAGGTCAATGGCGCCGTCTTCATGATTGTCCTCCATGTAGCAACTATTACAACTACTTTGAAATACTACTCAACATGAAATTTAAAGACAACCATAAGGCTCCTGCCGGTTGCCACAATACAATAATGATCATCTCATACATATTCATCATCACATTATGGCCATATCACATCACCAAACCACTGCAAAAACAAGTTAGACGCTCTCTAATTTGGTTTGCATATTTTACGTGGTTTAGGGTTTTCGATATAGATCTAATCTACCTACGAACATGAACCACAACGTTGATACTAATGTTGTCAATAGAAGAGTAAATTGAATCTTTACTATAGTAGGAGAGACGAGACACCCGCAAAGCCTCTTATGCAATACAAGTTGCATGTCGAACGAGGAACAAGTCTCATGAACGCGGTCATGTAAAGTTAGTCCGAGCCGCTTCATCCCACTATGCCATAAAGATGCAAAGTACTCAACTAAAGATAACAAGAGCATCAACGCCCACAAAACCATTGTGTTCTACTCGTGCAACCATCTATGCATAGACACGGCTGCGATACCGCTTGTAGGATAACGTTGCATAGAAAACAAAAATTTTCCTACCGCGAACACGCAATCCAAGCCAAGATGCAATCTAGAAGACGGTAGCAACGAGGGGGTATCGAGTCTCACCCTTGAAGAGATTCCAAAGCCTACAAGATGAGGCTCTTGTTGCTGCGGTAGACGTTCACTTGCCGCTTGCAAAGCGCGTAGAAGATCTTGATCACGATCGGTTCGGCGCCACGAACGGGCAGCACCTCCGTGCTCGGTCACACGTTCGGTTGTTGATGAAGACGACGTCCACCTCCCCGTTCCGGCGGGCAGCGGAAGTAGTAGCTCCTCTTGAATCCGGCGGCACGACGGCGTGGTGTCGGTGGTGGTGAAGAAGTCCGGCGGAGCTTCGCTAAGCGTGCGGGAAGTGGAGGAGCGGGGCGGCTAGGGTTTGGGGAGAGGGGCGCCGGCCACTATAGGGGTGCGGCCACCTTGGTGGTGTTTGAGGTGGCCGGCCCCCTCCCCTTGTCCCTCATTATATAGGTGGAACCCCAAGAGGTGGTGTCCAAGTCTTCGAATAAGACCCGAACCAAATCCTTCCATAGGAGGGGGCAATCCTAGCCCAACTAGGACTCCCACCCAAAGGTGGGATTCCCACCTCCCATGTGGGGGGTGGCCGGCCCCTAAGGGGGAGTCCACTTGGGACTCCTCCCCCACTAGGGTTGGCCGGCCATGGAGGTGGAGTCCCTTGTGGACACGCGGATTTTCTACCTAGGGGGATAGCTATGCACACCTTTAGAATAGCTACGCATACCCTTAGAGCCATTAGATGTGGTTCCACGATTTGTGTTGCCGTTAACATCCGTTAGGCTGAGTCAGCAATAGTTGTGCGTCAGTTTTCATTCAAAAGCAAGAGCAACCGCACCGTACCCTTTTTGAGGAAAAGGATGTGAACTTTCACATGGGGCAGAGAGAGTCGTGCCATTGTCTTTTAATGCATAGTAGGATGAGGTCGGAACCTTTTTAGTTTCTACTATTTCCATGGTATGCACATGCCATAATACTTTCACCGGTCCTTCCTCCCGCTTCGATGAGGCTTTTTTTAAAAAAACTTCGGTGAGGCTTTTTAGATTGTCTAGATATTGATCTAAAAAAAAGTTGTTCAAATATTTGAGGGTGGAGAATTATTTAGAAGAATAAAAATGGCTCCACCACTCTTTAATTAAGGACAGAAAAAGCGCTCGTAATTAGGGAGAGAAAATGTTTCCCAAAAAGGCAAGAAAATTAAGAGAGTAAATTAAGGGAATAAATTAAGAGAGTAATTTAAGGAAGTAAAATTAGGAGAGTAAATTTAGCCGTGTAGTTGACACTTTCTAGTGTCCATGTAAAAAAAAGATTTTATAGTGTCGCCTTGATCTCGCATCCACCGAAAAATTGTCTAATGACAAATATGGAATAAAATCTCGAACTAAA
Source organism: Lolium rigidum (assembly GCF_022539505.1). Classification (NCBI taxonomy): domain Eukaryota; kingdom Viridiplantae; phylum Streptophyta; class Magnoliopsida; order Poales; family Poaceae; genus Lolium; species Lolium rigidum. The sequence goes on from NC_061508.1 coordinate 151,404,469, forward strand.
CCTGGAATTAAATCTGAAACATTAGACACCAATCCGAGTTTATTTTTCCACAAATAGCACGTCAAACAGATCTGTCAAATGTCAATGCTAGACATTCAAACGGAAAAGCAGACACTTCCTCTAAATTGGGAACTCATTTACACCGGAAAATCCCACATATTGATAAAATAGATCCGGATCAGGAACACACAAGTGCACAAAATGGATCTGATTCCTTCTCGAAAAAAGGTGAAACAAATTCAGATCGAGACAAAAAAGCCAAAAACTGGAATGATCACGAAGCTGATTGCCACACGAACAGCCACCTCTGCCTCCGATTGAAACGTTGACGGCCACCTCTGCCTACAGAATCTTCACGCCTCGAACAGATGAGAATCCCGGGTCCTCGCCGCCAGCCCGACTCCCGCCTCCCGACCGTCGACCACCATTGTAAGAAGAACACGTTGTAAACAGAATTTAAAAAAAACACCGTAGGATTATGCACAAATCGAAACCAAAACTCGTAAGAAGAAAGCTATAATCCTCGCCTCGCGTGCACGCCTAGGAGTCCAGGAAAAGAGTCAAAGATCAGCCACTTCAGCTTATACCTGAGAACACATCAATCCCAAGTAAAAAATGAAACAGATAGTCCTGTACTAATCCCATCTCCCGGCCGAGAAAATCATCCATCCCCATTAGCGTTTTTCCCTGCTCAAATTGTTTTCGTCGGATAAAAAGAGAGAATAAATAGAAGATAAGAAGTGCATCCAAATGTCAGTAGTATATGAAGAAACACGATACGTAGACATGGATCTAATGAAAAAACGAATGAATCTTGAGCATCAAGTACACGCTGAAATACATTCGCATCTAAAATCACATAACAATATTTGGATCTGGATCATGAACACACAACCGAGCATGGCATCTTGGAAGGAATGTCACCAGATCCAGGGTGACCAAAAAGGAAATTCAACTGCATCTAGAATAAGGTTGGAGAAAATACATCAAAGAACCAGAGAAAACTGAGATTTCCCACTAACAAGATTTCCCAGAGATTCGTGTGATTGAATAGGAGAAAACTGAGAATCATCTGGCTGCCGGCACTCAACCATCCCGGCCGCTGCCCCACAGTCCGTAGGCCCGTAGCAAGCCCACAACGGGGAAAATGAGCTTGGATGGAAAAATATCTGATTCGGAAAAAGTTACTCGAGATAATTAACGTAACTTTTTTCCCTCATAGAATTCTACCCTCTTTATTCAAATGAGGATGGGATCTGGATTCGCAATGGAATCAACACCAAACTGATTCCTTAAAAATTACAGATCGGAAATAAGGAGGGGAAGCAAATTTAAATCAGAAAAAATAAACACAAAGAGAACAATATCTAGAAAAACATGCGGATCCACACCACGGGCAGAACAAGATCTAGAAAGAAAAAGAAAGGATTGGGAGAGATGGAGGTAGTGGATGGACATGGGATCCAGCTTCGGCTCGGCAGGACGGAGAGCTCGCTAGCTGAATCGCGCGCACGACGCCACCAACATCCAGCGTCACGCCGTTGGTGACCAGCAGCACGGACCCAAACTCGCCCAAAAATACAGAAAAGGATCAGGCCTCCTCCCACCTCGCCGCAAATCACGGACGGAGCAGGGTCCTCCGTCCTCGTCGACATGGGAGACGCAGAGAATGGAGGCCATGGGGGAGGAGGATGGAGGGGCGCTTGGTTGTGTCGTGGTAGGGCGGCAAGGGGTGGATGGTGGTGGTAGGATAGGGTTGTGGGGCTTGGAGAGGGAGACGACTGACGAGTGCCGAGTGCGGGCCTGCGGGTGGTTTGGGTCAGGTCAGTCAATAACGGCGTTAACTTTGATGAACGGTGGAAATGCTCTATAGGGCTGATTCAATGGCCAGATGGATGTGCGTAGCTATGCCCCATGATAGCACACTATTTTCCATATATATATATATATATATATATAGGATAAATACTTCCTACTCCTGGGTGTAACTACACCTACGTCTCATATACTACCATACGAAAGTATATAACATACTTTATTGGTTTGAGTATGTCTGTACACTATATCTAAGATACTCCATACCAACTTTGGTGAAAAAAAATTAAATATACCCATAGTTTGCACTATATATACAAAATACATGCATATTTATATGTAAAGAAATAGTGTACGTAAAAAAATTTACATACTACCTACAAAGTAGTATATATACTACCAAAATATTCTTATATACTTCATACTACATGTATATACTCTTCGGTACGATAGATACTACCTAGATTATGTGAAACACACGTGAGAGTAACTACACCCGGGTGTAGCATGAATATGTCCTATATATATATATATATAAATATATATACCAGCACTATTCTGCAACCGGTTGCAGAATAATATTCTGAGCACCGACTTGTACTTTCCTGGACACAAGGTTGTACTTCCCAGATAACAGGGTTCAACTTTCTGTCAAACTTACCTGAACTTTCCGTTTTCTTCAAAGGTACTGATTATACCTCAAATTTCTCAACCATTTGTCGGAACTATGCAAATGATATACCGTTGGATAGATAATGAAAAACCGCAACTTTTTCATGTTCACACTTTTCACAGATTTTGTACGGTTTAAATTTAATTTTGAAAATACGAAAACACTTCTATATGGTCAGAAAACGAACTTTTACTTCGATTTTCGAATCGCTTATCGAAACTGTGCAAATGTTATACCGTTGGAAAGATAATGAAATTGCGCAGCTTATTCATGTTTTACGTTTTTTCGAAATCCTCACAGTTTTTGAATAATTTTGAAAATACCGAAATTCGGACGTACTCAAAAAACGAGCGGACAGTAATTTGGATGATTTGTTTCAACCGTATGTCGGAATGATACAAATGATATGGCGTTGGAAAGCTATGGACTAGGCGCAACTTTCTTATTCCAATTGTTTTCTCTAATTTCTTACAGCTTAAGAGAAAAACTCGAATTACTGTCCGCCTATTTTTATGTGACGGGTACCGAATGATTTCCCCGCGATTTCCATGCAATATATTTAAACAACGGAAATGATATACCATGGGAAAGGTATCAAAATGGCGCATCTTTTTCGTATCTACCATTTTTGTCAAATCTGAACGGTTTAAAAGTAATTTTAGAAGTTTTGAAATCATGTTACCGGTTATTCTGTGGGATAACGATTTGAATTTGATGGATTAGATCCATTTATTTGTTGTAAAATGTTGTAGGTAATGAAATTAGAGATATACTCTATCATATAAAGCTTTTGGTGACAATTATTGAAGTGGTTGATGATCAAATCGATGAGATTTTCACAACAGATTTCCGCCCCGTAAAAACAGAGCACAGAACTTCCCTTCACATGAACTTGTACTTACCGAGCAATGCGGTTGTACTTCTCGGTGCGGTTTTACGAAAGTGTTCAGTAAAAAAACTATAATTTTCTTGTGAAGTGTCCGTTTGAGGTTCACGTCCACATAAAATGCTAAGCACAACGACGCGGATCTGAACTTCTCGCGAAATGGCCTTGTACTTCTTGGCCATCATGGTTGTACTTCCCAAAAATGTTTTGATACTAGTGTGTTTTACAAAAACTAAACATGTGTGTTTCAGAATGATAATTTTAGATTTTCCCTACACTCTATTTACGAAATTCTGCACTTCTCGGATCTTAATCTTTGAACTTCACAACGTTGCTATGTGAACTTATATGGTGGTATTTTCTTTGAACACGTTTAGTTCCTCTAATTACCGTTTGTACTTCTTGTGGTCTCCGCGTGTACTTCTCGGAATCACTGCTTGTACTTCCTCACGGATGACATGATTCTTTTATTTTTATCTACATTTGAATTTTATCGATTTTCTTGTACTTCCTATATAAAGTGGGTGTACTGCTCGTGACGACTGGTTGTACTTCTCGTCGTCAAGTATTTTGATTTTATGACAAATTTGTACTTCCGACTACAAATAATTGTACTTCTCATAATTAATTTGCGTACTTCTCTAAACAAATTTATGTACTTCTCAGAATGACCCCGCATATGACGGGATTATACTATTTTTTCTCATTATTAAGTTCAGAATCTCCATGTAAAATCTTTAGGAGGATTTTCTTTCGACCATTTGTACTTCCCGTAGTCATCGTTGTACTTCTATTAATCATTTCTTGTACTTCCTCGGAGAATTATTTCAATGATCGCGTCTTTCCTAAACTAATCAATTTGTACTTTCCAATTTTGACGTGTGTACTTCCCGGAAGATGAAGTATGCTGCAATTAGGGATTTTGTACTTCCAAATGGAGATTTTTTTCTTTTAGTTTTATTAGTTTTCCTTATTTTCACAAGGGGTTGTGAACTTTTCTGAATGTTACTCCGTGCACATCTCGATAGTTATACTTCCCGTAGTCACCGCATGTACTTATTAGATTCTCTACTTGTACTTCCCGCGAGATAAAAAATCCAATGATTTTTGTTTTTTACACACTACAAGGCGGACGTTGTACTTTCCTAATTTTTAGTGTGTACTTCATGACTATTACTTTTTTAGCACTTCACGTGGACTTTGAATTATCACAAAGAGAATGTTTGTACTTTCAAACCTCATGTCATGTACTTCCCGATGCTATTGTGTGTATATCCTAACGGAGAGGTCATTTGTGCTTCCGCAAACTGGCGTATGTACTTCTCGGATTAATCTTCTGTACTTCTCGATGTAAATTTTCTAATTATGTCTTTATTAAAGCACTTCCCGCAGATCTTGAACTTCCAAAAAACGAAGTCTTGTACTTCCCGGTGTTATGTTATGCACTTCATACATAAATGGTTGCACCTCAAGTGAACTTTTTAAGTATTAAAAGTCAATTGTTCAACTTGATTTCCGTATGAGAGAAGTAGTGTCCAAATTTTTTCTGAAGATAACTAACTGCATTATCTAATTTGCAGTACATCTTCTCCATAGAAAAATCTAATCAAACAGAATACACATGAATAAAATGTCACAGAAAAATACTTAAAACAAAGAAACATCAATGTTGCTGCTCCGATTCTTCCGTACTTCCCAGTGGATCTTTTTTTCATGTGCACTGCTACATGTAATACCATCAAATACACTATCGGATCATTTCTACAACATCACTAATTTCCTGATTTTTTGGAGTAAGAAACAGAGCAGTTCACGACTTCCACATAGTTACTGACAAAAAGAAAAAGAAAAAACATCGACATGCCCGTGTGCGGCAGGAGACGGGGCAAGTAGAAGAGCCTCGCCGGCGAGGGGACCTTGCCGGCCGGCGGGAGCTCCGGAGGGACAGGACAACCGGGGATTTCGGGAGTGCAGCGTCGTAGGTCGAGCGGGGCAGGGGTCACTGGTAGTCGCGTGGGCATGCCTGGGTGGCCGCGACGGGAGGATCGGTGCATCCATGGCCGGCGGCGGCAGGGCGCTGGGAAAGATCGGGACCGACGAGGAAGTCCAGGGTGGCGGCGGAGCTTGCACCAGTAGGGAGATCGGGGAAGAAGGGGTGGCGGGTAAGAGGTTAGGGGCAGTGGCAGGGTGGCGGCCGACGGCAGGAATTGAGGGGCGGCGCCGGAAGAAAGCATGGCGGAGGGAGACCCTCTCAGGTGCCAACCACGGTGGTGGCCCGACCGGCGGTACATTATTTTTGTTGGTTTTCTTGTACTTCATATATTAAGTGGGTGGAGTGCTCGTGTCGAATGGTTGTACTTCTTAGCGTCAAATATTTGAACTTCACCGAGCATGATAGGATTTGTTTTCCTTGTTTTCTTGTACTTCCTCTAGTCACTGCTTATACTTCTTGAAAATGTTACTTGTACTTCCTGTGAGTTAAAAATTCGATGATTTTATTATTTTTGATGCACTATAGGGTGGAACGTGTACTTCCCAAAATTTATTAGTTGTACTTCCAAATGTTTCACGTGTGTACTTCGTGACAATTATTTTTAGCACTTCATGTGGACTCTAAACTTCTAGAAAAAGAACATCTGCACTTCCTAAACCCGATGTCTTGTACTTCGAGAATCTGCTGTGTGAACTTGCTCACGGATACTTTAATTACTTTTACTTAATTTTTCCAACAAGAAGTGTACTTTCCAATGCCAGCGTTCTAAGCTTTCAAACATTATTGTTTGTACTTCTCGTAGTTGTTACATTGTTATCTGCACTATATGGCATGTGTACTTATGTGACCATGGTTAATGTATTCCGCTAATTTACTAGGTTGAACTTATTTGAGATATAATCTAGCTATACATCACAAACTATTTCATCGTATTTAGAATAACCATCGGTATATACTTCTCAATATATGCCAATAGAATTGCCTGCATATTTATTTATTTTCCATTTTTCTCTATGAAGTGCTGCAAGATAATAAAAAAATTAACAACCAAATAGAACTTGAAGCAATCGGTTTTGGCCTCATGAACATAAAATCGAACAGGTCCAAGGCAGAAACTCACACAGTATACCTCACGGGAACATCAGCAGAGAGAAAGAGCAGCAATTGTAGCTAGCACGCTGTAATCACTAATCAGATTGAGTAGTGCTGCTCCAGCACGCGCATGAGAGAGGGCTGTAGGGAGGAGGTAGGGGCGGCCGAGCTGGGCAGAGCCTTCCAGCGCCAGCGCGCAGACCTGAATTCGGCAACACGCGGATGAGCTTGCAGTGACACCACAAATTCCAAGTCGAACCCCATAGATTGCATACATATTAGTTTACAGTCAAAAACATTATCCAGAAGCCTCGATGGCTGTACTAGTATCACACGTACGTAGCAGAGAATGCCTACGCCACTGCATCACGCGATAGCATCTACATGAAATTTCATGTACGAACTCATGTACTTCCTGTTTCTGAAAGTATGTACTGCTGCATCTAAGATGTTTTTTTGTCAATCTACTGTAAATGTTTTCTAGAATTCATCGCAATTTAAACTAACAGAAATTCCCGAGTAATTTTAAGAAAAAGAGCAGGAGAAATCCCTGGTTACTCTCCCAAGACAGCATGGAGAAAAGGGGTCCTTCCTCCGCCATCCCTTTGGCGCACCGCGAGCTCTGCTCCAGTGAGGTCCGCGGCCGCCATGAATGAACTGGAAGAAGGGGGGGAGGGAGGGGGCAGGAGTCGGGAGGGCTAGGCCGGCGCGGCGGCGCCTTTGCTGGTGGCGGAAAACTGGGCATCGGAGCGAGGTCGAGGTAGCCATGGCGAGCCGCTGGATCGAATCAGGGAGGGCCAGGCCGGCGAGGCGGCGGCGACGGCCGCGGTGATCCGGGGCGGCGGCGAGGCCCAGGCTGCCGGCGCGTGGAAGAAGCAGGGGCACGCGGACGGAAGGGAAAGCAGCGGCTCGCCGCCGGCGAGGCAGGGCCGGCCAGCACGGGCGGCGGGTGAGTTTGGCTGGTCGGTGGTGGCTATTTGGGGTGAGAAGGTCGGGAGGATGGGAGGGGAAAACGGGGTGGGTGGGTTGTTTCCTTTTTTTCCTTGTTGAACCGGTTCTGTCCGTATTTCCGGTGCGCATCGTCCTTATATGGTTGGATGGTGCTCAGAATATTATTCTGAGCACTGGTTTCAAAATAGTGTCACCCTATATATATATATATATATATATATATATATATATATATATATATAGGTCTGCTATTCTCGAACCGGTTCGAGAATAACTATTCTCGAACCCTTTCTGAACTTCCGGGTGTTTTCCTAGTGAACTTCTCGACGGAATACCAGAATTGCATGTTCATGCGGACAGTATTTTCATGATGATTTTCAAACCGCTTATCGGATTGATGCGTATAATATACCGTTGGATTCGCACGGAAATTTCGCAACTTTTTCGTGTTCATTGTTTTCCCAAATTCTATATTGATTAAAACTAATTTGAAATATACAAAACAATGTTTTCGCGGATTTCTCTATTTTTGTACAGTTTTGGGGTTCTAGTTTTCAAACCGTTTATCGCAATGATGCGTATGATATGCCGTTGGAAAGGTGCTGACTAGGCGCACCTTTTTCATGAAGAACACTTTTCTAAATTCTTTATAGTTTAAGAGCAGATTTGAAAATACGTGATTACGTTTTTCGAACTTCTCGGTTTTTCGAACTGTTTTTGGGGCTTATTTCCGAACCACTTATCGGAATGTTCCAAATGATATTGCGTTGAAAAGATATTGATTAGGCGAATCTTTTTCATGTTGAATGTTTTTCCAAATTCTAAATGGTTTTAGTTTAATTTCAGAAATACATAAAAGTGAAGATAACGCCGACACAAGAACATTTCGAAATTAGCTCATCTAGATTGATTAGGTGTGGCATTGCGATATATTGGAGTATTAGTAGAGTTATATTAGTGCTAATTGTACATTGAGTTGGTCGATTTGCGCAATCGGTGGTTGTACGGACGATTTCTATGCGTATGATTTCCGTCCAGAAAAAACAGAGTGCATGAGGTGCTCGAATATAGAAGTGAACTTCCTTATATTTGTTAGTGAACTTCCGATCACGGTATAAAAGTTCCAGGCATGTAATAAAATTATAGCGAACTCCTGTGGATGTGAACTTCTTCTCCCCTGAATCTGAACTTCCCGACGGACTTCAATATTGTACAGGGTGAACTTCCGAAACTTTAGTCTAGTTTGAAGTGAACTTCAGAAAATATAGCGAACTTCCGTCGCATCAAAACTTCTCTGCAACCCACTTGTGAACTTTTGGATGTTTCCAAGTGAACTTCTCGACGGAATACCAGAATTGCATGTTCGCGCGGATAGTATTTTATGTTGATTTTTTAACTACTTACCAGAATGACGCACATAATATACCATTGGATTCGTATGGAAATTTCGCAGATTTTTCGTGTTCAATGTTTTCCCAAATTCTGTATTGTTTAGAAATAAATTTAAATATACAAAACAACGTTTTCGCGGATTTCTCGATTTCCATGCAGTTTTTGGGCTCCAAATTTCAAACCGTTTACTTGATTGATGCGTATGATATACCATTGGAAAGCTATTGACTAGGCGCATCTTTTTCATGTACAACATGTTTCCAAATTCTCTGTGGTTTAAGAGCAGATTTGAAACTACGTGATTCCGCTTTTTTAACTTCTCGGTTTTTCGTACTGTTTTTGGGGTCTTATTTTCGAACCACTTGTCGGAATGTTCAAAATGATATTGCGTTGGAAAGATATTGACTAGGCGCACCTTTTTCATGTTGAAGATTTTTCCAAATTCTAAATAGTTTAAGTTTAATTTTCGAAATACGCAAAAGCGAAGATAACGCCGACACGAGAACATTTTGAAATTGGATCATCTAGATTGATTATGTGTGGCATTGCGGGGTGTTAGAGTATTAATAGAGTTATATTAGTGCTAATTGTACGTAGCGCCGGTCAATTTGCGGAATAAGAGGCCGTACGAACAATTTCTATACGTATGATTTCCGCCCAAAAAAAATACAGTACATGGAGTTGCTTGATTATGGAAGTGAACCTCGGGATATCTGTTAGTGAACTTCCGATCGTGGTATAGAAGTTACATGCATGCTCAAAATGAACCTCCAACATTTTCAAAGTGAACTTTCATACTCGGAACAAAGTGAAGTTTGACAAAAGCAAATTTCCGGCATGTTCATGGTTAACTTCCTATGCTTACAAAGTTAAGATTGAGAAAAATAAATTACCAGCTTGTTTAAAGTGAACTATGGCTTGGTACAAAATGAACTTCCACTTTTTCAGAGAAGTGTACAATGCATAAATATATTAACTTCCACTTTGATAGAATTTTACAACCAAAAAAAAACTACAAGCGGAGTGAATTTCCTCTTGGAGACGAAGTGAACATATACAAGATAAAACTGCAAACAGCTGTAGTTTCCTGAACTTGAGATGCTACCAGATATTCAATGACTACAGATTACAATTCAGAATAACTCTGCCGAGGCATGTCTCTAAACTTCACACATGCTGGTCTCTTTCTGAACTCCACGACTCTATCTGTCTGAACTTCACGACCAACTGTGTGCCACAGAGTAGGTGTACAAAATAAACAAGTGTATCACTGGCATTTTTCCCTCTCGTTTTTTACAGGAACATGACCTCCCTCCTTCGCCGTAAAGACAAGGCCAAACCGAACTTCAAAAAAAGAGAAGAGTGAACTCCATATGAGAATAGAGCGAACATCCATACACATAGCTAACAACAGAAGGGTGAACTTTAGGGGAAAAAAATAAGTGAATTTCTCTGTAGTAAACCGGAAATAAACCACACATGAATTGCTTTTATGTATATAAGTGGAGATGCTAATTCTAGACGAGCTGACAATGAACTTTTGGAGAAGCTTTCGCCAGCAGAAAGAAATCACAGCAAGAGGTAGTGAACTTCTACAAAATGAAATGTAAACTTTCTTTGTAAGCAAACTAGACTTCTACCTTTTTATATAGTCAGAAACACATCAGCACATACATACTAGTAAGAATGAATCCCCAGTACATAAGTCGTGAACTACCCAGCAATGGTTTCTTTTAACACGGTGAACTTCCTTTTTTTACTTGTACAATAAGCATCTTTTTTGTAGGGTCAAATGAAATTGTTCCAACTAAAAAATAGTTTCGTATATAGAGAAAACATGAGAATACTAGCAAAGGTGAGCTAGTATTTTGCCTCATACATAGCCATATCAAATGAAAAAACGTGAGAATATTAATCAAGCACTAATCTGAACTGTCGACGTACATAAAGTGAACTGAAATACACATAGGTGAGCTCACTAAAACAAACTCCGCGGAAATAAAAGGTGACATTTTTCCATGTGAATAGTGTGAACTTCTTTCTTTTAGTTAATGAACGACACATCAACAGTATATGTATCAAAAGCAAGATCCAACTAAGATCAGACAATATGCATATATTTCGAGGTGGACTCATGTATTGGAAATTGGAGAGTTCAGAAGTAGTAGAGAAAAAAAGTCAACTAAAAACGATTCAAACTCATGGGATTAAAAAAGTGAACGCCGTGAATGAAAAAAGAGTGAATCCCCACGCTGGCAGAACATAACTTCTCGGACAAATAAACTGAACCAAACGACTTCACTTCACTGTTAGGTGGACAAAACGATCAGCCAAAGAATAAAAGCTGAACTTGTTCAGAGAACTATGTGAACTTCTTTTTCACTACCAGCTACATCAACACATACACAATTATTCTCCACCCCATATGTCAATCTATGAGCGAAGCATAATAAGAAATTAGCTTAGTTACTACAACAGCGGCTGCTCCACGTACCTCTATGCATGCCTCATGCTGCTACACTATCTTACTACTTGTTTTCACTTGACATGGATAAGTACTGAGAGGAGGAGCAGCTGTGGTGTAGCAGCAATACCTGTGCTTTAGATGATAGACTCGAATACAGAGCATCAGCGCACCTCCCCGCCCAACAACACCGTCGGCCCCTCTCCGACCTCCCATCCACACCGCATGATGCAACTCGAAATCTATCTCGTGCAGCTCACCGTGCAGCAGTTCAGAGGCAACGCACGAAGCCAGATTCTCTGCCCTGCAATGTTGACTTTTACATCAGCTTAATTTTTGTTTTACATATTTGAAAATAACTGAAACCGAACTTCGTACATACAAAATGTGAACTTCTGAATTCGTACATAAATTATAAATTGCAGGAGACACTACTAGGAAAAGGCCTAGCCGTAAGGTTGACTTCAGTGGCGCACCATGATGGCCGTGCGCCACTACTACTTAGCAGTGGCGCACCACAAAATGGTGGGCCACTGTTACAAATGTAGTAGTGGCGCACCTTGTTTGTGGTGCGCCATTACTAATTCCTGGCAGGAGGCCAGCTCCTACCCAAAACTAATAGTGGCGCACGTCTCCATGGTGCGCCACTGCTACTTTGCTTACTTATGGCGCATGGCTTTGTGGTGTGCCACTGCTAGGAGGTGGCCAGGGCCCTTTAGAGATGAGGGCTTTAGCAATGGCGCACTACGTGGTGCGCCACAACTAGCTATGGCGCACCGTCGACATGGTGCGCCACTGCTAAGTTGGGCAGGGGCGTGGGTTTACAGGTACCAGGTGAGCAGTGGCGCACCACTTAGCAGTGCGCCATTGCTATGTCACCCTAGCAGTGGCGCACGGCTAGGTGGTGCGCCATCGCTAACCCGGGACCATTTCCTGCTTTTCACCCTCCACTCACATGTGCCACCCACTTTCCCCAAACACTCTTCCACCACCACCTCCCACCAAATCTGGATCTGGTCGTGTTGCCCCTCCTTCCCACCTCATTTTCACCTCTTCATTCACCAAAATTAAGTTGGTAAACTTAATTTTCTTCATAGGTAAGTAATGGTGAAGCTTTCTTAGCTCAATACCCTACTCAATCTCAACTTTTTACCTCATCCAACACTCTAGGTCTCGCCGTATCGGTAACTTTGTTGGTTTTATGCTTTGTGTGTGAACGGTTCCGATCGTCTTGCACACACACGTGTGTGTGCACATATGTTATGCGAAGCTCATGTATTGTGTGCGCATGCGCGAAAAGCGTCTCACGTGCATGTGTGTTGTATGCGAAGCCTCCACATGTGTTGTATATGCAAAGCCTCCGATCCACACATGTGTTGCATGCATGTGTTTGTTTGCAGGGATTTGAAATGCGATGGAGTTGCCAATATTTTGCCGAAACGTTGATTCATTTCCGTTTCGGCGAATGTTGGGCATACTACGCATATACATGTCCGATTTTTAGGGAAGGTCATGCCAAAATTTTCTTTTGGTATGCTAAGATATCCATTTTCTCTATATCCGCAGGCGACCATGGTCCGCATGATGAGTGAAGGCGTTGTGGCTAGGTTTTTGAAAGCCGCGACGCATCGAGATGATTAGAAATAACCAAAAGGAGATAAGTTGTCCGTGTCGAAGATGCAAGCTAACGAGCCTTATGGACCCTAAAGCCGATATGGTGCGGGACCACCTTCTCATGCGTGGTTTCATGGATGGCTATCGGTGGGAAGGCGACGAAGATGATTATGAATTTGTCCATGGGAATTCAACAAGAAGTAAGGAAGGAGGTGATCAGGATGTAGAAGATCTCGGGCATGATCAGGATGTAGAAGATCCCGGAGATGATGATGACCACAATGTAGGAGATCCTGGACCTCGATGATGAGGAAGATCAAGATGGAGGTCATCATGACGATCATGAAGATGAAGACGATGGACCATCGTCGATGGACTGGGTGCAGGACCCTTATCTTCAAGAGCTGCTTCTCAGCGTACGAGTAACGCAAGAGCCGCCGCCCGAGAGAAAGCCAAGATGGATCAACTCGGAGGTAGACGCTGTTACTCCATTGTATGAAGGATGCAGGCCGGAGGATACCCGCCTCGAAAGTAACGCTCATGGCTCGGAGATGAAGGTAAAGCACAAAATGACCGACACATCCTTCAACGACAACATGTCATTCCGAACGTCTTCCCAAAGGTAACACGTGTCCGACTAGTATCGAGGAGGCCAAGAAAATCGTGTGTCCTCCGGATTTACCGCATGTGAAATACCATGTGTGCTTGAACGATTGCATCATTTATCGGAACGAGCACGCAGAGTGTACCATATGTCCGGAGTGCGGCGTCGGTCGGTACAAGAAGGGGAAGAAAGCTCCTCGGAAGGTGGTGTGGTACTTTCCAATCACTCCTCGTCCGCAGCGGTATTTCGCGGATCCTAAGCAAGCAAAGCTAATGCGCCGGCACGCGGAGATGAGGAAGGGAGAAGATGACGCAGATGATCCGAAGAAAAGAAAAAGGACAGGATGTTGAGACACCCTTCGGATGCTAGCCGGTGGAATGCGTTGAACCTCGAGTACCCAGAATTTGGGGACGATCCTAGGAACATAAGGCTGGGCGCGAGCACCGATGGAGTCAATCCGTTTGGCAGCCGAGCAGCACGCATAGCACCTGGCCCGTGTTTGTGTGGATGTACAACCTCCCCCTGGTTGTGCATGAAGAGGAAGTACATTCAAATGAGTATGCTAATTGAAGGGCCGAAACAACCAGGGAACGACATCAATCTGTATATGGGGCTTCCGAAAGAGGAGCTAGCCACGCTATGGGACACGCCCGCCAATACGTGGGACGCCGCCGCGGAAGAATATTTCCCTATGAGAGCCGCACCGCTCACGACGGTGCACGACTTTCTCGGTTACGGATATGTCGCGAGGCAGGTGGTCCACGGATTCAATGCATGCGTAAGGTGCATGGACGACACAACGTACCGCCAGCCTAGATAGAGATCCCGGGTCCTCGAAAACGGTGTTCATGGGACATCGAAGGTGGCTTCGCGAGGACGACGCATGGAGGAAACGCAAGGATCTGTTCGATGGTGAAGACGAACCCCGAAGACAGCCACGTACGAGAAGCGGCGAGCAAATAGACGAGCTATTGAAAAATTGGAAAGAGTGCCCACCGCCGGGAAAGAAGCGAAAGGCGCCGGAGCCGCTGCTTAAGGTATGGAAGACGAGGTATGTTTTCTGGGACTTGCCGTATCGGAAGATCCTCCGTGTGCCTCACAGCCTTGATGTCATGCACATCACGAAGAACGTGTGCGAGAGTCTCGCTTGGTACCCTCCTCAACATGCCAGAGAAGACCAAAGATGGGCCGAAAGCAAGGTACGACTTGCAATCAATTGGGATCAGGGAGGAGCTTCACGCGGGACGCCCTAATGATGATGATGACGATGACGATGATGAGGCGGAGGACACGCAAAGTCGTCGCAAGGGCAAAAATGCCAAAAAGATTGAATATTACTGCCCCCCCCCGCGTGCTTCACTCTAAGTCAGAAGGAGATCGAGCAGTTTTTCGACTGTCTCCTAGGAGTAAAACTTCCCTACGGTTACGCGGGGAAGATAAGCAGGTACCTAGACAAAGCGAAGCAGAGGTTCAGCGGGATGAAGTCTCACGACCGTCACGTGCCGATGACGCAGATACTTCCGGTTGCAATCCGTGGGATCATGGACGCGCACGTCCGTGAAACGCTTTTTGGCCTATGCAACTTTTTCGACGTCATCTCTCGGAAGTCCGTTGGCGTGAGGCAACTTAGAAGGCTACAGGAAGAGATCGTGGTGATACCGTGCGAGCTTGAGATGTACTTCCCGCCCGCTTTCTTCGACGTTATGGTGCATCTCGCTGGTACATATCGTGGAGGATATCATCCAACCGGGGCCGACGTTCTCGCACAGCATGATGCCGTTCGAAAGGATGAATGGTGTCATCAAAGGGTACGTTCGCAACAGGGCACGTCCGGACGGAAGCATAGCCAAGGGCTTTCTGACCGAGGAGTGCATCTCCTTCTGCACGAGTTATCTAGAAATCGAGAACCCCGTTGGCCTGCCCGTAAACAGGCATCTCGGGAAGCTCGCTGGATGGGGTCACCGCGACGGTAGCCGCGAAATGCATGTTGACTTCAAGGGTCGAATCGCCGACTTTGAAAGAGCAAACCTAGTCGCGCTACAACACATAGACGTCGTCGATCCTTGGGTGGTAGAGCACAAAACCTTCATCGCAAAGACGTACAGATGATCAGTGGCCAACGAGAGGACTGGACGGAGATATAATCAAAGAGCACAACTCAACCTTCACGCGGTGGTTCAAGGACAAGATGCCGACGTACCCTATAGACGAGGATTCTTCTCGCGGAAGAAAAACTCATATTCGCCTTGTCACAGGCGCCGAACACAACCCGATGACATTTCAGGCGTACGATATCAACGGCTACACATTCTACACCGAGGAAAAGGACATGAAGAGCGATTATCGAACTCCGGGTAACGATGGAGTCCTACACCGGTGACGTCAAGCGTAGATACTACGGAAAGATCGAGGAGATCTCGGGAGCTGAGCTACGCCGGAGAGAATGTGCCGATGTTCCGTGTCGTGGGCCAAGAACGTCATAAAAGAAGACCGGCATTTCACCACCATGGTTATACCCGAAGCCAAATCCAAGACAGCGGGCGCAAAGGTCACCGCGAAATATGAGCCATGGGTACTAGCTTCCCAAGTGGACCAATGCTTCTTCATTACCGACCCGCAAAAGCCCAGTCGTGTTGTCGTGAGGAGAGGCAAAAGGAGCATCGTCGGAATGGATGGAGCAGCCAACGAGCTAGACTTTGACCAGTACGGCGATCCGTAGATGGAAGATGACGACGACGATGATGAAGAACCATACACAACAAGAAGAAGCAGGACCACCCTACCTAAAGGCCGTCCATTCAAGAGAAGAAGTCTAGGAGTTCCGGGCTAAATTATTCAACCGCGAGAAAGAAGGGCAAGAAGATTGTGAAAAGATAATTATGTATCATTTTCTTGTATGAATAATGGATGTCATATTGTTAATCTACACATTGTACCGATCAAAATAGACATATAATTTATATTTTTGGATATTTTCTAGATTCTATAGTATTTTAAATATTCTACATAATTATAATTATTTATGCCTTTTATTTTGGTGTATTATGCTATTTTGGATGTTTATTATAGTGTTAAATAAATTTAAAAAGAAAAGGAAAAAAAATGGGGCCGCCGTGGTTCGAACTCCGGCCGGCAGGGGTTTGGCACAAACCAACCAGTGACGAGCAGCTGCAGTGTACTAAGCGGGATATGTCAATCCCCCCGCGTTATTCTTTTGACCCGCACATAAAGAGGCGTGGCGCACCCCTAGAGGTGCGCCATTGTTAAGCCTCATAGTGGCGCACCCCGAGAGGTGCGCTATTGCTAAGGCGTCAGGGGACTTAGAAATTTCCCCAATTTCTTCCCCCGTCCCGACCAGATCCCACCCCTCCCCCTCTTCCCCCGAGCGACGCCGCCGTCCCCGCGCTGCCACCCCCCCCCCTCTTCCTCTCCGCCGGCGACGCCCGCGCCCATTCACCACCGCGGCCTCCTCTCCGACGCCACCTCACCGGCGACACGAGCGACGCCCTCCTCTCCGCGCCACCCCGGCGACGCCCTCCTCTCGCATCGTCACCGACGACCCCTCGATCTTGATCTCCGACGTCGCGCAGTACGTCCCCCTCGACGGCGGCCGCCTCCCCTCGATTCACCTCGATCCCCACCCGCCTCACGTTCTCTCCCCCACGCAGATCCTCTCAATCTCGCCGAACCGAGCCCCTTCGAACTCCGCCCCATCGAGCTGCGCTGGCCAACCCCGTGCTCACCTGCGCCACCGCGACCGACGCCGGCTACCCCAAAGCAACTTCGTCGCCAACCTCGTTCCTCTACGTGCAGGTGAGCCACCTCCTCCTTCGTCATTATGCTTCGCATCAAATGCCTCTCCTTCATAGTTTAGATGAAACAATATAGCTTACTAAATTGACTAGGCAAGATGCTCAGTATATTTTTGAGAGAAAAACACAAACATTTGAGTTTAGCTTAGTTTTCTTTATATGACTTGAGCACCGGCATTCATTGGTGCAGCTTAGTTAGTGTAATGCACATCTATTTTGCTATGGTGTAACTCGAACCCGAAAGTAATTTACTATCAATTCATTTGATGATAGGTATCATGCAGTGCTAACCGAAGCAAAATAATATTGTAGAAGAAATTCTCGTGACCAAGAAGAATTTATAAGAATCCATTTGAAACATATCCAGAGTACAACTCACTATTGAAACAATTTGACTATTGAAACTCTGTATGCATCTTGTAGCAATATTCCTCATTCTAGTTGGAAATGCAAATTACACTAAGTCTGGCGCATACTGAATGTATGAATCCCCAATGTGTAATGGACAATTTTACTTGGGGAACTTTGCTTGGGGAGGATTTCAAAACTGTTTGCAATGAGGCTTGTCTTCTTGGTGGAATTCTGAAATGTATTTTTAAGCAAAATATAGACTCTGAAATGCAAACTAAACAGAGAGCACATTGTACTAGATAGATTGAGGGTATTTCTATGTTTGTTCCATTTGGCAAATATACTAGATAGATTGGTTGGGGTTATCAGCTGTTTGGTTGACATGTGGTGTTCCCCGTGTTACACCCGCACTTTTATATAGGCAATTATTTACAGTATATATGTGTCAAGTTTATTTTTAGTTGTTCTACGGTTGTAAAGCAAGGTCATTTTATTTTTGCGAATAGTAAAGCAAGGTCATTCTGAGTACACTCGCCATGTAAACATTAACAACAAACTTATAAACATCGGCTAGTTAGTGCTTAGCCTTAATGTGGTTGCTTTCTCGCTTGCGCTTGGATATATGCCAAATATTAGCAAGTATTAGTTATACTCGAAGCAAAATAATGAGGCTCTGTTCCGGAACATTTGATCTCTTTGGATGAATGTTGTTGTTCTGGATGAATGCCTCATATTCTCGTGCACTAGACCATAAAGCATTATGTTCCGCTTATGTGTAGCCCCGTAGCCATTTGCCCGACATAAAAATGACAAGCACACAAGACAAAGTTTAATTAGCATCAGGTTTCCTTTTGATTTTCTCTCGTTTGAACCGCACAAGTACCATGAACAAGCTTACTCGAATTTTTATTTTTATGTTTTTCAAGGCAGAGTTGAGCACCCGACCGCCGCCCTCGCATCTTCCTCGACCCGGAGCAACAACTCACCTCTCGCAGACTCCACGCGACTCACGGTGAGCTTGATGCTGCTTGGTACCGCCGCTAGCCGCTAACCGCTGCCGCTTGCTGCTTGCCGCCGCTAGCTAGCTGCTACCGCTTGCTAGCTGCTTGCCGTTGTCGCTAGTTGCCGCTTGTCGCCATCGCTAGCCGTAGCTGCCGCTGCTTGCTAGCCGCTGCCGCTTGCCGCCGTCGCTAGCCGTAGCCGCCGTTGTCGCTTGCTAGCCGCTTGCCGCCGCTGCTAGTTGCCGCTTGTCGCTTGATTTATGCCCATGGTTAGCTGATGCATATAGCTAGCTGATGCATGCTGTTGAGTGCTCAGCTGGTGGAGGATCAATTGTATAGGTGCCATGGTGTAGTATATGGAGGAACAATTGTATATGTGCCATGGTGCTCAGCTGGTGGATAGTTTTTCCTGGTGTATATGGTGTCATTTTCTTGTGCAGGGATCGACAGAGTTGCCCACTATCGCCGAAATGTTGATTCATTTCCGTTTCGGCGAAAATGAGGCACTCATATGTCCATAAATTAGCATAGGTCATGCCCAATTTTTCCGTGAATTCTTGCGCTAACTTTATGCATTTTTTCCTACTTAGTTCGAACATGGCCAACAACGAAGAGGTCGGCGGCAGCGGTAGCAAGCCATTCCGGATGCTAACCGATGAAATGGAGGTGATGGAGTCACAACCTCGCCGCGACGACGGCGAGGATGATGGCACCGATCCAGAGTACCGAGCGGACGATGCCGCCGAGGATGACACCACTGATGGTGCCGCCGAGGATGACACCACGGATGGTGCCGGCGAGGATGACACCGGCGCACCGAAGAAGCTACGGAGGGAGCGTCGCCCGAATGTGCTCAGCACCGTGAAGCGTGCATTCACCGAAGTGAACGCCACCGGGCTTCCAACGGCGCCCCTGATTTAGTCAAAGGTTACGCTGCCCAACTCGGGTGCATCCTCCGGAGCACGGTCTCGATCAACACCGAGAACCTCGGCATCCCGACCGAGCAAATTTGCGCACCCTCCTCTTCCGTAAGCCGCACGAACGATACGAGTTCCCGGTGGACTGCTCAGAAAAGCGTCTCATGCGGAACAAAGTGCACAATGCCGCCCTCACGAAGATGAGCACCGCCCTCACTAGTTGGAGGAACCGAGTGAAGAAAATGATTAATAATGGTGAGAGTTACGAGAAGATCAAGGAGTCAAATCCCTCGATCACCGAGCAAGACTACGCTGATTTCAAGATCAAGTGCGAGAGCGAGTCAACGTCGGATTCTAGTCAGTGGGGGAAGGACATCCGAAAACTGAACTTAGGCACCCACAAACTTGGTCCCGGCGGTTTTAGGGTGGCGCAACCGAAATGGGACGCCGCGGATGAGGAGCGTGTGAAGAACGGCCTCGAGCCCCTCTTTCCGCAATACAAAAACAAGCAAACCAGAACTTTCTCCCGGCCCGGTACCGTCTTGACCCGGAAACAAAGGAGCTCACCACCACTCCGGATGTGAAGGAGTTTGAGGCTCTTCTGGTAAGGAATGCACCCGCTTAATTAGCTCCTTTATGGTTGCATTCTTATTGATGAATCCAAATTTCTAAATGGTTCATGCATGTTCCTCCCGTAGGCTAAGGAGGTTGCTGCGGAAAGTGAAAAGGAAGCTAGTAGCGGGGTCCACGAGCTCCTCGCAGTGTGCCCCTTGGGAAAACCCTTTAAATAGGGCGTTGAATGCCCACAAGAAGAGGGATCCATTGAGTAAGCCGACGTCGGCTGGTCGTGTGGTCGGCGAAGGATGCTCTATGAAATGGTCGAATACTATAAGTCGGGAAAAAGGGAGAAAAAGGCCACCATCGATGAGAAGGAGGTCGCACAGCTCAAGGCACAAGTTGCGCAGATCCCGACATTGGTCCAGGAGCAAGTGCGACAACAAGTGCAACATATCGTGGAGACCCAACAGAGGATGCAACGACAGCAAGTGGAGGACCAAGTGGGCACGACGCTTAGCTCCATCATCCCCACCTTGGTTGCCGGTCTGGACGCGTGGTATAGGGGAGGAAAAAAGGGGCCTCCCCGGTTCTCAGCTCACGGGCAGCAACTCCCACAACGTGGAGCCATCGGTGAGTCCGCAGGCGGCAACAATGGTGTCTCCCGGCGGCGCCAACATTGGTGGCTCCCGCAGCGCCAACCTTGGTGGCTCCCGGCGGCGCCAACCTTGGTGTCTCCCGCGGCGCCATTACTTCAGCTCAATGCACCCGTCGCTGCGGATAATACGCCGCCCGGCACCGCGCCAACAAGCGGCCACTCCATCGCTGGCACGCCCGCCGCCGGCGGTGCCTCGACCTTAGCCGAGCCGGACGCCATCACGGTAACCAACCCTCGTCTCCGATGACTTCCATATCCTTGCCTTTGACTACGCTAGCCATCCCTAACGCCCTACATGTTTTCCGCAGGGTGCCGCCGCCGACGTCCCATGCACTCTCCCCGCATTTTGTGAACGGCGAGTTGATCGATGTTGCCAAGGCCAAAATCGTTCAACCGAGCAACCGCCAGTTACACGGTGTACCCATGGCACCCGACGTGTATAGGATTCAACTGGTTCGGGTGCTTAGTGGCTACGACGACGTGGTACCTCCCTTTCAACCCCAAGGCGCCAACGCAGATGAGGTCCTTACCCTCCACCAATGCTTCAATTGGTCCATGGTTTGGCCAAAGAGCCGTATTCGTTTGGGGGCGAGCGACACCACCCCACCGACACCACCCCAAGCCGTGCCGGCGCCAAGCCATGGCAAGACCACCCCAACGGTGCCGCCATCAGCCGACGAGGACATGCATATGGCACAGGATCCGAACGATGGTCCGGACGAGGACAAGTACGTTCGCCAACCCGGACCGCAACTTCGATTTTGGGGTGATGGACTACGATCTCAGTAGCCAACCCTCTCAAGCTGCCGCCGAGGGGAAAACCTATTGCAACAAGCGGCGCCTATTCTGTTCTCGGGAGACGCCTCCAGCTGCCGACTTCACCGAGACTCAGCCGATAGCCGAGGTGAGAAGTGTTATCAGTCCTAACACACTGAAGAAGGCTTGCGAAGAGGAGAATGCAGTCCCAGTAAATATAAAGCCGAAGGGACGGAAAAGAAAGAAGAAGGAAGACAAGTCTGCCAGCCAGCCGGCACCTATCCGTGCTCAGGACGGGCCACCAGTGCCCAAGAATATCGAGGCGAGGGTGCATGTGTCGGGTCAGCGGATGCTAATTCAAAGATTGTACGATGCTGCACCCGGTCCTATGCGATCTCTGGTTGACGGTATTCAGTTTATGGAGGAGCGGCGTCTCGTGGAGAAAGATAATGGATACCCAGTGTATATTGCCAAGGTGCCCTCGGGCCATGGCTTTGTCGATAGTTGCTTCGCGGAGAAGATCTTCCTGCGGTATGATGACATCTTTGCCATGCTGAACAGTTATACGCTGCACTACACCTTCATTCGCCTATACTCGCTCAGCAAGGCGATGCGGATCATTAGACACAACATCCCGGACATCGCGATAGCCGACCCCTTCTACATGCGTGCCGTCCACTTGGCCACCGCCGGAGACCGGGCAGCCGCGAGTGGATACCTCAAAGACTTCTTTCTAGCGAACCGAAGAAGTGTAACATCCTCCCGCCTCGTATTTCCCGAGTAAGTCACCCCCTCACCGTACCGGTCTTAACTCATGATTTTTTTAGATTTCAATCGTCATGTTCTTAAACATTATGTGTTCTACGCAGAGACAAAACCTGCACACTCATCTCCATAACCCCGAAACATTCCGTGGCCACATACCTCGATGCGGACGGTAAGTCAACCACGGACTACACGAATGTCAAGAGCGTACTTGATGATGCTCTCAATGCCTACGTCAAAGCGAAAGGCAACATGCAGAGGCCAAATGTTAGGTACGGGAAGCATGTGTTCAAGCACCAAACAAAGTTTCCCTGCGTCAAGAAGCCGCCTTCTAGTAACAAGGATGCCTACTACGCCCTCTATCACATGGATAAGTTCATACGGGACCGAGCAGCAGCTTACGCTACTCGAGCATCTCGTAGACTGGGCCAACAAATTGGCGCGGGTCCCTGACGACGGCATCAAGCAAGACTTCTTCCGCATCCAAGTAGAGTTTTGTGAAATCATCCATCAAGATGTCGTTAGAAGCGCGGGGGAGTTCTTCGCCGGCTATCAGCCGTCAAACAGTGACATAGACACAATGCTCCAAATGTAGGGTGACGACTACCGCTCATGGATGTGCTTGAAGAAAGGCGGCGGTTTTATCCACGCTTCGAGAAAGTCTTGATGTGCGAGCCTAGTTATGTAGTTGTGAACTAAAGATGAGCTTCTGTTGTAATAAACTTTATCCAGCACTTTACTTGCATGTCTGTTTAATTACTAGTTCGGCTATGTTTGTGAACTTATATATATGGCTCTATCGTTTTCCGCACTTGATTTGGTCGTTAATTTTGTTTGCATATGCCGATGATTAGAATGTTCGGTCAATCGTACACTTCGGGTGTCGCTAGTGAGCCCGGTGTGATGGCACAAATATCAATCTCTTGTGCATCCTACCCGGCCTCACTAACGCCATCCCGGGATGTTCATATTTGTTTCGACCAACAATGTATGAGGCCCTCGTCATTCCATTTGCTTTGGTTTTTCAGAATGCCGATGATTAGAATGGTTGGTCACCTGTACACTCCGTGAAGGCATCGACGAGCTTGGTGTGATGACACAAATATCAATCTCTTGTGCATCCTACTCCGGTCTCGCTGACTCCGTCACGGAATGTTAATATTTGTTTTGACCAACAATGTATGAGGCATATGCTCTTTCTTCCATTTTAGTGCCGATGATTAGAATGTTCGGTCAATCGTACACTCCGGGTGTCGCCAGTGAGCCCGGTTTGATGGCACAAATATCAATCTCTTGTGCATCCTACCTGGCCTCACTGACGCCATCCCGGGATGTTCATATTTGTTTCGACCAACAATGTATGAGGCATTCCATTTAGTTCATACTAGCTACTTGTTTCTTATTTGAGTTGGCACTTCTTAATTGCATTGGCCAATGATTAGAATGGTTGGTCACTTGTACACTCCGTGGTGACGTAAGTGAGCTCTGGTGTGATGGCACAAATATCCATGTCTTGTGCATCCTACCTGGCCTCACTTACGCCATCACGGAATGTTAATATTTGTTTTGATCGACAAAGTATGAGGCCCTTGTCATTCTTCCATTTGCTTTGGTATCTCAAAATGCCGATGATTAGAATGTTGGTCACCTATACACTTGGGGGAGGGGTCAGTGAACCTGGTGCGATGACACAAGTATCAATCTCTTGTGCATCCTACTTGGTTTCACTGACGCCTTCCCTAAATGTTAATATTTGTTTGGACCGACAAAGTATGAGGCCCTTGTCATTCTTCCATTTGCTTTGGTATCTCAAAATGCCGATGATTAGAATGTTGGTCACCTATACACTTGGGGGAGGGGTAAGTGAACCTGGTGCGATGACACAAGTATCAATCTCTTGTGCATCCTACTTGGTTTCACTTACTCCGTCCCTAAATGTTAATATTTGTTCCAACCAACAATGTATGAGGCATGCCTTTTAGTTCATACTACTTGGATCGTTTTTGAGTTTGCTCTTATTCGTTGCAAACATCTATGAGCGTGCACTAATGTTTCTTTGGCTTGTGCATATGTACGCAGATATGACGTGGTATGTCGTGTACAAGGGCAAGGTTCCCGGAGTCTACAACGACTGGGAGGAGTGTTGGAGACAGGTTCACCGTTTTAGCGGTAACAGCTACAAAGGGTACACCACTAGAGCGGAGGCCGAAGACAGATACGCACGCTATCTGGCGGGAGAGAGGACGGAGCGGAGGAGGAACCGGATGAAGACCACTTTCATCGGGACGGTGCTAGTAGTGACTCTAGCTCTCTTCTATGTGATGCTAGTTTAGATGATCGACCTTGTGCCACTACTAGCTCATTTGTGACTTGTAACAACGTAACTTGCATTGTAACCTCTAATGTGAATGCTTGTGAATCATGTGGGGATAATGTGAAGAACTATGTATGGATAAGTCTGTGCTGTTGTTTATATGCTGTTATATATCCCGTATTGTGCTATTGTACTGTCATATACAACCTGTATAAATACCTGCCAAGATACAAAAAAATTCGAAATCTTAGCAAAGGGCGCACTAGTGGACCATCCGTGGCGCACTACCACTAAGTAGCAGTGGCGCACCGCTCGGATCCAGAGGGCGCACTCGCCCCGTGATCCTCTCCGAGACTAGCGATGGCGCACCAGGATAAGTAGCGAGTGGCACACGTCCCGGAGAGGGCAAAGGGCGCACGTACTCACGCAGCAGTGGGCGCACCTACTAGCTGGACCAGTGGCGCACGCAAGACGGTAGCAGCTGGCGCACCTCTTCTACACGAGTGGTGGCGCACCGCCTCGACCAACAAGTGGCGCACCACTTTGGAGTAGTAGTGGCGCACCGGAGGGCATGTCAATGGCGCACTGTGCAAGTGCGCCACGTGTATCCGTGCTAGTAGTGGAGCACCCCTAGTGCGCCACTACTATGTGTTAGCAGTGGCGTGATAACAGTGGCGCACCACTAGTGCGCCACTGATGGCTATATGTGGTGCGCCACTGAAAGCCTTTTTTCTAGTAGTGAGAGAACCAGGATCTACGAATATTTTATGAAATGATTCATTAATGATTTACCTAGCAAGCATTTACAATGTTTCTAAGGAAATTCGGCAGAAGTTGAGACTGGGACACCACAAGAATTTGTAGTGGCAACACACTTGAGTCCCAAGAAAAAAGATGCACCAACCGACCGATTGAATGGTTTCGACCGAGACTGAACTTATGCTAATAGATGAAACGAACTTACTACTAATAGATGCATTGTAGTGCCCCGATAATAATGAACTTCAGGCACATATGGGGTGAACTTCCCAACAAAACAAGACTTCGGGACAAAAAAAGATGAACACCTTGAGTTGGACTAGCGAACTTGCATTTTAAATAAAAGCGGACTTCACAGTTTTGTGTATACTTAATTTCTGATTATTTTTTTCAAGAGGAAGAACAAATGCATGCTCAGTACTTTGTGTATACACACTGAGTTCCTAGATAGAGAATGTGAACTGCTGGGACAATTATTAGAAGTAATTCATTTTGGATAATCCAATTTTTAAAAATAAAATGAACTCATTTTCACTATATTCAAACTTCCAGATTTCAAAATAGTGAACTATGTGCAAAAAAATGCGAACGTTTTTACACATGGGTGAATTGAACCCATTTGGCTGAAAAAGTGGAACTTATGTGCTGCGATCGTCCAACATTTGATCAAATACAAAGCTGAACAATCTTTATGAACAAAATCACACAAGGCAGCAGTTAAGAAATATAGTACAACACTAGCAACCGTTTTTATATCTGAATTTCCCGCACTAACTCTCTGAACGAACTGTGCACCAAACTGAACTTCAGAAAAATAAAAGTGTGAACTCCATCAAAAAATAAAAGAGTGAACTCCAGATGAGAATAGAGAGAACACACATACACACAGGTAACCGCAGAAGAGTGAACTTTTCAGGAACAAATAAGTGAACTTCTCCATTGCAAAGAAAAAATAAACCACATATGAATTAATTTTATGTGTATAAATAGAGATGCTATTTTTCTAGATAGGCTGACAGTGAACTTATGGCAAAGCTTTCACCACAGAAATAAAACTTCTACAAAATGATATGTAAACTTTTCTTCGTAAGCAAAATGAACTTCTATCTTTTTATAGTTAGAAACACATCAGGACATACATAGTAAGAATGAATCCCCAGTCTAGATGTCGTGAACTACCCAACAATGGTTTCTTTTAACATGGTGAACTTGCACGACATGGTATTCCCGGATAAACCTAATGTGGACTTCATATTATAAATACATGGGAGTTACTTTGAGCTGAACGACTCTACTTCCTGCAATTTCCCCGGTTCTATTTATCGGTCTGAGGCAATCTAACACGATTGAATTGATCTATCAGGACAACTTCTGTACAAGAGGAATAGGGAAAAAAGAAACATAGCAGAGATTCTGCATGTGGCCATACTGCACCACAGGACAAGACAGTAGCAAGCTCGTGGACATGGATTCGATGGCATGGTGCCATGAACTTGCAAAAATATATTTTGTGAGTTGCAATCGACCAAACTTTACCAAAAAAAATTGTTTCTCCTTATCTAACTGCAGGGTGCAGACGGGCTGCATATGCAGATGATGAATCAAATATTCAGAATTTCATAGCATCACATGGTACATTAATCATCATCTTAGTTCTTATAGAAAAGAAACAACAAATAAAAGAGCATTTTGAGATGTAAACTGGTGTAATATACGCACGTGCTAAACTGCTCTTTTTTCTGCAAGTCGACTTTGTATTTCTCAAAATTTATGAGTCTATTTCCAAACACATTCTTATATGTATCTGCATAGGTGCACATCTCATAAACTAGCACTGAATCTCTATCTCGTTTTGATGAACTTAGTTAACCGACCACGGAAGCACTAGTTCGCGGTCAGCAGCAGTACACCAGTAGGAGCTCTCACATTAACATACTGAACTTTTGGAGAAAAAGAAAAGGAAACGAACTCCTGCACTAACATTCTGAAATATGAACTTCTTGTACTCACATTTTTGGCGGAACCAGTTCACGGGAAATCACTCCCGTTCAGCATCTCGTCTTGGAGCTAACCGGAGTTCAGCGGCTGTGGAGGTCAGTGGCGCTCGTCCGGAAGGCCAGGGATGGCCTGGTGGACGTCGAAGGAGGAGCGGGCAGTCAACGCATGACAGACAAGGGGCCATCAAGCGGTCAAAGGAGGCTCGCCGACGAGAGTCCATGGCTGGCATGCTGGGAGGTCCACGATGTGCGACGCCTTAGCCTGCAGCGCCGCGTCCTCTCAGTCCCAGACATGGCGCTACGACCAGAGGAGGGGCGCAGGTGGGCGGCCGATCCCATGGTAAAGCCGCCTCCGGTAGATCCCACGCCCATGGCGTCCCCCTGTTCTTGATCTCGCGGGGGGGAGGTGGGGGTGGTGGCTGACTGGGGAGGCCGGCAGGCCTCGATCTCGCGGCGTAGGAAGGCGGGAGTAGGGGGCGACCCAGGCAGGCCGGCAACCCTCGACTTGGCGCCGGAGGAAGGTGGGAGTGGGGAGGCGGGCATCACAGGAGCTGGTGCCGGAGGAAAGGGGTGGGTCGTCGGCGTGCGTGCGTGCCTGGGGGCGCAGCCGGTGGCGCGCGTGGCTTGGGGGCGACCGGCGGTGCGCGGGCCTGGGGGAGAAAGGCGTTGAGGAAGAAGTGGATCGGGATGGGGGGTTCGGACTGGAGGAAGAAGGTGGTTAGGTCGGGGTGCGGTCGGGATAAGAAGGTAAGTCGGATTAGGGGGTTCGAGAATAGCTATTCTAGAACCCCTCTTAAGGGGGTTCGAGAATAGTTGGGCTCTATATATATATATATATATATATATATATATATATATATATATATATATATATATATATATATATATATAGAGTGTGGATTTGCTATGTTTGTAAGTAGTGGAGGGTGTAATCGGAACCACTCATTCGCATTGAGATCCGCACTTTTTTACGTAAAAGGATTCACTTTGTTTGGTTTCTACACACCCATAATCCAAAGTAGCAAGGGGGACCGGCACCTTTCCTCTTACACATGTATCAATTTGGGCAACCTAGCCTGGCCTACTCTAGCCTATAGGATTCAGCTTTTCACATCTTTCGAGACATGTGACCACCTCTTTAGAGACATGTGACCACCTTTTTCGAATCACGTGATGAGTTCAAGCTAATTTATGTTAGGTTCCATCCCCGTGTCAGACCTGTTCTTCTCTCTCATAACCGTAACGGGAACTTCTCATTTAGTGCCTCGTTTTCTTCCACCGTGCAAGATCTATACATTGATTATGCCTATTTTTGGAGATGGTACTCTTTGCTGCATTGGCATTATATTGACCTTCCCTTTCTTGCTCATACCTTGGTTGACAAATTCACGGAGAGTTCTGGGTCTCCTTGCGTTAGTGAGGATAGATCGAACACTTTGACCAGAGCAATCAACGCCGTGGATGTTCCAAGTAAGTCTAGGCTTTTCTTTATCATTGAAGGTTTTGCCTTTCTTATTTTCATTTTTTTGTTCTTGGCAGGTTCTGGCTCCCTCGATCTATGATCCGCCTAACTTTGAAGACGATCTCAATGCTCGTACCTTCCCTGGATTCAGATCATACATTTCACATCCATGGCATGCCGATTACCATGGTATGTACACCTACCATGGTATGTACACCTGCGCATCTATCGAATAGTTCCGAAATTACTGCAATATAACTACCATCCGCCACACAAATGTTTCGGTGCCTTCTCTAATTCACGGTAACTAATTAGGAAACCTACTCTGACCGGTTCTGCTGCATGCTGTGCAACCTTTCCATGAAATCCGGCCAGTCTGGGTCCTCTTTAGCTCCATGTGACATGTCAGTGTCAGCCCGTTGAACCCTCACGTGAGTTTTGTCAACATATCTATGGATATGGCTCTCTTGGTGCTTCTGTTTGCCGTAATTGCCGTAACGGAAAATTCAAACTGAAACAACATTTAAAACACAAGTGCTAGGCCCACCATGTGGCATAGATTTTGGACGCGTGCAAGGGCCACGCACAGCACCATAAATTATGGCTATATAACGACGGCCAAGCACAGCGCCGAAACCAATCGAAACAGAAAAGACAAACCAAAATATGATTTAATGGCTCATAATACAACACTATGTTGTTTGTAACACAAATAGGCAAATAATCAAGTAGATAGCTGACACGGCAAACCAAGTCAAGGTAGCAAAACGCATTGCAATTACCAGATGCACCGGCCGGATGCATCAGCTCACCGGCGTAGACTCTGAATCACCAGGCAGCTCACTGTCGTAGACTCTGAATCACCAGGCAACTCACCTGCGTAAACTCTGAATCACCTGGCGCCTCTTGGCATAAATGGTGGCTGCTCACCTGCGTAAACTCTGAATCACCCTCGCATTGACATTGGGGTCCTGAGCAGGAAAAAGATACAGACCAAGTACAAACATGATTTGAGTAGCCTTTAACTATCAAAAATAATATATAATAATACCTCACAAACTATATATAATTATATGCATTACCAAAAGGAAAAGACTAGAGTAAATTGATTTAGCTCGGATTAGATATTCATTTTATCGTAAAGAGCTACACGTATAAATAAAAGGTGCCTGTGTAGGTAGCGCAAGGTTCGAACCACCCAAAGGAAAAGTGCATATGGGATAGTCAGAACAAACTTCAGGGAATGGTGTGGGCATGGGCCTGGTCACAGGTTCACGGGTCAAGGACTCCAAAGATCTACCTGTAAACATGTCCATTTAGCTTGCATTCCAGCTCCAGCTCACTTCTATCCCAACGGCTCAAAAGCAAATTTAATCTATGTTACTACCAAAGAAATCCTGCAGATGCATGATAACACAAGTAAATGTTTTACCCTAATTGATCAATAGTACCATAGATAAATATGTTAACATATGCTATCAGGATAGGGTATGATATATAAAAAGAGCAACACGAGGTAGGGAACAGTGCCTGAGAAAAATGGAAACGGTGCTAGGTAACAACCAAAAGGGTTCCTTGGGCGTGCAAAACTAGTATCGGATATCTTGGGACATTCTAGCATCGGATATCATACTAGTACTGTGTACAGGGGTAAATAACAATCAGGACCTTGCTGCTACTAAACATATTGACCATGGCAAGGTACACTAACAGAAGCAACCAAGACAATCTCAACGTGTACTAGATAAATCACGTACTGAACAAGCTAGTGCAGAAAAAGATTTATCATGTCAGACTGCTAGTAACTGAACATTAGAATAACCAATTTTGTTTTTTCTCCAAATCAAAATCTGGGTAACAAAAGGACTTAGGTATTTGCATACAATTTATAAAAAAGAGCCAACCACCCAAACAAAGGAGCCTGTTCATTGGCATGAACGGTGCTTGGCGCATATCTAATGGGTGCCCTCTTCAAAGAGAAGAGTAAACTGAGATAAAACTTCAATTCTGTTGGTCTGTTTGAATGTCACAAACTTAGTTTTCCCATTAACTAGCAGCTCCAGTTAACATGGTCAGATTTAACTTCAATGAAAGTTAAAGTGTACAACAAACAGACTTTTCATTGAGATTTCATTCAAATAAAAACACCATCGAACAAATCTGTCGGTGACTAATCTCAACACCACCTAGTGTGTTTTCATAAATCTGGAAACAAAAAATAGTGCCGCATCAAAATCATCAATGGTGAGTCGCAGAAAGAACAATGGTGGACAGTGGTTCATGCTGCGTCCATGTCTCGTTGCTTCGCATCAAACTTCACCAAGAAATCAGGAAAAGCACAAGCCGAGAAACACAAAACGTATCATCAGGCCTGATCTCAGACTACATGATAAGAATTGCAGCTCAAACGTGGTTCATGCTAGCGACTGAAGTGACTGAATATGTATACAATCATGCAAACCTCTATTATTTGAAGTGACTGAATATTTCTGATCTGGTTAGCCACTTTGATTCAGCAGACCATTAGTCTCAACGAGCAGTGCCTTGCGGTAAACAGAAAGGAGCCTGTTCACTCGCATGAATGGTGCTCGGTGCATATCTACCGGTGCCCTTTCAAAGTGCAGAGTGAATTTAGACAGAAGTCTGTATGTCAAACATTGCCTAGCATGAGTCGAACACCGAAAATTTAAGCTGCAAAAACTCTAGAATTTCTCATGTATTGATTAATTATTAGATGGTCATGATGTTACAGATCATGAGTCAAAATTATTTTGTGCCTACTCTAAATCAGAAATGATGCAACTTCATATAACAAACAGAGCCCTTACAGATCATATCAATATCACTCAGAAAACTGAAGTGAAAATGAAAAGGAGTACCGTGGCATGCTGTAGTTATTTTCAGCAGGATTTGCAACCGGGAAAGAAACTTGGAACAATTCTGTGCGAACTCCTCTAACATCCACCAAAAATACATGATTTAGGAAAACCTGAAAACAAACTGAAACAATGACAGAATCAAGAATTTGTTCAGAGTCACGAATTTAACCTCTTGCACCATGAAGAATGAAAGGTCATCACGCATTCATAGAAGCAAATCAGAAGGGAAAAATAAAGAAGGTTATAGCACCAAGCACCAAGCATCAGCAACATTAGTTCTGTTGATTCTCCAGATCGGATGGTTTCCACCAAGCACCAAGCATCGGCAGTATTAGACGTCACAAACGAGGTCAGATATCAATGGAGACGAGGAGCTCCAGGCCCTCCTCCTACTACAAACCACGAGCAGAACATGGCGGCAAGCACCAACAGCTGTCTACGCACGTGGCAAAGCTCGTGTGCCTCCTCGCACAAGCTGGAGTCGGCGGAGGACGCAGACTCGAAGGAATCCCAGCGGTGGCGGAGAATGGGACGACGAGAGGAATCCCTCTTCCTGGCCGCCAGGACGGGCGACTCGGTTGCGACGGGGAGCTGGTGTGGCGACGCGCGCGGGCACCGGAGCGGCGCGGGACTCACATGGATCGCTGGCGATGGATGGGGGTAGGCCGAACGGGGGACTCATGACGCGATGGACCAGGGAGGCGGGGGTTACCTAGGCAAGTCGTGCCTTCCAACCATGCCACACCCTTCCTTGGCGACGCGTGCCGGGTTCCCAACTTCCCATGGTGATGCAGCCCCTCCTCCTCCATCCAGCGCTGCGGCCGGGAAGAGCCGTGGAGGCCGAGACAGACAAGGGGCGGGGAATATGCGCCGAGAGGGAGACGGCGGCGGTGGAGACCGCGGGTGTCGGTCGCTGGATCCGGATCTCGATCGGGAGGGGAGAAGAACTAGGGGGAGTAGGTTGACCATGGACGGGATTAGAATAAGAGAGATGAGAGGATCTCGGCGATAGGGAGGCGAGGAGCGCCGCCGCGCCGGAGCCGGCGACAAGCGAGGAGCACAGGATCCCACGGCGGCGCAATCCGGGTGAAACGGTAAG
This sequence comes from Lolium rigidum, assembly GCF_022539505.1. NCBI lineage: Eukaryota > Viridiplantae > Streptophyta > Magnoliopsida > Poales > Poaceae > Lolium > Lolium rigidum. The sequence goes on from NC_061508.1 coordinate 151,437,278, forward strand.
AGAGAAGAAGAGCATCACGGTCTCACACGGACTAAACGGAATCCTTGAAAAAACGAAGAGGCTAGACGGGAGGTGCCGAACTTTTAGCTAAATCGGCACTCAATCGAAGATCCGACAAGGATGGAGCCTAGGTATTCTTGGGCAGAGCGTCACAGCGAGGGCGGCGAGGCCTAGCGAGTGGACGGTGCAGCAAACGGGCCCGGTTCGATCCAAAGAGGAAATCTCAAACACCTCCACCAAATAGAGAAAAAGATTGGAGGGAAAGTTTGGACAAGCCTATAATGGGAATCTCAAAGCAAAACTAACAGCCATGATTGCCACCTCCATGGAGACACAAAGTAGAAAAGCTTTTCTCTCTCTCTCTCTCTATATATATATATATATATATATATATATATATATATATATATATATATATATATATATATATATATGTCTGCTATTCTCGAACCGGTTCGAGAATACGAACCCTTTCTGAACTTCCCGGTACATGGATCTGAACTTCTTCTTCCCTGAATCTGAACTTCTCGACGGACTTCAATATTGTACAGGGCGAACTTCCGAAACTTGAGTCTAGTTTGAAGTGAACTTCAGAAAATATAGCGAACTTCCATCGCATCTGAACTTCTCTGCAACCACTTGTGAACTTCTCGACGGAATACCTGAATTACATGTTCGTGCGGACACTATTTTCACGTTAATTTTCATACCGCTTATCGGATTGATGCATACAATATACCGTTGGATTCGTACGGAAATTTCGCAACTTTTTCATGTTCATTGTTTTCCCAAATTCTGTATTGTTTAAAACTAATTTTAAATATAGAAAACAACGTTTTCGCGGATTTCTCTATTTTCGTGCAGTTTTGGGGTTCTAGTTTTCAAACAGTTTATCGGATCGATGCGTATGATATACCATTGGAAAGCTATTGACTAGACGCACCTTTTTCATGTACAGCATCTTTCCAAATTCTCTGTGCTTTAAGAGCAGATTTAAAAATACGGATTCCGCTTTTTTAACTTCTCGGTTTTTCGTACTGTTTTTGGGGTCTTATTTCCGAACCACTTGTCGGAATGTTCCAAATGATATTGCGTTGGAAAGATATTGACTAGGTGCACCTTTTTCGTGTTAAAGGTTTTTCCAAATTCTATTGGTTTTAAGTTTAATTTTTGAAATACGCAAAAGCGAAGATAACGTCGACACGAGAATATTTTTGAAATTGGCTCATCTAGATTGATTAGGTGTGGTATTGTGGTGTGTTGGGGTATTAATAGAGTTATATGATTGCTAATTGTATGTGGCGTTGGTCAATTTACGCAATCAGAGGCTATATGAATGATTTTTATGCCTATGATTTCCGCCCATAAAAATAGAATACGTGAGCTACTCGATTATGGAAGTGAACTTCTCGATATTAGTTAGTGAACTTCCAGTCGTGGTATAAAAGTTTCATGAATATCCAAAGTACATGAGGTGCTTCAATATGTAAGTGAACTTCTCGATATTTGTTAGTGAACTTCTAGTCGGGGTATAAAAGTTACATGAATATTCAAAGTACATGAATTGCTCCAATATGGAAGTGAACTTCCTCCGAAGCTCCAATAAGTGTGTCAACAGAATGCTCACTTTGAATGCTCAAATAAGTGTGTATTGAACTGTTGTTTTTGTAATGAACTTCCTCCGTTGTCCTAGTGAACTGTCGTACACATATGTAACCTAAATCATGTAATTCCCTGTACATGCATTAACAGAAACATATCATGGATGGCAAAATTGAACTTTCCAGTTGCATTAACTAAGTTTCAGCAATAAAAGTTAAACTAATAATTATTAGTACTTCTCCACAACTAAACAGAAAAAATTGCGACATGTTCAAGGCAAACTTTTTGTGGCAATTGTACTGAACTCGCAGCGCACTTAATGTGAACTTCCAAGCAAAAAAGTACCAATGAACCTGGGAAAGAAAAGTGAACTATCTGGAGCTAACCAAGTGAACTTGACAACCAAAGGTAAAGTGCACATAATAGCAAAATCAAAGAGTGAAAGTACTGTAAACGAAGTGCAAGCCACATGAATACATTTCCAATCATAAAAAAACACTCAATCTGTAAATGAAAATCACACACACATAGCAGCCACAAGTTCATAGTTACACAGGTCATTGAGCAACTTCGCAAACCAGTTGCTGCATCTGTTTTCACAACCCAGCCAGACGCGGTTCGCGAGTAAATTTATACTCAATATGCTAGCACGTGACCTTGAAACAGCAGCCCAGCTTGTCACCATCATTTCTATTGTACGCAATAGCCAGATTAGGCGTAACATACTCGTATAATCTTCAACAATCTTCATTATATTATCTAAGGCTGATATACCATCTGTTCGTTTGGGTTCCTCAAATTCACATGAGATTTTACCTGAAACAACAAGATGCCTGTCAGTCACTTTCTGATAACTCTATGCTAATAATTACATCGTTACTAGCTCCACTAGCATCAGCATGCGCGTGTAGGTTCAAATAGGAAACATAGCATATATATGAGTTGAGAGATTTAAAGTTCAGACCATTTAGTGCACTTCTCAAAAACATGGATTACGCCTTCTCTGAGAAATATCCGAACTTTTCCACGAACAAACTAGTATTTGATGATAACATATATACTTTGGTATAACCGAACTGCTCACAGTTAACATGTGAACCGCCCAGTGCTATGAAAAACACAAGCAAGTACGGTCAAAATAAAATCAAAAGAGTGAACTCCATATGAGAATAGAGCGAACACACATACACACAGCTAACCTAAGAAGAGTGAATTTTTCAGGAACAAATAAGTGAACTTCTCCATAGCAAAGAACAAATAAACCACATATGAATTAATTTTATGTGTATAAATAGAGATGCTATTTTTTCTAGATTGGTCGACGAGTGAACTTATGGCAAAGCTTTCACCACAGAAATAAAACTTCTACAAAATGATATGTAAACTTTTCTTCGTAAGCAAAATGAACCTCTACATTTTATTTCTTTCCTGCTTGTGGTTTTAACTAAAAAGGTAGACAGAATAAACTTCCTGATAATAAAGACGAACTTCCTTTTCTGAATAATGTGAACTATACTAGTCCATACTTAGGTTGGACAAGCGAACTTGCATTTTTAATAAAAGCGAACTTCACAGTCTATGAAACAATAAATTTTCAAACAAAAATTAGTAAACTTCATATGTGAACTAGGTGAAATTGTTTTTATGTGCAGCCAATGCATCAATGTAAACTGCACGACGGCTAATACATCAGCATCATCCAACAGCATATCATGAGCAATGATGAACTGTACCACAACATATTTGCTACTGTACTGTTTAACTGAACGTTTTTCCCCTCACGCAGTGAATTTACCCTAAAAAGAGATGTGAACTTCATAGCCAGTCAGTTGCAAAAACATCTCAGCCTGACGAGGATCTTGGCGTGCACTGATGTTCACCAACGCCGATGCGGAGGTAGGTGCGCCGAGGGATGTTCGCCAACGCCCATGCGAACTGCAGTGCTCCACAATTATATCCGAACTTCTAGTTTTCTACATCTGTACCATCGACAAAGAGTAACTTTTCAGCATATCAATGGAGAACTTCCACGTGGTACAACCATAAAAGTCAGTAACGAATAATGTAAAGAGAAAGTGGCAATATGCAAGTCAGAGACGAGATTTTCAAGTTATAAATGAGATGACAATAGTAAAGATTCTGATTCAGTAGTGTTTCTTACATGTACGAACAAAGGGCATCATAAGGATAGTAGTGGACACCAGTATATTCTCAAAAATAAAAGAAAACAGTACAAGTGCTCTCATACAACAAAACAACACAGAGAGTGGAAAGGTGCAATCGATAAAGCTTGAACTAATGTTACATCGCGGAATATCATAGGAGAACACATAATTTATATCAATGATTTCAGTATATGATGTCTTAACACAATGCAAAAAAAAAGCCATGTTGAACATATGGTAGAAAATGCCAAGCAACCAAGTCAGGAGCAAACCACTCTATTAGGAAGTGACAGAAAGGTCACAATAAGTGCTGACAAACTACACTTCCTGACAGGATAAAACTAAATTTTCACATAGAGAATATGTGAACTTCCTCGCGAGGGCGATGTGAACTTGCTGACAAAATAATTGACGAGGCGAATTCACGGGAAAGAAGAGGTGAGCTTCACAATATAGTTGATGTGAACTTCTGCCATGTGCACCTGTAAAAAGACAGAACAATAAATTGTGAACTGCAGTTTGTCCGCCTATGTTATTTCTGCAAATTTTACATATATAAATAGTGAACTTTCAAGTGCATACGGATTGAACTTCACAGTATAACAAATACAAAATCCATGTGCGGCCAGAATTTCCTTTAAAGAATGAACTCCTAGTGAATACCAAACAAACATCCAAAATGTTGAACTCTTTGGACCGAAGAAAATGAACTTACAAAATGGAGCCCACTTCTATTTTTTTAGATATAATGAACTAGCTATTTTTCTAATATGTGCACTTCCGGACAAATATAGTTTCTATTAGTTTCCATGTAGTGTAGGACTAAAAAGAGTGAACTTTTGGCACACAAAAAACTGAACTTCTCAAATGGGATGAAGTTAACTTCTTTCTTTCATACACAAAACTACTATTTTTATTGCATAGCATCATATAGGCCCATCACACTTCCCATGAATTTCTCCAGTGGCATTTATAGAATAAGTGTGGTACACCTCTACTGGTCAGAGCTAACTGAAAACATATGCTCCAAAAGAAGATGCATACAAGATTTTTTACAATGTGTTTTCCATAGCTTGGTGATAAACAAGAACCTGTGCCTGGATGCATCTGAACCAGTAGTAGCAAATGAGGCCCGCATGCTAGAGGAATGAAATGACACTACATATGTTACGTCTACTACCTGCATGGGTAAAGAGAACTTCCTATCAGAAAGAAGTGCCCTTCCCGACCATAGTTTTTTCAACTACCATCATTACTAGCTCAACTAGAAATCTAGCATCGGCATACTAGTGTAGATTCAAATAGGAAACTAGCATATAGATGACTTGTCACATGCGTGAATAGCTCTCGTTGTCTCTGCTTAATGAATAGCTAGCAGATTATGTTTGTCAAAATAGCCCCCTGGAAATGGTTCACATCATTACCTTGACTCCGTGCAACTTCTGTTCCGGTAAATGAATAACTAGCTGATTAATAAATAGCTAGCTTATTATGAATCGAACTGTTCTACAGAAAATAATGAACTTCGCCTTCGGACGAATTGAACTCCCCTGGAAACAGATAAAAATGAATTTAGCAGTGATACACAGACCATAGATAGGCAGATGAGAATCACAGAAATCTTGCAGTTTCTTTTCTACAGAAAAATTGTGCATAGGTGAGTATCTCATAGAGAACATTTTTAAAAGCATCCTTTTTAATGTGTTTTTCATCAAAACAAAATTATAAACCATATCGATCAAAATGAACTTTGCCTATTTATGTGTCTGAACTTTCGATATAATATCAGTCAACTGCAACAGTGAACTACAGAGTTCATCTTTCATCCGAGCTATGCACAGGTCTCTGTTCAAGTCGGGAATTTTTTGGTTAGCATATTCACATACTGATTTATTTATTTTCATTTTCCTAATGTAGTGAACTGTTTTAGACTCAGGAGTGAACTTCTGTTGGCAGCGAAGTAAAAGACTTTTGAGAACAAATAATATCACCATGTAGTGAAACATGGCACAACATTCCTAGTGGATATTCCATCAAATAAGTGTGATCCAACTTGCTGCAAGAACATTTCCCTTATGCTGATCTAACAAGAGACTAAATCTAATCAGGATCAAATTGATCTTACTTGGACACTTGACTAGATGAAAGTTCGGAAGTGGGAAGGGTTGTTAGAGCTCCACCTAAACTATGTCCAGTTACATAGACATGCCAATTTGCTGTGGTTTCTGCATCGCCTTCATCCCTACAGTGGACAAATGAGATGCTACATAATTAAAGTCTGAGAGAAATAACTGACCAAAAGAGATAGAGATATATATAATGAAAGCAAAACTGCAGAAGCATTCCAAACTTCCTACAGGTTGTTTTCAGCAATACTTTATTTTTATGGTAGAAGCAACAATTTTATACGCTGAATAGCAGGAGCGTACACAAAAGGTAAACGCTTTTTATTGGAAACTTGAGTTGTTACTGAATACTCACATATTCAATGGCGCATTTTGGTAAGAACCATGATCTTGTTAGGTGTCAGAATCATATAAACTTTAAGAATCCACTATTAACCTGAAATGTAATATGACAATAACTTGGTTAGCATAAAACTTAAAAGAAGTTGGCTAGCAAGAAAATGAGAGCTATTTTTAACTCACTGCTAAACTGAACCATTTTTATACACACAACTAAATAGTGGAGATCAACAAATGTGGACTTCCAGATGCACAGAGCTCATGGCCGCACATACTTTATGCTCGTGGCCACATAAAGTGAAACTTTTCGCAATTGTTTCTCTTTTACTCTTTTGTGATTTTAAACCATAACATGCAGGCAAACAAATGAAGCTCTGAATATAAAAGTGAACTTTCCTATGGGAAAGCGGGACGGCTTCTAGCATTGTGCAGGTAGGCGGTCGTGGAGCACCCGGGGTCGCAGTCGTGCTTTGAGCGGCATGTGCAAACTTAACTTAACGTCACCAGATCATCTACAGTCAGTGACTTTACGCATGCTTAACCTGTTCCTTTATAGATCCAATCCAACCATCCGGGACGCGTCATTGTTTATGGTGTCCACACAACATGGTCACATGAATCACAACGAGATCGATGGCGCCAACAGTAGCCACACTGATTTTTTGTGGGTCGTTCGTATTCAGGATAGTGGTACCCGCGATCTCGGGACGAGGCTTTGGCTGGCACTCACCTAACGTAACCTGTGTCCGCGACGAGCTACGACCTGTCGGATCGCCGGTCTGCACATACGACCGCCGACGGTACAGGCTAAAAGACCACTGCAGTAGTCCAGTGTGGTCCTGCACCCGGACCATTGCTAGCCCAGAAGGCTCGGCCCACTTACGAGGAGCAGACCCGGCTGCAACTGCAACCGCCAGGGCAGGCCGCACGGCCCATGTAGTCGCCGAAACCACTTCGGGTCGCAGGAAATGCCACGGGAAACAGCCAGACCTCTGCCGCGCCTCCTCGGCCCAGCCGCGTGTGTCGCCGGTTCGAGGCGAGTAAAAAAAAAAGATCACAATGAAAGAGGTGGGGAAAGATCAACTTACCCAGACTGAGGTGGTGCTATTAGTGGTCACCACGGGGCTGAGGCTGCCGGCGACGATGGATTACCACAACGCGTGGTGGACCAACCAGCAAGGTAGGGGAAATCTCGTCGGGAAGTTGCATGCGTGCTGGGAGATTGGGATCAGCGTGCGTGGAGGTCCATGAGATACGACGCCTCAGCCTGCAGCACCCCGCTCCGCTCAGCCCCAAACATGGCATGATTAAAAACAGGTGAACTTCTCGTCATAGGCGAAGTGAACTTTTACACAATAAATAAAATAGTGAATTTCAGAAGATAACTAGGCCATCATCGATTGGAACAAGCTGACCTAGGTCTCAATTATGTTGGATGCTAGGCTCCACCGGCCGGGCAACAACTGGAGAATGTCCTAGCTCTCCCCGGACTCCTAGAAATATAAAAGTGAATTTCGTCAATAGGAAAAAATTGAACCTGTGTGTTTTTTTACCTATCATCCACAAATCAACAACAAATACATCTAATTCTTCTACTTTTTCAAAAAGATAGCGATAGATAAACATCAACTCAAATTTACAGATTTTGGCATCTCATTTAAGAATTTACGTTTACTAATAATATCATTAAGTGCAACATCAACTCAAATCTACAAGCATAGCAGACAAACTGAACTACTCATGCAAATAAAAGTAAACTTTCTAGCCTTGTTATAGGTTTAAACCACCAAGTAGGCAAAAGGAAACCCTGTATAGCAATAATCTTTGTACACAGCAATAGGAACGAAGTATTTTTATATGACGAACTTCCAGTGTACAAAGAGCGATTTTCTTGTGTTTCTCTGTGTATATAAAGTGAACATGCTCGGAGCGGAGAGTGATGGAGCTTGTGTAATGAAATCCCTGCACTCACATAATGAACTATGAACTTCATGTACTCACATTTTTGGGAGAACCAGGTCACGGGAATTCACTCCCATTCAGCACCTCGCCTTGGAGCACACCGGGGGCAAAGTTTTCAGGTGTGATTAGTCCACTGGAGGCTCGCCCCGGACCTCGAGGGGTAGCTCGCGGCGAAGTTCGGTGACGCTCACCAGGAAGACAGGGGGCGCATGGTCAAGGCAGGACAGACCAGGGACAATCGCGCGATGAGAGGAATCGCGATGGGGAGTCCATGTCTGGCGAGCTGGGAGGTATGGATCGGCGTGCTTGGAGTCCACCTGATGCGGGCGCCGGTGGCGCGTAGAAGGTGTGGAGGGCAGCGCGCAGAAGGTCGGGGAGGGCGACCTGGTGGCCTCCGGCGGCGCGCAGAAGGTGGGGTGGGCGATGCGTTGGTTCTCCGGCGGCTCGCAGAAGGTGGGGAGGGCGGCGGGGTGGCCCCCGGCGACGCGCAGAAGGTGGGGGAGGGCGACCTGGTGGCCTCCGGCGGCGCGCAGAAAGTGGGGGTGGGCGATGCGGTGGTCTCCGGCGGGGCGTAGAAGGTGGGTAGGGCGGCGCGGTGGCCCCCGGCGACGCGCAGAAGGTGGGGGAAGGCGGCTCACTGGGGGCCGGCGGCGCGCAGAAGGTGGGGGTGGGCGATGCGGTGGTCTCCGGCGGCGCGTAGGAGGTGGGTAGGGCGACGCGGTGGCCCCCGGCGGCGCGCAGAAGGTGGGGGAAGGCGGCGTAGGGGGTGCCGGCGGCGCGCAGAAAGTGGGGGGAGGCGGCGCAGTGGCCCCCGGCGGCGCGCAGAAGGTGGGGCGGGGATTTGGCGCTGCTGCCAGGGAAGAAGGTCGGGCGGGATCGATAGGGAAGAAGAAGCTAGGGGGAGTTCACACCCACGGCCTGGGGTTGGAGGATTTTCTCAGCAAGTTGGTTTGGGTTGGCTCGGTTCAGTCGGAACGGGGGTTCGAGAATAGCTATTCTAGAACCCTCTTAAGGGGGGTTCGAGAATAGTCCGGCCTCTATATATATATATATATATATATATATATATATATATATATATATATATATATATATATATATATATATATATACCAGCACTATTCTGCAACCAGTTGCAGAATAATATTCTGAGCACCGACTTGTACTTTTCTGGACACAAGGTTGTACTTCCCGGATAACAGGGTTCAACTTTCTGTCGAACTTACCTGAACTTCCTGTTTTCTTCAGAGGTACTAATTATAACTCAAGTTTCTCAACCATTTGTCGGAACTATGCAAATGATATATCCTTGGATAGGTAATGAAAAACCGCAACTTTTTCATGTTCACACTTTTCACAGATTTTGCACGGTACAAATTTAATTTTTAAAATACGAAAACGTTTCCATATGGCCAGAAAACGAACTTTTAGTTCGATTTTCGAATCGCTTATCGAAACTATGCAAATGATATACCGTTGGAAAGATAATGAAATTGCGCAACTTTTTCATGTTTTATGTTTTTTCGAAATCCTCACATTTTCTGAATGATTTTGAAAATACCGAAATTCGGACGTACTCAAAAAACGAGCGGACAGTAATTTGGATGTTTTGTTTTAACCGTCTGTCGGAATGATGCAAATGATATGGCGTTGGAAAGCTATGGACTAGATGCAACTTTCTTATTCCAATTGTTTTCTCTAATTCGTTATAGTTTAAGAAAATAACTCGAATTACTGTCCGCCCGTTTTATGTGACGGGCACTGAATGATTTTCCCCGTGATTTCCATGCGTTATATTTAAACAATGCAAATGATATACGGTTGGAAAGGTGTCAAAATGACGCATCTTTTTCGTATATACCATTTTTGCCAAATTCGAACGGTTTAAACGTAATTTTAGAAGTATTGGAATCCTGTTTCCGGTCTATTTTGTGGGATAACGACTTGAATTTGATGGATTAGATCCATTTATTTGTTGTAAAATGTTGTAGGTAATGAAACTAGACATATACTCTACCATATAAAGCTTTTGGTAACAATTATTGAAGTGGTTGGTGATCAAATCGATGAGATTTGGACAACAGATTTCCGCCCCGTAAAAACAGAGCACTGAACTTCCCTCAACATGAAGTTGTACTTTTCGCGCAATGCGGTTGTACTTCTTTGTGCGGTTTCATGAAAGTGTTCAGCAAAACGGCTGTAATTTTATCGTACGGTGTCCGTTTGAGGTCCACGACCACACAAAATGCTCAACACAAGCACGCACATTTGAACTTCCTGTGACATGTCCTTGTACTTCTTGGCCTTCGTGGTTGTACTTCTTGAAAATGTTTTTAATACTAGTGCGTTTTACAAATACTGAACATGTTTGTTTTCGAATGATAATTTTAGATTGTTCCTACACTCTATTTGCGAGATTCTGCACTTCATGGATCTTAATATTTGAACTTCACAACATTGCTATGTGAACTTATGTGGGAGTATTTTCTTTAACACTTTTAGTTCATCTAATTACCGCTTGTACTTCCTATAGTCTCTGCATGTACTTGTCGGAATCACAGATTGTACTTCCTCGCGGATGATGGTATATTTATTTATACATTTGGATTTTGCCGGTTTCCTTGTACTTCCTATAGTAAGTGGGTGTACTGCTTGTGTGTCGAATGGTTGTACTTCCCATCGTCAAGTATTTGAACTTCCTTGGGATGACGTTATTATTTTGTTTTTTACATTTTGATTTTGTCTGATTTCTTGTAGTTCCTATAATAAGTGCATGTACTGCTCGTGTCGAATGGTTGTACTACTCGTTGTCAAGTATATGAACTTCCTCGTGGGTGACGGGATTATTTTTCTTTATTGTACATTTGGATTTTGTCAGTTTCTTGTACTTCCTATAATAAGTGGGTGTACTGCACGTGTTGAATGTTTGTACTTCTCAACGTTAAGTATTTGAACTCCCCCAAGGATGACAAGATTTTGTTTGTACATTTTATATTGACAATAGATTTCCGTCCAGCAAAAACATATCATTGAACTGCCCTCGACATAAGCTTGAACTTCTCAGGCAACGCGGTTGTACTTCTCGGCGCGGGTTGACGAAACTATTCAGTCCCGATACAATTTTATTTGAACACTTGGTACTTGACGTAGTTACTTCTTGTACTTCCTATAATCACCGATTGTACTTTCGAGAAGCACTGCTTGTACTTCCATCGGGTGTACTGATTTTTTCTAAATTTTGGTTTTAGTTGATTCTCTTGTACTTCTTATATTAAGAAAGTGTATTGCTTGTGTTGCATGGTTTTACTTCTCAAGTATTTCAACTACCTCACGGATGAAAATATTATTTTTAGTTTTTGTACATTGCTTTTTAGTCGGTATTCTTGTAGTTCCAGTATTTAAGTGGCTGCACTTCTCGCGCCAAATGGTTGAACTTCTTAGCCGCAAGTATTTGAATGAAGTTGGGTACTTCTTGAAGCTTACAAAGCAACCATGTGTACTTACTGGAATTATTAATTGTACTTTCTGGTCTTTCCTATTTATACTTCTGTCACTAATATGTGTAATTCTCGGCATATATATACTACCTCTGTTAATAAATAGATGCCAAAAGTTTGTCTAAATTTGAATGTATTTAGCCACAATTTAGTGTATAGATACATCCGAATTTAGACAAATCTTTAGCATCTATTTATGGACGGAGGGAGTATTTTATTTTGTTTACTCCCCGTCCCAACAATGTACACTTTCTAACGCGCCCATTTGTACTTCTCGACAAACAACTTCATTTTTTCTAGACTTCCTTAAATGGATTCAATGTACTTCAACGCAATTACGAAGTGTTTCCATTCAATATTTTTTTATTGTTTGCTAAGTGAACGTCACACATTTAATCATTTACATATACTCCATCCGTTCCTTTTTAATTGACTCGAATTTAGTACAAAGTTGCACTAAATCCGATTCAATTAAAAAAGACCGGAGGGAGTAGTAAACTTTTTTGTGTGTACATTCGGACAAATTGTTGTTTTTTTAATTTTGAGGGATTTTTGTCCTTGCTTTTACAGGTGTGTGACGATCTTTTCTCCCAATGTTTTTCTAGCGCTCTCCTACAGCAATGTGCACTTTCGTAATAAAAAGAGTTTATGGTTAGATATAAAAGTGCACGTCCCTTACCTTATTGTACACCTTTTCTGACATTCTAAGGGGCAAGTATTGATGTTTCATATAGTAATTTGCTCGCTACAACAATTTATACTGCCCCACAATGAACGGCTTTAGTTCAATCCTAATACACTTGAACTTCCCATTTATACAGTGCCCATTTGGGACTGAGAAGGCCTTACTGATTATCCACACAAGACAAGAAAATGGCAGACCCGAAAAAATAATAGAAGAAAAGGGCGTCTCCTTTGCTTGCGCCCATCTTGCCGAAGAGGAGCACGCAACGGCAGCGCTGCAGTTCGGGACTCTCAATGCAGGGGTGCGAGGACATTGGGCAGGGACCTAGGAAGCAGCGGCCAGCCGGAGCAGCTCCCGGAACGACAGCTTTGCCACCCACCCGCACGACGATAGGGAGATGGCGTAGGTATTTGAGGATTGGCGTCACCCGCGTTGAGCCGTGGGAGCCACGGGGTAGCACGTGGGGGGCGGCCATGGAGAGAAAGACATAGCGCTGGGCACCGAGTCTTTGGTGGGGACTTGGTCCAGCGACACGCAGGTGACCGCGGCGGTGAAGGGATCCCGGAAAGGCATATTGCTAACTGACGACTAACTGTTGTTTTGTGACCAAATCAGAATCACACGAGCCGAGAGTGGACGAGCTGCTGCATGATGCTTCGGACGCTGTTGTCGCTGAAACTTCGTTGGTGGCTAAGCACCTCGTCATCGCCCTTGTTGACGGCTTGGTACCTAGGTTATGAACAAGAGTCGACGTCTTCAGGATGCAAACTCGTCGCTGCCGGCAACCATGTTCTCAACTACATGCTCCGCCTCATCGACATGGTGAGAGACAACCTGCGTTTAAGTGTTGGAATCGATACACAAGTATAAACTTGAACAACTGCTGTTATTTTCAAACTGAAACCTGGGATAATCAAGCTCATTCTTCTCTAAACTTCTCAAAAACGTAAGCTTGTACTTACAAGTGTTAACGGTTGTACTTCTGGACAATTATTTTTTATCATTTTCCACACTAACCGTAGAAGGCCTATACTTCTCAGACCGTATTCGTCCAACCGGCATGATCATAGAAGGCTCACAAAAAACTGCACATCAGGACGAAGCTCCCAGAACGTGTACTTCGTGAACAACAACCGTGCAGTCCCTAATTTCAACCATGCGCACTGCCCAAAGAAATACCACCTGGCGAGGAGGAAGACAAGCACAAGCCAGTACCATGAAGAGGTCACTAGGCAAGTGTGTGTAGAATTTTTGTTGTCAGCTGCGGTCATCAAGAACATAAACGTTGTCAAATTCATAAATATACAGATACAAATACAATCAAATTGCATATCCAACCAAGCCAAGTAGCACATGCAAATCAAGAAAACATCACCATGATCAGGTTGCACTTGTTTTCTCAGATGTCTAAACTGCCGATAGATAAACAGAGATAAGAATTTTGAGGCTTTTTATCCATGATAATCCAAAAAAGGTGAGATAAAATACCCAAACAAATAGCCCGTTCAGTTCCTTACATGCGGCTCCTCTTGCTCCTGCTGCTTTTCATATATTGGTATTACTGCTAGCTTGTCACAGGGAGTTGCTGGGGCAAGAAGCAAAATCGATAGCGGATTCAGACATGCCACAAGAACAGTTGAACTTCTCAATACAAATACGTATACTTGTTTCTTGCAGCTGAATTGTACTTCCTTATGTCTCTCGCTGTGACACATGCACAACCAAGCTGAGATCCAACCACGCATCACTGTTCACGATGGCCTGTACTGGAGATTTCTTTGTCCAACGCTGCGATGTAGCCAGTGGAGCCTTCTCTCTAGATACTGTACCGGACCAGGTCGAAATCAGGGGCACACCACAGTGACCTGCATCGTTGCGGGGACCTTGGGAGGCAGTGCCATCAGCCATGTCACCTGCAGCAGCGAGCAGGAGGCCGGGGGAAGAAGGGCCTATGGCCTACGGAGGCATACCGGAGACACGCGCGCGCCGACACCATAGCAGGAGCTCAGCGCACGAACCTGGCGCTGCAGGGGAGAGGTCGCCTTGCAAGGCGCTGGGAGCCTGGGACTGGGAGGAGGTGCGCGTAGGGCGGCGGAGGAGCGCTTGGGTGGGCTGAGGGAGACCAGCGCCGCCCCGGGGAAGAAGCTGGCGGCGCGCGGGGGAAGAAGCCGGCGACCCGCAGGGAAGGGGCCGGCGGCGCGCGGGGGAAGAAGCCGGCGACGCGCGGGGAAAGAAGCCGGCGGCCCGCGGGAAAGGGGCCGGCGGCGTGAGCGGCAGATCGTGCGGGAGGTTGGGGAAACTGTCGGTGCTGCTTTTATGTGCGAGTTGTTTCGTGCTGCTTTTCGCAACATCGGGCCCTTATACAGACCGGTGGTGCTCAGAATAATATTCTGAGCACCGGTTTCAGAATAGTTTAACCCTATATATATATATATATATATATATATATATATATATATATATATATATATATATATATATATATATATATATATATATATATATATATAGGATAAATACTTCCTACTCCTGGGTGTAACTACACCCACGTCTCATATACTACCATACGGAAGTATATAACATACTTTATTGGTTTGAGTATGTTCGTACACTGTATCTAAGATACTCCATACCAACTTTGGTGAAAAAAATTAAATACACCCATAGTTTGTACTATATATACAAAATATATGCATATTTATACGTAAAGAAATAGTGTACGTAAAAAAGTGTACATACTACCTACAAAGTAGTATATATATACTACCAAAATATTCTTATATACTTCATACTACATGTATATACTCTTCGGTACGATAGATACTACCTAGATTGTGTGAAACACACGTGAGAGTAACTACACCCGGGTGTAGCATGAATATGTCCTATATATATATATATATATATATATATATATATATATATATATATATATGCATGCATGGTAGGCCATTCTCATGCATGCACACTAATTATATATACATATATTGTGAGGCAAGTGTGTGTTTTCATTCGAGAACTTGTCAATATTCAGTTAATTAATTTATGAGCGCTAATTATATAATTAATTAATGAATCTTAGGGATGTTCGATCATATATACATGATCGATATAGGCCATATATATTAATTGGGGTTAATTTAATATAGGGTTTGCTAGCTAGCTATATATATAGATCAGGTTTTTATTAGATCGGGTTATAGCTAGTATAGTTTGGGGTTATGTGTTTTACTTAAGTAGCCAGGGTTTGATTAGCTAGGACGGGTTAGTTATATATATGTGGTTTAGTTAGGGTTAATGTCACACTTAGTTTAGAGGACCGCGAGGCCCGGCCCCCTGGCCTGCATGATGTGCAATTAAGTGTCGTTTGGGGCCTATATATATATCTAGCTAGGGTTTAGGGTTTATAGGGATTAGGGATTAGGGATTAGGGATTAGGGTTAGGGTTTAGGGATTAGGGTTAGGGTTTAGGGTCTAGGGTCCAGGGTTGTTAGGGTTAGGGTTGTTAGGGTTAGGGTTAGCTATAGGGTTTAGGGTTAATGCATGGCACATTTAATTTAATTAGAGGACCGTGAGGCACCTGGCATGCTTTTGATGCACAATTAAGTGTTGTTGGCCTATATATAGGGTTTAATTAGGGTTTAGGGTTTAGGGTTAGCTAGGGTTTAGGGTTAGGGTTAGGGTTAGGGTTTAGGGTTTAGGGTTTAGGGTGTTTAGGGTTTAAGGTTTAGGGATTAGGGATTAGGGTTTTAGGGTTTAAGGTTTAGGGATCATCGATCGAGTGCGCACACACATTAATTATTAGAGGCACCCGCGCCTTTGCGCATAAAGTGCATGCGTATATATGTGTGTTTTTTTGGCCACCAACGATATATAGATCGAGAGAGAGAGAGAGAGAGAGAGAGAGAGAGAGAGAGAGAGCGAGAGAGATTGAAATCCTCAAGAATTTGTTCAGATATATATTAAAATATATGCATGAATGCATGGCAGGCCAGACATGCACACTAATTATATATATATATATATATTGTGAGGCAACTTAATCAAATGTACGTGTTTTCATTCGAGAACCTGTCAAAATTCAAGTTACTTAATTTATCAGCGCTAATTAGTTGGTCGCCTGCTTGATGCGCAATTAAGTGTCGTTGGCCTATGTCAACACCCGAATTTTAAGCCCAGATGCCTATTATGCCAAACATCGCAATCCCAGGAAGATTGTTGTTGCGAGACATAACAGTCGATATCATAAGTCATCATTCATTACAAACCATAGTCGTCTTACAAATAGAGATCACATGATCCAATATTACACAAATAGTTGATCTAACGATCAATGAACACATTACATAGCGGAAGTGTAGTAGTAGTGGACTATCTAATCCACATGCCAACGCTTGACGTCAGAAGATACTCCTAGTTGTCGTAGACGTCCTGCTGGCCTTCATATTGGTACTGCTGCTCCTCTTCATAGTCTGGCCATTTGAATAGCCAGGGACACAGCCATGAGTACTTTAAAGTACTCGCAAACTAATACTAGTGTAGGTACTATCAACTTTATTAATAGGGTGCTAAACTCTAGGTTTATTTGCATAAAGCCAATTTTAGTTCACAAGCATTTGATCAAAGACTCTTCAATTGCTAACTAACTCAAGTGGGAACATTAGTGTCATTCCCACAACTCAATTGTGATTCAAGTCAAGTTCACCATTCAAATCATCAATCCTTTTCAAGAAAACAGCTGACAACGGTACAGTATGGCCTTTCCAATCGTCCGTAACCGTGGACACGGCTATTCGAATAGGTTTACACTCTGCAGAGGTTGCACACTTGTGCCACAACATTTGATTACATTCGTCAGGGATAACCCTGAATAATCGTAACTCAGTACGCGGATCATCAACCATAACCTTTCACTTAAATACCCTAGTATAGGTACCTCTCCCCATGAGCTTGGCCTCCCAGTGAAGACAAACCGTCAACCTGGGAACTGCACAGGGCTTGGACCGTACATTCACCTCATTTCACATCATTTCACTTTCAACGGAGGCAGCCTCGACATAACCCCTATGATGCTTGTTTAGAGGGAACCCATACTAAGATGCATAAACTTCCAGTTAAGCCCTACCCATAATCAGGTATTGTGGGGGTACTAAATCATTGGAAAGGTATCGCATCCAAACCTAACCATCAGTTTTTGTAAAGTTCACCAAGTCATTCACCAGTCATATTCACCTTCAAAATCGTTCAATAGAATGACTCATCATTCCAAGGTTTTTCAAAGTCATTGCACTTCACACGTTCCCATCTAGAGTAGTCAAATTTATTTGTTAGCACTAGCAACTAGTCATGAGGGGTGCTACTTAACTTATAAGCTTTTAGGCTAAGTTTGATACTCTTGCTCTACTCTATACTTAGACCAAAGTTAACTATAAAATGAAGCTTTGATAAAAAAGTAAAAGCTTGCAAGGTAAAAACTTGGGATGGGATCATTGCACATAAAGTAAAAGTAATGTTGCCTTGCTCAAATAGAGCTTTGCACTTGCAAGAATATTAGCTTGCATTGGTTGGTGTACTGATCAAAGTGGTTTTCTTCTTCCTGGAAGTAGACCTCCTCCTCCTGGTACTCCTCTGTACTAGCGTCTAAAAACGGATACGAGGTAACAATCACCACACAAGGTTTAAGAGCTAGACTAAGCACACACAAGGTTCACACAATGCTAATCTATCATCACCACATTGCTATCATGTTGGTTGACTTTGTTTTCTTCTTAAGAAAAATAATTTCCTCTCATTACAAATATTGATTAGAGCTTCTCTTTGGTTCTTGGAGAAATAAGTTCCTCTCATTGAATCTTGTTAAGATTTAATTTCCTCAAATAAATAATGTATGAACCCATGTTGACCAAGGTCAACCATTCATCATCATCATTTGGGAAAATGATTTAAATGAGGTAAAGCACCTCATGCAATTTAACACTACCATAATCTTACTTTAATATCATCAAGTAATTCAATATGAGAGTTGGTAGACCATGGTCACTACCTCATGTTGAGTTACTTAAGACAAGATTTAAATGAGAGAAACCTCTCATAAGATTTAATACATAGTTTTGGACAATATCAATTGACTAGAAATAGCCATAGAGCCATTTTCTATTCTAGCCCATGATCATACAAAGTAACCATGTGATATTTTTACATAACTATGTAGAGTATGTGAAATGTGATTTATGAGAGTTGGAATCAACTCAAAAGCATTTTTGGTTGAATTTTAAATAAAGTTTGAAGTTTGAAAAGGCACTGCCTTGTTATTTTTGTCACATTAATTCTACAAAGAATCTCATGATGAGACCACTGGGGTTGGATAGATATTTTCACAAGCTTTCCAACCATATGCACTTCATCAAATTTGGTTTAGCCGATTTGATTTTATTCAAATTTGAAACAAGCACCAGTAAGCAATTTGAACTAAATTGATTTAAACGAATTTGAAATCGTGGGCCAGCGCGGGAAACTAACTGGGCCGAAATGGTTCAAACACGAGAAATCCAGCCCACCACGCGTCTCGCACGCGTGGGCTGCCTGACATGGTGGGCTCCACCTATCAGCCTCTCTTAACGAGTGAAACAATACGTTTCAAATGGAGCCGCACGATTAGAACTTGATCCAACGGATCTCGTTCATTGTCGTCGGCGGTGAGAGGAGCTCACTGGCGCGGTGCAGCTGGGGGGTTGGCGAGCTCACCGGTGCTCCGGCGAGGTGCGCAGGTACGTTGTCGTCGATGGCGAGTCGTCTGGTACCGGTGGCGTCTCCGGGGATGGCTCCAATCGACGGCGATGTCTGCGGCGGCTCACGGGCAGCGACGAGGCAATTGGAGGGCGGCGGTGGCTAATGTTGAGCAGAGAGGGGTCGAGGAGGTCGAGGGAGGAGAGGGGAAGGTGCTGGTGGGGTGAGTTGAGCGAGGGGAGTCCCCTTTTTATAGCGGCGGAGTGAAGCCGTGGGCTGCGGCGAGGTTGAGCACGGTGACATGAATACAACGGCGTAGAGGGGTAGGCGAAGGTGTGGCGCTGTTCTACGGTTCCTGGCAGTTCTCATGGCGGAAACGGCGCGGCTGGGCGGTGCCTAACTTGGTCGGGGGCGTGCAAAGTGCTGCGTGCCCGTGGCGGAATTTTATTTCGTCTCCGGCGATGGCGGGCGCTGGTCGCGAAAATGAGAGTTTCCGCTGTGTTCCTGGTGCCGTGGTGAGTCTCAGGACGGAAGAAGGGGTCTAGGGGAGGCGCGAGGCGTCGAGGCGACGCGTGCCCGTGGTGCGCTCCGTCGTGCACGCGTCGACGTGGCCATGTGCCGACCCTGGCGTGACTGGGCGTCGTGGGCGCGTGCTGGTCTGGGCCGTGTCGGACTCTCCTCGACCCATGGCGGGTACCAGCGGATTCAGGGGATCAAGGAGGTGCAGCAGGACATGGTGTGCAGGGTTGTAGGTGAGAGGAGTGAGAGGGGCAAGTGACATGTGTGACATGGCCGGCATGGCAATGGCCTTGCCATGTCTGCCTAGTTCTAGGGTTGGGCAGCAGTGGCATTTGGTGTTAGAGGGGACCAGGCGACAGGGTTGAGCAAGTGGAACCAAAAATTTGGCCAAACACTATTTGAAATAGTGAAGTTTGGATTTGGTTTGATTTTGCTCACAAGGTGTTTGCTATAATGGCCGCATGAAATGGCTTTGCAAATTTTTGAATGAAATTTGGTGAACTTGATTCAAATGATCAAAGACACACAATGGTGGTGGTGGGGTTCAAAAATAAATTGTTTTGCAAAATTTCAAATTGGGTAAGATCTTGAATCTGTTTCAAAGTTCCAACTTTGCTTGAGCATAACTTTGGATCTAGAAAGAATTTTCAGGGGTGTGCTTTACCAAAGTTGTTCACCTTGATGTGGTCTTGGATGAGGTGCAAAGAGTTGGAATTGTTTGGTTTGAAAATCTCAAAATACAGAGGCTCAAAGTAGGTATCAGGTTAAAAATGGCAGTTTTGACCATTAGTGCATGTGAGCACAATTTGAGTTCAAATTTTATTTGATTTGAGTTTCTTTGATTCCAAAAGTGTTTATAAGTGTTTAGTAACATTCTCCAATAAGTGGTGCAAGCCAAAATGGTCTAGGTTGAAGATTTGCAAAAATGGCATAAACCATATGTGAAGGTTTTGGTGATTTTTCTATTTTATTTCTTTTCTTCCTCTTTGCTTTTCTTTGTGATCTTCAAAGGATCAAGGTTAGGGTTTTAGGTTGTAAGCATTAGCACACAAACAACATCATGGAATTCACACCAAAAATTAAACATGAGTACTATGCATAGCACATGTGTTAATAAAAGTTTTTGTTGGTTCTAAAATTTGAGTACTTGAACTTCTTCTTCTTCATTGATTTGAAATTTGGGATGTTACAAACCCTTCCCCCTTACAAAAGATCTCATCCCGAGATCGTAATGAAAACTAGGTACTAAAGAGATCTGGGTATTCCTTCTTCATATAGTCTTCTCGCTCCCGAGTGGCTTCTTCTTCGGTATGGTTGCTCCATTGAATCTTCAGGAACTTGATACTCCTGGTGCGAGTGGTTCTGAAAGCTTCTTCCAGGATGCGAATAGGTACTTCGCGATATGTCAAGTCCTTGTTGATATCCACCGATCTGTGATCAATGTTCTTGAAAACCTCGGTCTTCTCGGGCACTTCCAAACACTTCCGGAGTAATGAGATGTGAAACACGTCATGCACAGCCAGCATTTCTTCCGGTAGTTCCAGTTGATAAGATACTTCTCCTCGGCGACTCAGAACTTTGAAGGGTCCGACATATCGGGGGTGCAAGCTTTCCTCTAAGCGGGAATCTCTGCATTACTTTAAGGGGGGATACTTTGAGATAGACAAAATCTCCGATCTCGAAGGTCATCTCTCGGCGTCTCTTGTCGACGTAACTCTTCTGTCTTGATTGCGCCGTCTTGAGGTATTCACGGATCTTGTGCACCTTCTCTTCAGCTTCTCGGAGAACATTTGGTCCAAAGACTTGGCTTTCTCCGACTTCCGACCAATTCGGAGGGGTACAACACTTCCTTCCGTACAGGGCTTCAAAGGGGGCCATTTGTAAGCTGGCTTGGTAACTGTTGTTGTACGAGAATTCTGCGTAAGGCAGGCAGTCTTCCCACTTAGATCCATATTCCAGTACACAGGCTCTCGACATGTCCTCGAGTATCTGGTTGACTCTTTCAGTCTGTCCATCGGTCTGCGGGTGATATGCGGTGATGAAATTCAGCCGGGTTCCTAGTCCTTCATGTACTTTCTGCCAGAATCTTGAGGTGAATTGGGATCCTCTATCTGACACAATTGACTTCGGGGTTCCGTGCAGGGCGACTATTCTGGAGATGTATAACTCTGCTAGCTTTGGGCCTTGGTATGTGGTCTTGACGGGGATGAAATGGGCTACCTTGGTTAATCTATTGACCACTACCCAGATATAATCATTTCCTCTGCTTGATTTGCGCAAACCAGTGATAAAGTCCATTCCTACCGAATCCCACTTCCATTCCGGAATCTGCAGTGGCTGCAGCAATCCTGCGGGTCGCTGATGTTCCACCTTGACTCTCTGACAGATATCACACTTGGCGATGTAGCTTCCAATTTTTCTCTTCATTCCATGCCACCAGAATTGTTCCTTCAAATCCTGATACATCTTGGTTCCTCCGGGATGAATGGAGTAAAGGGTGTCATGGGCTTCCTTGAGGATGACTTGCTTCAACTCCGAATCTGCTGGCACACATAGGCGTCTGTTGTACCAAAGAACTCCTGCTTCATCTTCGGTGAATCCAGGTGCCTTCCCTGCAGCTATTTGGCTCTTGATTCCGTCAATGCTGGCATTTCCCTTCTGGGCTTCTTTGATCTGGCTAATTAAGGTAGGCTGAAGCTCTATGCTGGCTAGGAATCCTTCACTAACTAGTTCAAGTCTAAACTGCTCAACCTCTTGGAACAGGCTGGGTTGTTCTTCTGCGATCATGGAATTCAACTGACACGGCAGTCTACTCAGGGCATCCGCTACCACATTGGCCTTGCCGGGGTGGTAGTGAATTTCCATATCATAATCCTTGATTAATTCTATCCATCTCTCTGCCTCATATTCAACTCCTTCTGTGTGAAAATGTACTTCAGGCTCTTGTGATCCGAATAGATCTCGCATCGAATACCCATGAGGTAATGATGCCAAACTTTCAAGGCTAAGACTACTGCTGCAAGCTCTAAGTCATGGGTTGGATAATTCTGCTCATGTTGCTTCAGTTGCCTTGACAGGTATGATATCACTTTGCCTTCTTGCATCAGCACACATCCAAGAACAATCTTGGAGGCGTCGCAGTAAACGTCAAATGGCTTGGTGATGTCCGGCATGATCAATATTGGGGCTGAGGTCAATCTGCTCTTGAGCTGCTGGAAACTCTCTTCACATTTATCAGTCCATTCAAACTTCTTGTCTTTCTTCAACAATTGAGTCATTGGTCTTGCCATGCTTGAAAAGCCTTCAACAAATCTACGATAATATTCGGCTAATCCAAGAAATGCGCGGACCTCGGTGTGAGTGGTTGGGGCTTGCCATTCTGTAACGGTCTTGATCTTGGCGGGATCTACGACAATTCCTCCTGCAGACAAGATATGTCCCATGAATCCTACTTCCTGCAACCAAAACTCACATTTGCTGAACTTGGCATACAACTTGTGCTGTCTAATTAAGGGTTTCTATGATAACCTCCAAATGTTGCTCATGTTCTTCTTCGGATTTGGAGTAGATAAGGATGTCGTCGATGAAGACAACGACAAACTTATCCAAAAAGTTCATGAAGATCTTATTCATGAGGTTCATGAAATAAGCTGGGGCATTGGTTAATCCAAACGACATGAAGTTGTACTCATACAACCCATATCTGGTGGCGAAGGCAGTTTTTGGGATATCCGTTGCACGCTTCAGTTGATGATAACCAGTCCTAAGATCAATCTTAGAGAACACTTTGGCACCGGTCAACTGGTCAAACAGGTCTTCTATCTTGGGTAAGGGGTACTTGTTCTTGATGGTGACATCGTTAAGCTTACGGTAATCCGTACATAAACGAGTGGCACCGTCCTTCTTATCCACAAACAAAACTGGTGATCTCCAGGGTGAGGCACTTGGTTGGATCAAACCTTTGGCTAACATATCATCCAGTTGCTTCTTCAGCTCCACTAGTTCTGTCGGGTTCATACTATAGGCTCTCTGGGCTATAGGTCCTGTTCCAGGGATTAACTCGATGATAAACTCGATATCCCGATCTGGGGGCATACCGGGTAGATCATCAGGAAACACATCAGGGTATTGCAAACGACCCTGATCTGATCCAAAGTTGGTTTGGCTACACTTTGGTTGCAGGTAAACTTTCTGGGCAGCCTTTCAGATACGTGTTCTACTAACACACCGGTGCTACTAGTCATGGTGATGGCCTTCTTGGCACAGTCTATCAATCCATGGTGTTTTGACATCCTATCCATACCCAGTACTACTTCCAAACCTTTTGTTCCCAGAACAATCAAATTTGCATAAAAATCTACGTCATGTATTCTGATAGGCACATCTTTGCAATTTTTTCTAGCTTTGGTGGTTGAACCAGGTATTTGAACTATCATGACATGCTTCAAACTGATGGGTTGAATTTTACTAGTGCATGCAAAATCTTCAGTGACAAACGAATGCGATGCTCCAGAATCAAACAACACTCTTGCAGTGTACCGAGTTAACGAGAAAACATACCCGAGTACAACATCTCGGTGCTTCTTGGGCTTCTTCGAGCATTCATGTGGAAGAGACGGCCGTTGCGGTTATTGGGGTTGTTGGGGGTGAACTTTCTGCCGGTGGAGACACGGCGTTGCTGCTGAGCAGGTGCAGCGGTGTTGGGGGCAGTCTTGGCTAACCTTTTGGGGAACTTATTGGAGTAGTGTCCCACGATTCCACATTCGTAACAAGTGATGGTGGACTTGTCCTTGGGGGCGACGGGGACAGCGTTGCTTGATACGTCTCCGACGTATCGATAATTTCTTATGTTCCATGCCACATTATTGATGATATCTACATGTTTTATGCATACTTTATGTCATATTTATGCGTTTTCCGGAACTAACCTATTGACGAGATGCCGAAGGGCCAGTTCTCGTTTTCGCTGTTTTTGGTTCCGAAATCCTAGTAAGGAAATATTCTCGGAATCGGACGAAATCAAGACCCAGCATCCTATTTTTCCACGAAGCTTCCGGAACACCCGAGAGTCGCCGGAGGGGGCCACAGGGGCCCCAGATGATAGGCCGGCGCGGCCCAGGCCCTGGCCACGCCGCCTTATGGTGTCGTCGCCTCGTTGACCTTCTGACGCCGCCTCTTCGCCTATATAAAGGTCCCTGACCTAAAACCTCAAGACGGAAAAAAAGCCACGGTACGAGAAACCTTCCAGAGCCGCCGCCATCGCGAAGCCAAGATCTGGGGGACAGGAGTCTCTGTTCCGGCACGCCGCCGGGACGGGGAAGTGCCCCGGAAGGCTCCTCCATCGACACCACCGCCATCTCCATCAACGCTGCCTGTCTCCCATGAGGAGGGAGTAGTTCTCCATCGAGGCTCGGGGCTGTACCGGTAGCTATGTGGTTCATCTCTCTCCTATGTACTTCAATACAATAATCTCATGAGCTGCCTTACATGATTGAGATTCATATGATGATGCTTGTAATCTAGATGTCATTGTGCTAGTATAGTGGGTTTTACTTATGTGATCTCCGGAGACTCCTTGTCCCACGTGTGTAAAGGTGACAGTGTGTGCACCGTGTGGTCTCTTAGGCTATATTTCACAGAATACTTATTCACTGTTATGAATGGCATAGTGAAGTGCTTATTTATATCCCTTTATGATTGCAATGTGTTTTGTATCACAATTTATCCATGTGCTACTCTAGTGATGTTATTAAAGTAGTTTATTCCTCCCGCACGGTGTAATGGTGACGAGTGTGTGCATCTCGTGTTAGTACTTGGCGTAGGCTATGATTATGATCTCTTGTAGATTATGAAGTTAACTATTGCTATGATGGTATTGATGTGATCTATTCCTCATACATAGTGTGAAGGTGACAGTGTGCATGCTATGTTAGTACTTGGTTTAGTTGTGTTGATCTGTCATGCACTCTAAGGTTATTTAAATATGAACATTGAATATTGTGGAGCTTGTTAACTCCGGCATTGAGGGTTCGTGTAATCCTACGCAATTAGTGATGTTCATCATCCAACAAGAGAGTGTAGAGTATGCATTTATCTATTCTGTTATATGATCAAAGTTGAGAGTGTCCACTAGTGAAAGTCTAATCCCTAGGCCTTGTTCCTAAATGATGCTATCGCTGCTTGTTTACTGTTTTACTGCATCTTTACTTCCTGCAATATTAATACCATCAACTGCACGCCAGCAAGCACTTTTCTGGCGCCGTTACTACTGCTCATATTCATTCATACCACTTGTATTTCACTATCTCTTCGCCGAACTAGTGCACCTATTAGGTGTGTTGGGGACACAAGAGACTTCTTGCTTTGTGGTTGCGGGGTTGCATGAGAGGGATATCTTTGACCTCTTCCTCCCCGAGTTCGATAAACCTTGGGTGATCCACTTAAGGGAAACTTGCTGCTGTTCTACAAACCTCTCGCTCTTGGAGGCCCAACACTGTCTACAAGAATAGAAGCACCCGTAGACATCAAGCTATTTTCACGGCGCCGTTGCCGGGGAGGAAAGGTAAAAGGTACTCACACTCCGGATCTCGGCTACTAAGCTATTTTCGCTGTTGTAAGTACTCGAAGCTATTTCCTTTAGATCCTGCAATTGCATCTTTTTGTTTCTTGTTTACACTAGTTTGGCATAATGGACAACAATGAGCTTCTTATTCTATTTCCTGATTTAAGACATGGATGGTTTGATGCGAAAATTAAAAACCCTATGGAATCTTATTTGCATGCTGGTAGTAATATTAGTATGAACGCTTTGAACACCATTGTTGATAATGATATAGAAAGTTCTAAGCTTGAAAATTTTCTTTGATGATACTTTGCCTCCTATTTATGATGATTATAATGATAGTGGTCTTTTGGTGCCACCTACTATGGAGAGTAAATTTTGTTGTGATTATACTATGCCTCCTACACTTGATGAGAATAATAATGATAGCTACTTTGTTGAATTTGCTCCCACTACAACTAATAAAATTGATTATGCCTATGTGGAGAGTAATAATTTTATGCATGAGACTCATGATAAGAATGCTTTATGTGATAGTTATATTGTTGAGTTTGCTCATGTTGCTACTGAAAGTTATTATGAGAGAGGAAAATATGGTTGTAGAAATTTTCATGTTACTAAAACACCTCTCTATGTGCTGAAATTTTTGAAGCTACACTTGTTCTATCTTCCTATGCTTGTTACTTTTTTCTTCATGAACTTGTTTATTTACAAAACTCCTATGCATAGGAAGCATGTTAGACTTAAATTTGTTTTGAATTTGCCTCTTGATGCTCTCTTTTTGCTTCGAATACTATTTCTTGCGAGTGCATCATAAAAACTGCTGAGCCCATCTTAATGGCTAAAAAGAAAGAACTTCTTGGGAGATAACCCATGTGTTTATTTTGATACAGTATTTTTATTTTTTATTTGTGTCTTGGAAGTTGTTACTACTGTAGCAACCTCTCCTTATCTTATTTTATTGCATTGTTGTGCCAAGTAAAGTCTTTGATAGAAAGGTTGATACTAGATTTGGATTGCTGCAGCAGATAACAGATTTCTTTGCTGTCACGAATTTCGACCTGCCTCTCTCGTAGGTAGCTCAGAAAAATATGCCAATTTACGTGCGTGATCCTCAGATATGTACGCAACTTTCATTCAATTTGGGCATTTTCATTTGAGCAAGTCTGGTGCCTCGATAAAATCCATCTTTACGGACTGTTCTGTTTTGACAGATTCTGCCTTTTATTTCGCATTGCCTCTTTTGCTATGGTGGATGAATTTCTTTGTTCCATTAATGTCCAGTAGCTTTATGCAATGTCCAGAAGTGTTAAGAATGATTGTGTCACCTCTGAACATGTTAATTTTTATTGTGCACTAACCCTCTAATGAGTTGTTTCGAGTTTGGTGTGGAGGAAGTTTTCAAGGGTCAAGAGAGGAGGATGATATACTATGATCAAGAAGAGTGAAAAGTCTAAGCTTGGGGATGCCCCCGTGGTTCATCCCTGCATATTTCAAGAAGAATCAAGCATCTATGCTTGGGGATGCCCAAGGCATCCCCTTCTTCATCGACAACATTATCAGGTTCCTCCCCTGAAACTATATTTTTATTCGGCCACATCTTATGTTCTTTACTTGGAGCGTCTGTGTGCTTTTTTGTTTTGTGTTTGAATAAGATCTGATCCATCACGCTTGTGTGGGAGAGAGACACGCTCCTCTGGTTCATATGAACACATGTGTTCTTAGCTTTTAATGTTCATGGCGAAGGTTGAAACTGCTTCGTTCATTGTTATATGGTTGGAAACGGAAAATGCTACATGTAGTAATTGGTAGAATGTCTTGGATAATTTGATACTTGGCAATTGTTGTGCTCATGTTTAAGCTCTTGCATCATATACTTTGCACCCATTAATGAAGAAATACATAGAGCTTGCTAAAATTTGGTTTGCATAATTGGTCTCTCTAAAGTCTAGGTAATTTCTAGTATTGAGTTTGAACAACAAGGAAGACGGTGTAGAGTCTTATAATGTTTACAATATGTCTTTTATGTGAGTTTTGCTGCACCGGTTCATCCTTGTTTTTGTTTCAAATAACCTTGCTAGCCTAAACCTTGTATCGAGAGGGAATACTTCTCATGCATCCAAAATCCTTGAGCCAACCACTATGCCATTTGTGTCCACCATACCTACCTACTACATGGTATTTCTCCGCCATTCCAAAGTAAATTGCTTGAGTGCTACCTTTAAATTTCCATTCTCTACCTTTGCAATATATAGCTCATGGGACAAATAGCTTAAAAACTATTGTGGTATTGAATATGTACTTATGCACTTTATCTCTTATTAAGTTGCTTGTTGTGCGATAACCATGTTTCTGGGGACGCCATCAACTATTCTTTGTTGAATATCATGTGAGTTGCTATGCATGTCTGTCTTGTCTGAAGTAAGAGAGATCTACCACTTTAATGGTTAGAGCATGCATATTGTTAGAGAAGAACATTGGGCCGCTAACTAAAGCCATGAATCATGGTGGAAGTTTCAGTTTTGGACATATATCCTCAATCTCATATGAGAACACTAATTGTTGCCACATGCTTATGCATTAAAGAGGAGTCCATTATCTCGTTGTCCATGTTGTCCCGGTATGGATGTCTAAGTTGAGAATAATCAAAAGCGAGAATCCAAAATGCGAGCTTTCTCCTTAGACCTTTGTACAGAGCGGCATGGAGGTACCCCATTGTGACACTTGGTTAAAACATGTGTATTGCGATGATCCGGTAGTCCAAGCTAATTAGGACAAGGTGCGGGCACTATTAGTACACTATGCATGCGGCTTGCAACTTGTAAGATATAATTTACATAACTCATATGCTTTATTACTACCGTTGACAAAATTGTTTCATGTTTTCAAAATAAAAGCTCTAGCACAAATATAGCAATCGATGCTTTCCTCTTTGAAGGACCATTCTTTTTACTTTTATGTTGACTCAGTTCACCTATCTCTCTCCACCTCAAGAAGCAAACACTTGTGTGAACTGTGCATTGATTTCTACATACTTGCATATTGCATTTGTTATATTACTCTATGTTGACAATATCCATGAGATATACATGTTACAAGTTGAAAGCAACCGCTGAAACTTAATCTTCTTTTGTGTTGCTTCAATACCTTTACTTGAATTTATTGCTTTATGAGTTAACTCTTATGTAAGACTTATTGATGCTTGTCTTGAAAGTACTATTCATGAAAAGTCTTTGCTTTATGATTCATTTGTTTACTCATGTCATTACCATTGTTTTGATCGCTGCATTCATTACATATGCTTACAATAGTATGATCAAGGTTATGATGGCATGTCACTCCATAAATTATCTTTGTTATCGTTTACCTGCTCGGGACGAGCAGAACTAAGCTTGGGGATGCTGATACGTCTCCGACGTATCGATAATTTCTTATGTTCCATGCCACATTATTGATGATATCTACATGTTTTATGCATACTTTATGTCATATTTATGCGTTTTCCGGAACTAACCTATTGACGAGATGCCGAAGGGCCAGTTCCTGTTTTCTACTGTTTTTGCTTCCAGAAATCCTAGTAAGGAAATATTCTCGGAATCGGACGAAATCAAGACCCAGCATCCTATTTTTCCACGAAGCTTCCAGAACACCCGAGAGTCGCCAGAGGGGGGCCACAGGGGCCCCAGATGATAGGCCGGCGCGGCCCAGGCCCTGGCCGCGCCGCCTTATGGTGTCGTCGCCTCGTTAACCTTCTGACGCCGCCTCTTCGCCTATATAAAGGTCCCTGACCTAAAACCTCGAGACGGAAAAAAGCCACGGTACGAGAAACCTTCCAGAGCCGCCGCCATCGCGAAGCCAAGATCTGGGGGACAGGAGTCTCTGTTCCGGCACGCCGCCGGGACGGGGAAGTGCCCCCGGAAGGCTCCTCCATCGACACCACCGCCATCTCCATCAACGCTACTTGTCTCCCATGAGGAGGAGTAGTTCTCCATCGAGGCTCGGGGCTGTACCGGTAGCTATGTGGTTCATCTCTCTCCTATGTACTTCAATACAATAATCTTATGAGCTGCCTTACGTGATTGAGATTCATATGATGATGCTTGTAATCTAGATGTCATTGTGCTAGTCAAGTGGGTTTTACTTATGTGATCTCCGGAGACTCCTTGTCCCACGTGTGTAAAGGTGACAGTGTGTGCACCGTGTGGGTCTCTTAGGCTATATTTCACGAATACTTATTCACCGTTATGAATGGCATAGTGAAGTGCTTATTTATATCCCTTTATGATTGCAATGTGTTTTGTATCACAATTTATCCATGTGCTACTCTAGTGATGTTATTAAAGTAGTTTATTCCTCCCGCACGGTGTAATGGTGACGAGTGTGTGCATCCGTGTTAGTACTTGGCGTAGGCTATAATTATGATCTCTTGTAGATTATGAAGTTAACTATTGCTATGATGGTATTGATGTGATCTATTCCTCCTACATAGTGTGAAGGTGACAAGTGTGCATGCTATGTTAGTACTTGGTTTAGTTGTGTTGATCTGTCATGCACTCTAAGGTTATTTAAATATGAACATTGAATATTGTGGAGCTTGTTAACTCCGGCACTGAGGGTTCGTGTAATCCTACGCAATTAGTGATGTTCATCATCCAACAAGAGAGTGTAGAGTATGCATTTATCTATTCTGTTATGTGATCAAAGTTGAGAGTGTCCACTAGTGAAAGTATAATCCCTAGGCCTTGTTCCTAAATACTGCTATCGCTGCTTGTTTACTGTTTTACTGCATCTTTACTTCCTGCAATATTAATACCATCAACTGCACACCATCAAGCACTTTTCTGGCGCCATTACTACTGCTCATATTCATTCATACCACTTGTATTGCACTATCTCTTCGCCGGACTAGTGCACCTATTAGGTGTGTTGGGGACACAAGAGACTTCTTGCTTTGTGGTTGCAGGGTTGCATGAGAGGGATATCTTTGACCTCTTCCTCCCTGAGTTCGATAAACCTTGGGTGATCCACTTAAGGGAAACTTGCTGCTGTTCTACAAACCTCTGCTCTTGGAGGCCCAACACTGTCTACAAGAATGGAAGCACCCGTAGACATCATTGCTCCCAGACTTTGGAGCAGTGTTGGGGTTGTTGTTGTTGGGGGCTCTCATCGGGGTGCGGTTGAAGTTGTTGTTGTTGTGGTTGGTGTTGTTGCTGTTATTGTGGCCTCCTGGCCTGGGGTGTCCTCCACTCCGGTTCTGAAAACCCGGACGTGACATCTGCATCGGTGGCTTGTTGTTTCTTGGGGCAAAACCTCCGCTTGAGCTGGGGCGATACCTCGGGGTATTGCTGGGACCACTCTGGTGCATCATGCGGCGTTTGCGGTTCTCATTTGCTTGGTTGAGCTTTCCCTCCATCTGGATGGCGGAGTCCACCAAGGCTTCAAGGTCGGCAAAGGGGATGTTGACTAGCACAGTCTGCATCTCGTCATGCAGTCCGTTCAGGAATCTCTCCTTCCTCTTCTCTGTGGTGTCAGTCTCATTGGGGGCATACCTTGACAGTGTGAGGAATCTGTCGCGGTATTCTACCACCGACATCCTACCCTGTTTGAATTCCCGGAACTCATCCCTCATCTTCTTAATCAAACCTGGGGGCACGTGACACTTGCTGAACTTGAGCTTGAAATCTGCCCAAGTCATGATCTGCCCCGCATTCATGGCACGGGTGCTGATCCACCAGGCTCTGGCTGGTCCTGCTAAGTAATGAGTGGCGAACAGGACCTTCTCTGTGGCTTCGACTCCCGCAACCTCTAAGTTGTTCTCCATGGTCTGGAGCCTGTCATCAGCATCGAGTGGCTCTTCAGTCTTGCTAAACACCGGAGGGTTGGTGTTCTAAAAGTTCTTGAGTTTTGATCCTGGGTGATCATGGTTTCCATGGCCTTGGTTGTTGTTAGCGATCTGTTGCAGGGCAGCTATGTTGGCTTGTCTTTCAGCTCTTTCATTCTCTCGATCTTCCATCAAGGTCTGCAGTAGTTGCATCATGGCATCTTGGCTGCTGTTGCGAGTTGGAGGGGCCATCTGAACATTGAGATAGATCATGAGATAAGAGGGAATTTTTCTATGGCTTATTTTGGGTAAGTTCAAAAATTTAAAACTTGAATTCTTTTGATGTTGAACACTGTCGAGGGTGCTCCTCGGCAATGCCCTCCGATAGGGGCTTAGGGTTGATGGAATCCTGCAAGATGACACGAGACATCGGTACACAGACAAGCGGGGAGAGCGATTTACCCAGGTTCGGGGCCCTCGATGAGGTAAAACCCTTACGTCATGCCTGTCTGTTCTTGATTATGATGAAAACAGGTTACAATGGGGTGCCGAATAGTTTGGATGTAATCTCGTCGAGATGCTAGTTGCTAGGGTAACTTAGTTCGAAGCTTCTGCTGGCTAATATTGCTAAGGTTGATTGTGTTCCTCGATAGCCCCTCTCCTGGCCTTTATATAGGTGGCCAGGTCCCGAGAGGTCTAATCGAGTACGAGTAGGTTTACAGTAGATCTATCTCCAATCTTTCCTTGTTCGGCTTCTCCTCTACCTTGTTCACCAAGTAATCTTCCGCCGCACCGCCCTAGTGGCCCATCTTGCCACCGGGTACCTTTATGGGCCTCCAGTTGGATCGTGTAGGGTAGAGCAACATTGGTTACCCGAAGGGTAATGCCCACGTCAGTAGCCCCCGAGTGTCTAGCCGAACATAGTTCGGGTAGAGACTAAAGCATGTCTTCTTCCGAAGTTCTTCTCCTTGATCATCCTTGCCTTTCTTCTATCTTCTATCTTTTATCGGGTGCGCGTCAGCGCTCCCGATGGAAGTAGCCCCTGAGTCTAGGTACGGATGCTTGCAATCCGTGCGTAGACTCAAGTTGTACTACTCGAACATCTTCTTCTGCGAAGTTTTTCTCCGCAAGTCTTTGTAGACCATCCGATACATTTTCTTTATGCAAGGGATAACGAATAACGTGCCCAACTTTTTGTTGGTTAACTGCGATGGCAAAACAACGTTACCCTACACGGAATCAAGTCCCGGGCATGATCTCGGAGTGCGAAAAAAGTTTTATCGGGTGCGCGTTCAGCGCTCCCGATGGGAGTAGCCCCCGAGTCTGAACACGGGAGCTTACGTCCAGGTGCAGACTCGAGTCACGTCTTTCCTTCGAATCTTTATTCTATCGGGTGCACGCCAGCGCTCCCGATGGGAGTAGCCCCCAAGCCTAGGTGCGGATGCTCGCAATCCGTGCGTAGGCTCAAGTTGATCACCCGATACTTTCTTATCTCTTCGTATGCAATCATGACATCATTGATGACGTTTTTCTGTCCCCTTGATTTTGACTGATAAGGCGTGACCTGCCAGCCCTGTTTTCGAGCAATTCCTGCTCTTCTTACACGGTTAACGAGGCACCTCCTCGATTTCCGCAACCATTAACTGGAGAAAAGGCCCACTGACAATACGAGGCCTTCCTTAAGTTTCCCAAGAGATAGAAATCCCTAATCTTTTCCTTCATTCATTCCTTCGCTGTTCTTCCTCTTCTCCCGTTCACAACTGCTCGCACCGCCACCACTGCTTCCTAGCTTTTCCCGGATCTTGCGATGGTGAAGAAGAAGAACCCCAGCGCCGCCGCCGGCCTACGGGCGGAGGCACCGCCGCCAAATCTTCCTTGATTCCTCACGAAGGAAAGGCGCTCCAAGTGCTCCTCCCCCAACTCC
>NC_061508.1:151471305-151530069 GCF_022539505.1 Lolium rigidum
ATTCGGTTGTTTAATCATTGTCTCTACCATTCTTTGAATCCTTCATTCATCTCTCATGCTCTTTACAATAGTATTGATCAAGATTATGATAGTAGCATGTCACTTCAGAAATTATCTGGTATGTTTACCTAAGGGAGCGTAGGAACTAAGAAAACAGGGATGCTTGATGTCTCAAACGTATCTCTATGAAATGTATATATTTCACATACTAGTTTTGTATGTCTCACTCATTTATACACACTTTACATCATTTATACGCATTTCCGACGCGACCTATTAACGAGATGCGCAGAAGCGCCAGTTCACATTTTGTGCTGTTTTTGGTTTCAGAAATCCTACATAGGAAATGTTCTCGGAATTCGTGGCTTGAAAACATTGGAAATTATTATTTTCCACGGAGTTTCCGAGAGGCCAGAAGGAGATACGGAGTGGGGCATGAGGTGGCGACACCACAAGGCGGCGCGGCCAGAGGGGCCGCCGCCCCTGTGTGCGGCCCCCTGAGGCAGCCTCCGAGCCTCTTCCCTTCCGCCTGTAAACTCTCCATCGCGAAAACCCTATTGCAAGGCACGATACGAGAAAAGTTACTGTGACGCCGCCCGCCATAATCCCATCTCGGGGGATTCAGGGAGATCGCCTCCTTACCTGCCGTAGGGAATTATCATAGGAGGGCTCTCATCACCATGCACAACACAATCACAGAACTTTGCCCCAACGTAACAATGAGGGTGTCAATCTCACCGGCTTGCTGTAAACAAAGGATTAAACGTATTGTGTGGAAGATGATGATTTTTTGCGAAGAACAGTAAAGAACAATTGCAGTAGATTGTATTTCAGATGTAAAGAATAGGACCGGGGTCCACCGTTCACTAGTGGTGTCTCTCCCATAAGATAAACGAGATGTTGGGTGAACAAATTACGGTTGGGCAATTGACAAATAAAGAAGGCATAACAATGCACATACATATATCATGATGAGTACTATGAGATTTAATCGGGGCATTACGACAAAGTACATAGACCGCTATCCGGCATGCATCTATGCCTAAAAAGTCCACCTTCGGGTTATCATCCGAACCCCCTCCGGTATTAAGTTGCAAACAACGAGACAATTGCATTAAGTATGGTGCGTAATGTAATCAACACAAATATCCTTAGACAAAGCATCGATGTTTTATCCCTAGTGGCAGCGGCACATCCACAACCTTAGAACTTTACGTCCTTTGTCCCAGATTTAATGGAGGCATGAACCCACTATCGAGCATAAATACCCCTCTTGGAGTCACAAGTATCAACTTGGCCAGAGCCTCTACTAGCAACGGAGAGCATGCAAGAACATAAATAACATATATGATAGATTGATAATCAACTTTACATAGTATTCAATATTCATCGGATCCCAACAAACACAACATGTAGCATTACAAATAGATGATCTTGATCATGATAGGCAGCTCACAAGATCTAACATGATAGCACAATGAGGAGAAGACAACCATCTAGCTACTGCTATGGACCCATAGTCCGGGGGTGGACTACTCACACATCGATCCGGAGGCGATCATGGCGATGAAGAGACCTCCGGGAGATGATTCCCCTCTCCGGCGGGGGTGCGGGAGGCGATCTCCTGAATCCCCCGAGATGGGATTGGCGGCGGCGGCGTCTCTGGAAGGTTTTCCGTATCGTGGCTCTCGGTACTGTGGGTTTCGCGACGAAGACTTTAAGTAGGCGGAAGGGCAGATCAAGGGGCATCACGAGGGGCCCACACAGTAGGCCGGCGCGGCCAGGGCTTGGGCCACGCCACCCTAGTGTGGCGCCACCTCGTGGCCCCACTTCGTTTCCTCTTCGGACTTCTGGAAGCTTCGTGGAAAAATAGGCCCACAGGCGTTGATTTCGTCCAATTCCGAGAATATTTCCTTACTAGGATTTCTGAAACCAAAAACAGCGAGAAAACATCAAGCTGGCTCTTCGGCATCTCGTCAATAGGTTAGTGCCGGAAAATGCATAATAATGACATATAATGTGTATAAAACATGTGAGTATCATCATAAAAGTAGCATGGAACATAAGAAATTATAGATACGTTTGGGACGTATCAAGCATCCCCAAGCTTAGTTCCTACTCGCCCTCGAGTAGGTAAACGATAACAAAGATAATTTTCTGAAGTGACATGCTATCATAATCTTGATCATACTATTGTAAGCATATGAGATGAATGCAGCGATTCGAAGCAATGATGAAGATAATGAGTAAACAAATGAATCATATAGCAAATACTTTTCATGAATAATACTTTCAAGACAAGTATCAATAAGACTTGCATAAGAGTTACTCATAAAGCAATAAATTCAAAGTAAAGGCATTGAAGCAACACAAAGGAAGATATAAGTTTCAGCGGTTGCTTTCAACTTCAACATATATATCTCATGGATATTTGTCAACACAAAGTAATATAACAAGTGCAATAGGTAAACATGTAAGAATCAATACACGGTTGACACAAGTGTTTGCTTCTGGGATAGAAGGAATAGGCAAACTGACTCAACAATAAAGTAGAAGATAGGCCCTTCACAGAGGGAAGCATTGATTTCTATATTTGTGCTAGAGCTTTTCATTTTGAAAACAAGAAACAATTTTGTCAACGGTAGTAATAAAGCATATGTGTTATGTATAAGATATCCTATAAGTTGCAAGCCTCATGCATAGTATACCAATAGTGCTCGCACCTTGTCCTAATTAGCTCGGATTAACACGGATTATCATTGCATAGCATATGTTTCAACCAAGTGTCACAAAGGGGTACCTCTATGCCGCTTTGTACAAAGGTCTAAGGAGAAAGCTCGCATTGGATTTCTCGCTTTTGATTATTCTCGACTTAGACATCCATACCGGGACAACATAGACAACGAGATAATGGACTCCTCTTTAATGCATAAGCATTCAACAACAATTAATATTCTCATAAGAGATTGAGGATTAGTTGTCCACACTGAAACTTCCACCATGAATCAAGGCTTTAGTTAGCGGTCCAATGTTCTTCTCTAACAGTATGCATACTCAAACCATTTGATCATGAAAATCGCCCTTACTTCAGACAAGACGAACATGCATAGCAACTCACATGATTTTCAACAAAGATAAAAGTTGATGGCGTCCCCAGAAACATGGTTACCGCTCAACAAGAAACTTATTAAGAAATAAGACACATAAGTACATATTCTTCACCACAATAGTTTTTAAGGCTATTTGTCCCATGAGCTATATATTGTAAAGACAAAGAATAGAAATTTTTAAAGGTAGCACTCAAGTAATTTACTTTGGAATGGCAGAGAAATACCATGTGGTAGGTAGGTATGGTGGACACAAATGGCATGGTTATTGGCTCAAGGATTTGGATGCACGAGAAGAATTACTCTCAATACAAGGCTAGGCTAGCAAGGTTGTTTGAAGCAAACTCAAGTATAAAATGGTGCAGCAAAGCTCACATATGAACATATTGTAACTATTATAAGACTTTATATTGTCTCCTTGTTGTTCAAACACCTTAACCAGAAAATATCTAGACTCTAGAGATCAATCATGCAGACCAAATTTTAACAAGCTCTATGTAGTTCTTCATTAATGGGTACAAGGTACATGATGCAAGAGCTTAAACATGATCTATATGAGCACAACAATTGCCAAGTATCACATTATTCAAGATATTATACCAATTACCACATGCGGTATTTTCCGTTTCCAACCATATAACAATGAATGAAATAGTCCAACTTTCGCAATGAACATTAAAAATAAAGCTAAGAACATATGTGTTCATACGAAACAGCGGAGCGTGTCTCTCTCCCAAACAAAGAATGCTAGGATCCGATTTATTCAAACAAAAAACAAAAACAAAACAAACAGACGCTCCAAGTAAAGCACATAAGATGTGACGGAATAAAAATATAGTTTCACTAGAGGAACCTGATAAGTTGTCGATGAAGAAGGGATGCCTTGGGCATCCCCAAGCTTAGACGCTTGGGTCTTCTTAAAATATGCAGGGATGAACCACGAGGGCATCCCCAAGCTTTGACTTTTCACTCTTCTTGATCATATTGTATCATCCTCCTCTCTTGACCCTTGAAAACTTCCTCCACACCAAACTTAAAACAAACTCATTAGAGGGTCGAGTGCATAATTCATATATTCAGAGGTGACATAATCATTCTTAACACTTCGAACATTGCACAAAGCTACTGAAAGTTAATAGAACAAAGAAATCCATCAAACATAGCAAAACGAGGCAATGCGAAATAAAAGACGAGAATCTGTCAAAACGAGAACAGCTCTGTAAAGACAAATTTTAAAGAGGCACCAGACTTGCTCGGATGAAAATTCCCAAATTGAATGAAAGTTGCGTACATATCCGAGGATCACGCACGTAAATTGGCAGATTTTTTAAATTTTATACGGAGACTACTTGTTCAAATTCGTGACGACAAGAAATGCTGTTCTGCGCAACAATCCAAATCTAGTATTGACTTTACTATCAAAGACTTTACTTGGCACAACAATGCAATAAAATAAAGATAAGGAGAGGTTGCTACAGTAGTAACAACTTCCAAGACTCAAATATAAAATAAAGTGCAGAAGTAAAATAATGGGTTGTCTCCCATAAGCGCTTTTCTTTAACGCCTTTCAGCTAGGCGCAGGAAGTGTGTATCAAGTATTATCAAGAGGTGAAGTATCAACATCATAATTTGTTCTAATAATAGAATCATAAAGTAACTTCATTCTCTTTCTAGGGAAGTGTTCCATACCTTTCTTAAGAGGAAATTGATATTTAATATTACCTTCCTTCATATCAATAGTAGCACCAACAGTTCGAAAAAAAGGTCTTCCCAATATAATGGGACAAGATGCATTGCATTCAATATACAAGACAACAAAATCAACGGGGACAAGGTTATTGTTAACCATAATACGAACATTATCAATCCTCCCCAAAGGTTTCTTTATAGCATTATCAGCAAGATTAACATCCGGATAACGAGTTCTTCAATGGTGGCAAGTCAAGCATATCATAAATTTTCTTAGGCATAACAGAAATACTTGCACCAAGATCACATAAAGCATTACAATCAAAATCATTGACCCTCATCTTAATGATGGGCTCCCAACCATCTTCCAACTTTCTAGGAATAGAGGTTTCAAGTTTTAGTTTCTCTTCTCTAGCTTTTATGAGAGCATTTGTAATATGTTTTGTAAAGGCCAAATTTATAGCACTAGCATTGGGACTTTTAGCAAGTTTTTGTAAGAACTTTATAACTTTAGAGATGTGACAATCATCAAAGTCTAAACCATTATGATCTACAGCAATGGTATCATTATCCCCGATATTTTGAAAAATTTCAGCAGTTTTATCACAAGCAGTTTCAGGTAATTTTGCGCGCTTTGCACTAGGAGTAGAAACATTGCCAACACCAATTATTTTACCATTGATAGTAGGAGGTGTAGCAACATGTGAATCATTAACATTACTAGTGGTGGTAATAGTCCAAACTTTAGCTACATTATTCTCTTTAGCTAGTTTTTCGTTTTCTTCTCTTTCCCACCTAGCATGCAATTCAGCCATCAATCTAATATTCTCATTAGTTTGAACTTGGATGGCATTTGTTGTAGTAACAATTTTATTATCAATATCCTTATCAGGCATAACTTTCAATTTTAAAAGATCAACATCAGAGGCAAGTCTATCAACCTTAGAAGCAAGAATATCAATTTTATCAAGCTTTTCCTCAACAGATTTGTTAAAAGCAGTTTGTGTACTAATAAATTCTTTAAGCATGGCTTCAAGACCAGGGGGTACACTCCTATTATTGTTGTAAGAATTCCCATAAGAATTACCATAACTATTACCATTAGCCGAAGGATATGGCCTATAGTTGTTACCAGAATTATTCCTATAAGCATTGTTGTTGAAATTATTATTTTTAATGAAGTTCACATCAACATGTTCTTCTTGGGCAACCAATGAAGCTAAAGGAACATTATTAGGATCAACAATAGATCTACCATTCACAAGCATAGACATAATAGCATCAATCTTATCACTCAAGGAGGAGGTTTCTTCAACGAGAATTTACCTTCTTACCTTGTGGAGCTCTTTCCGTGTGCCATTTAGAGTAATTTATCATCATATCATCAAGAAGCTTTGTTTCCGCCCCCAAAGTAATGGACATAAAGGTACCTCCAGCAGCTGAATCCAATAGGTTCCACGAAGAAAAATTCAATCCTGCATAAAAGGTTTGGATGATCATCCAAGTAGTCAGTCCATGGGTAGGGCAATTCTTCACCAAAGATTTCATTCTCTCCCATGCTTGAGCAACATGTTCATTATCTAATTGCTTAAAATTCATTATGCTACTTCTCAAAGATATCATTTTAGCGGGAGGATAATATCTACCAATAAAAGCATCTTTACATTTAGTCCAAGAATCAATACTATTTCTAGGCAGAGATAGCAACCAATCTTTAGCTCTTCCTCTTAATGAGAAAGGAAACAATTTTAATTTTATAATGTCACCATCTACATCCTTATACTTTTGCATCTCACATAGTTCAACAAAATTATTAAGATGGGCAGCAGCATCATCAGAACTAACACCAGAAAATTGCTCTCTCATAACAAGATTCGGTAAAGCGAGGTTTAATTTCAAAGAATTCTGTTGTAGTAGCAGGTGGAGCAATAGGTGTGCATAGGAAATCGTTATTATTTGTGCTAGTGAAGTCACACAACTTAGTATTCTCAACAGTACCCATTTTAGCAGTAGTAAATAAAGCAAACTAAATAAAGTAAATGCAAGTAACTAATTTTTTTGTGTTTTCAATATAGAGAACAAGACGGTAAATAAAGTAAAACTAGCAACTAATTTTTTT
This sequence comes from Lolium rigidum, assembly GCF_022539505.1. NCBI lineage: Eukaryota > Viridiplantae > Streptophyta > Magnoliopsida > Poales > Poaceae > Lolium > Lolium rigidum. Next base: position 151,478,221 of record NC_061508.1, read on the forward strand.
GTGTTTTTGATATAAGAAGCAAACAAAGCAGTAAATAAAGTAAAGCAAGACAAAAACAAAGTAAAGAGATTGGATGTGGGCGACTCCCCTTGCAGCGTGTCTTGATCTCCCCGGCAACGGCGCCAGAAATTTACTTGCTGGCGTGTAGTTGACGTGCGAGTTAGAAATATTTGTGGTGTAACTTTTCTTCAGTTCCCCGGCAACGGCGCCAGAAATTTAGCTTGATGACGCGTAAAGCACACGCCCGTTGGGAACCCCAAGTGGAAGATGTGATGCGTACAGCAACAAGTTTCCCTCAGTAAGAAACCAAGGTTTATCGAACCAGTGGGAGTCAAGAAGCACGTTGAAGGTTGTGGCGGCGGAGTGTAGTGCGGCGCAACACCAGGGATTCCGGCGCCAACGTGGAACCTGCACAACACAATCACAGAACTTTGCCCCAACGTAACAGTGAGGTTGTCAATCTCACCGGCTTGCTGCAAACAAAGGATTAAACGTATTGTGTGGAAGATGATGATTATTTGCGAAGAACTGTAAAGAACAATTGCAGTAGATTGTATTTCAGATGTAAAGAATAGGACCGGGGTCCACTGTTCACTAGTGGTGTTTCTCCCATAAGATAAACAGATGTTGGGTGAACAAATTATAGTTGGGCAATTGACAAATAAAGAAGGTATAACAATGCACATACATATATCATGATGAGTACTATGAGATTTAATCAGGGCATTACGACAAAGTACATAGACCGCTATCCAGCATGCATCTATGCCTAAAAAGTCCACCTTCGGGTTATCATCCGAACCCCCTCCGGTATTAAGTTGCAAACAACGAGACAATTGCATTAAGTATGGTGCGTAATGTAATCAACACAAATATCCTTAGACAAAGCATCGATGTTTTATCCCTAGTGGCAACGACACATCCACAACCTTAGAACTTTACATCCTTGTCCCAGATTTAATGGAGGCATGAACCCGAGTATCGAGCATAAATACCCCCTCTTGGAGTCACAAGTATCAACTTGGCCAGAGCCTCTACTAGCAACGGAGAGCATGCAAGAACATAAATAACATATATGATAGATTGATAATCAACTTGACATAGTATTCAATATTCATCGGATCCCAACAAACACAACATGTAGCATTACAAATAGATGATCTTGATCATGATAGGCAGCTCACAAGATCTAACATGATAGCACAATGAGGAGAAGACAACCATCTAGCTACTGCTATGGACCCATAGTCCAGGGGTGGACTACTCACACATCGATCCAAAGGCTATCATGGTGATGAAGAGACCTCCGGGAGATGATTCCCCTCTCCGGCGGGAGTGCGGAGAGCGATCTCTGAATCCCCCGAGATGGGATTGGCGGCGGCGGCGTCTGCGGAAGGTTTTCCGTATCGTGGCTCTCGTCGTCTGGGGGTTTCGCGACGAAGACTTTAAGTAGGTGGAAGGGCAGGTCAAGGGGCGTCACGAGGGGCCCACACGATGGCCGGCGCGGCCGGGGCTTGGGCCGCGCCGCCCTAGTGTGGCGCCACCTCGTGGCCCCACTTCGTTTCCTCTTCGGACTTACGGAAGCTTCGTGGAAAAATAGGCCCACGGGCGTCGATTTCGTCCAATTCCGAGAATATTTCCTTACTAGGATTTACGAAACCAAAAACAGCGAGAAAACGACAAGCGGCTCTTCGGCATCTCGTCAATAGGTTAGTGCCGGAAAATGCATAATAATGACATATAATGTGTATAAAACATGTGAGTATCATCATAAAAGTAGCATGGAACATAAGAAATTATAGATACGTTTGGGACGTATCAGGGACCTACAGGCCACGTCGGCCTCGCCGGCGACTTGACGCCGACGGTCAGCGCACGGCGGCGCTGCCGTTTTATGGCTTCCCGGGATGGACTACTGGGTGTTTCCGACTCGCCTCGATCCACTGAACACGATGGTGTGGTCGCCCTACTCAGGGGATCACCGGAGCTACGCCGGTGACCACCCTCTGCGGTGGTATACTCCGGTGAGGTATTGAAATTTAGCTAGAGACAGCGCTAGGATGCGATTTGAGTCTCAGAAGAAGCGTCAGCTCACCCTGATTCTTCCTGGATGGTTGCCGGAGTCAATCGGAGCCGGAGACGATGACGAGCTCCACTTTTCTGCGGGATGCCGGCGAAAGGGAACAGACGATTGGCGACGATTGAGACCTCCCCTTTTCGATTCCTTGCTCCATCACGATCACCACGACCTCGTGCTTCTCCTCCTCCACTCCATGGTCACCGGGGTGCTTCTAATTGACGGCTAGCCGGAGAACTGGCCGGCCATGGTTGTGGTTCCAGTGAGAGATAGAAAGGGATAGAGATTCAATGGAGAGGCGCTGAGCGTAGCTAGGGTTTGTGCGCGTCTGCTCGTGCTTTTATAGCTCGAGTGGAGCTTGGGAGCGACGGCAACTCGCCGGAGACGGCACAGATGCGGCGGCGATGGTGTTGAGTGCTACGGGCACGAATCTTGGGGTGAATAGGATCAGACGGACGCGGAGAAGATTTGGCGAGGCTCTGAGTTCGTCTGCAGCGTCCGGGCCGAGCTTATCCACGATGAGATCGTGGCCAGGTGGCTCCCGTGCGTTGTCGACGCCGGGGAAGAAGGAGAAGAGAGCTTCTCTCCTTTGCACGATTTTTAAAGCCCCCGAATCGGTATCTGGCTTGGGCTGAGTTGCTCTTGGTCCTTTCTTTGGGCCTCGACGTGGGTTGTGATGGCCTGCCAGGTAAACTTCCTCTCCCTTTTCTCTCTTTTCTATTTTCAATTCTGTTTTTGAAATTTTCTATTTGTTTCAAATTTGTATTCTGTTTATTTTGCAGATTCTAAATTACTTGAATATCAAGATAACCTAATACTATTGCTTACTGCATAGTGTTGCTTTTTCAATAAATATTTAGTTCATGATTAGACTAATATGTTGTGAGGTTTAATGAAAATAGACATGGAACTATGTTTTTATTTTAGTTCCTTTTAATTTAGGAACTCAATGTATTCAGGTAATTTGAATTTTATAATCCCTGCATGATGAACACGTTATATTTTGCTAGGGTTAAGCAATATTGATTATTCATCTATTTTAATTATGGCTAGAGTTTAAAATGGATGGTAATGAGGATGAGATGAATTCATCATTTTATGTGAAGGATTATTTCTAAGATTTATCATATGGTTGGCTAAGCTCTATTTGTTTAATAATCCTGATTAGCCATTTCCTAGCTTAACTCATTTAGAATAGATTCTACACTCCTCATAATCAATTCACTTTCTAAGGTGATGGTTCAATTATGACACAATATTCCATTTGGGCAACTAAGCAAGGTAATTGGAAGTCAAAGTAGAATTGGATATTGGTTTCACTCTACTCACCAAATGGCATTTAATCTTTAGGTATATAGGCTTGGTTCATACTTGTGATCCATGATACACAAGTTAGGACATAATATTTTATGTGAGGTGAATCCTATGTGAAAGGGTTTAGGGTTTTGCATAATCTTCACTACTTTGAACATAAATAGGCATGAAGCATGGCAAGGTTCTACTTATGATCCAAAGTGATGCTTAGATTGGAATTCAAATATGGCCTAGGGATTCTACCTTGGTATCTTCTGTAGCTTGTTCTTCAGGAAATCTGAATAACCTACATCTTGTGGTATGCCTCCACCTCCTAGCTTCTTCATCTTGATCCTAGCTAATTCACATGGAGTGGCTCTATGTGTTTGTTCCCATGTATCATGGTACTAGATGAGCAAATGGATGAAGGGTGTGGCTCTATTTATAGGCTTGGGCAAGCTCTAGTATCATGACACCTAGATGGGTGACTCTTGTTTTGGTGTGATGAGTAAGGTGCTTGGTTGTCATGCTCTCATCCATAGCAATCCTTTGGGCATGAGGTGTCAAAGCTTGGGATGCAAGTCATGTAGATATTTTCATCCTATGTGGCAAGATCATTATCCTCTCATATGATTTATTTTTGGATAGCCAAGTGGCATTTGTTACTAAATATCTTGTGGATGGTTTTATTATTGTGGATGAGGTACTATATCATATTTATTTGTTTATATTATAATATTGGTCAAAAGGTCAAGGTTGAAGTTATTCCTCAGTTTTGGATAGTTGGGTTTGATTTCACCAAGGCATGATCATATGAGTTTCAAAATACTCATAGTTAATTTTATACAAATAGTTAGGACTATAATTCGTAATGTAAATGGATTTAGTTTTATGATATTCCATGTATTTAATAAGTTATGATTTAAATAAGAATGTGTGGCTTTTGTGCACTTTAGACCCTGTGGTTTACCTTATTTATAAGTGAATTAAATTACACACAAAGGTAGTTGCTAACTTTTAAGTGTTAATAAGTTAGGGTTTGATTCTTAAAGAATGGGTTGTTGTAAGGAATACCATGTTGAGATCTTTTATAAGATCTTGTATTTGACCCTTACTTAATGTGTTGTTTGTTATAAATCTACTTTCATTTGATCTAGCCCATACATCAAATCACCTCTACCCAAAACAAGGTTTTAGCAAAGTTCACAGTGAAGTTTATAGCACTTGACTTGATGATCTACTTCAGTTCCAGCAAGTCAAGTGAAACTTCAGTTACTGTGGTAAGTTTTATTTGAAAGCGCGAAAATTCCCCAGATTTTCTATGCATGAATGCAATGCACACTTTGGTGTTCTCTCATTTTATAGTCTCTAAACCTGGGTTATTACAGGTGACGGAGTCCTTCATGAAGCTTCAGTCCGGAGCAATCATGCCCTCGGTCTGGAGGTCCCGGAGCTCCGTGTCCTTCACTTCACATGGCCACCACTGGCCTTTTTCGCCTTCACAGTTCCGGGCCTTCGAAGCTTTCTTTTGCTCCGCCTCCTGCACTTTAGCGGCCATTCTAGCTTGTCCTTCGATTTCTTCTTGGAGCTCCACTAAAGTTGGGGTCCGGTTGAGGTAGTTGCTGGAAGAGGCGGAAAATGGTTGAGCTAATCGTTTGTCGGAAATGTTGGGCGGAAGGAATGCTATAGGCTCAATGAACTTTGGCTCTTCGGAGTTTGGTTCAGGGCTATTCGGAGAGCTATCGGTGTACTTAGGTGAACTAGTGGACATATTTCCGGCTGCATGCATATGGTAAAGTGCTTTGAGTAGCCGGAAACTAAGTTAGCTATGTCGTCTTCTACGGGTCCGGTGGACTTACCGGCAATGGCGTGGCGGGGTTCCCCGTGACGCCGGCGAGGTCGAGGTCGCCGGACTTGATGCGCTGAGCTCCGCTTGACCACAAATCGGTTGCGGATCGAATTTCCCGATCAACCGTGATGATCGCAGGTCGAGGACGGCCTTGGAGCGGCGGCGGACGAAGCTCTCTGCGGAGGTGTTCGCCGGAGTTGAGATCCAGTCGGCGGCGCGAGCGCGAGGTAGAAGATGAAGTGGTAGAAGAGGTGAAGAATGAAACTTACCGAACATGGGGGGGGGGTATTTATAGACCATGCGCGGAGATTCGTGAGCCGGATCCAACGGCGGAAACGGAACGGTCACATCGTTGGATGGCCGCCACGTGTCTTAGGTCAAAGCGGTGAAATCGATGCAGTGGTAACTTAAACTGTGCAACTCCGGAATTTCCGGCTGAAGATTCGCATCTCCGAAAATTTAGCGTGGGAAAAGAGGAAGTTTGGCGCAACGTAGGCGAAAAATCTGCTAAGATACCGTTACAGAAAGGCAAATGATTTCCGGTTGAATGAAGTCGGAAACAAGGAAGTTTTGGAAGCTCTTCAAGATTCTCTTCGGATCCGAATTGAATGAAGTCGGAGGAATGATGAATCTTGGAGAACTTCGGGGACTACTATTGTGGGTATACTTTATGGGTGTATCAACAGCGTGGCCTAGATCCGGCAAGCCCGGGTGGCCCATAGACGGTGATGGTGGCATATGGCCCATCGGGCGGCCCAGTTGCTGTAGATCAAGTTGGATGAAGTCCAGTCCAAGTAACAGGAGCTAGATCTTAACCGCCCTATGAAGATAGTCGGATCAGAGAAGGCCCATGAAGTATCCGGATCCAATACAGAAAGGTGGATCCTTGACGTGCACGGCAATGTAATATTCCGTAGTTAGGCATCTTGTATTTCGGCTAGGACTCTCCGTGTAAACCCTAGATCCGAGCGCCTTTATAAGCCGGATCCTAGGAGCCTTAGAGGAACAACCACAACTCATTGTAACAACGCGAAAGCGCCCAGATAATTTCAGACAAGCAGCAGTAGGCTCTGTTATCGTGCAGGTGTTCCGAAGCTGGGTAAATCGCGCACCAAGGACACTCCGCCCTATGGCCCCTACTTTTTCTCCCCCTCGTGAGGATCCCTCCTCCGAGGTACTACCGTCGAATAGGCCTCTGCAAATCCTAAAATTTCTCCGCAAACCCCATGGAAGTGTAATTCACATAACAATTTTACTTTCATACCATAAATAAGAATGAAAAAAATTATATCTCCACACCATACACTATAACAATGAAAAACCTTCCATGGGGTTCATCTAGCATATTAACACAGCCTCAACTGATCAGACGGGCACGCATTTTTTTGGGCACCCTGTTAGGACCCGACCGCTTCACATACTCCAGTACTAAACCCAAACCCATCCCCCTGTTCTCGTGCAATCCAACTGCACATACGAGACCAGAGTCCACAAACCCCAACCACGCCCACCTCCCGCGCCTAGGGTTCCGGCCCCATGTCCCTCGCCAAGGCGGCGATGCCGCCGTCGGCGATGCCGCCGTCGGCGCTCAGGTTCCTGGCCGTCGCCGCGGCTAACGCGGTCATCTACGCGGGGTACGCGATGCTGTGGCTCGGCTCTGCGTACGGCGTCTTCACGGTCGTCGGGCGCCGCGCCTTGGGTGAGGGTTCCCCTGTGCTCTCGGCGGCGAACACGGTCGCCCTCTACGCGTTGCGCGGCTGTGGAATTCTCTTACCCTTCTCGCTCATGCTCGTCGCCCTCCGCTCCATGGCCTCCGTCTCCAACAAGACCAACGCCAAGGAGGTACTTTTCTCTACTCTTAGAACATTTCGATCCAAGGGATTTATAGTTCGGGCGGGGAGTATGATTTTTTTTACTCGTGCATCCTGTAAATTCAGTTGCCAGTTTTCCAATTAGGAAGTGAGTTCCGTTGTTGTTTTTTCATTAATTAAATAGACAATCTGTGGTGTAAGTGCATCTACATCCATTTATTCCGTCCTCACAGAATGTAATAAATGTCATCCTTCTGAAATTGTTTTTTTTTCTGTACTGTGTGTGAATTCTTATGCAGCGTACCAAAGAGCCTGCCGTGAAAGGCCTTCGTCAGATTCTTCGAAAGGTTATTCGAGACATGCTCCAGGATTCTGTTATGGTTGGAGTCCTTGCAACGTTCCCCTTCCTGCTGCTCATGTGTGCTGGTGCTCTGGTGACGGGTGAGTCGCCTGTGAAAGAATCTCGGAGGGAGATGATCGGTTCTATGTTGGTGGATGTGGGGATACTGGGCGCCAACGCGATGCACTGTTTCGTCATCTTACCCATTTCAATACTGAGGATATGGAGGATGAAGTATTGAGGTGACGCTGTTGTGTTGCTCAGGTATTGCTTGTCCTCTGCTCCAAATCTACAGTTTTTATGTGCCACATTGTGTTTATATTTATGGGCATGTTTTCACATACTTTAGCCTCTTGTGATGTGTAAACAATTGCATCTTTGCTGGATTCTTTTTCCTAAATGAAATAGTGTATCACCTAATTGTTATGATATACGACACTAAACCATTCTGTCCTTCATCCCAGTTAGACCTGCAAGCGATTTTGCTTTATTTTTTTGTAGCTGGTACTATATTAGTGTTCTTAAGAATATTTGCATCTAGCACCGAATGTTCTTGAACGAGTCGCTAATTAGCAAAGAGAGATCATCAGTGCAAACGTATGTGACTGGTCAGAAACTCTTTGTAGACACTTTTAATCAAAACTCCGTGGTCCTAGAGAATGTATCCATCGAAGCGCACCATAGGCGCTGAAATCTTCAAAGTACTGTGATGTTGGAATATCTTCTACTTAACTGTATATTGTCTTGTTATTTATCTGTATGTATAGCAATGTTCTGTTTTTTGAAGTACAACAAGCATATTAAAATTGGAGAAAACAGGAAAGACTGGAAAGGAAAACGAAATTAACTTATGTAAATTATGGTGTACTATATAAAACTAATCATGCCTTTAATCCTCAGTTAGTTATCTACTTGCATGTGCTGTTCTTCCGCTGCATTGTGGACTTTGCAAAAGTATCTTCAAGACCACATGTTGAAGTTGTAGGGAGATATTCTTCTCTTTCAGAAGTTCTCGGTGCCCTTTTATTTACGTAAAATAGCTTGGTTTTAATTTCCATTTTTAAGAAATCAGTACCATAGTTTCATATGATTATGAATTGCTTATGATACTGGTGCTTCGTGCGAAAAAGTTGAAAAATAGTGTTGCTGGTGATCTTTGCAATTTTGGTACAAACTGTCCAAGGGGCTGCTTGTGTTAAACTAGGAAAGAGTTTTTACATAATACTTGGAACAATTGCATACTGACAGGCGTAGTTCTCTTATATTCCATTGAAAATGCTGTGATAGCTGTTTGTACCATAATTCTGTGCTCTGTGGACTGCCATGCTTCTGTCCATAAGTCCCTTCTCATCGGTTGTTCTGTTCTGCAGCCCAGAGTATTTTAAACTAGCTACCACCTACATTGAATTTACAGTTTTGCACCTCTGAGGCACCCAAGCCTCCCAGTTTTTGCTGTTACATTTTATCATATGTACATAGCAAGAAGAATTGTGCTCTATATGGTGAATTGCCGATGTAACATTTCTCCATTACGTATTAGGCTCCAAATAATTTCTTTTAGCGCGATCAGTTGCATGGATACAGTAGTGATCCTGGTTCATAGAAGGTTGTTTGGTTGATAAGCTCCACCACAAAGTTATGTTAGATATCCCTAATACTCGTGGTATTTTAGAGGATCGAAAGCTGTCTTTCTCCTCTAGTGATGAGCACATTTGGTTTGCTGGTGTAACATATCACAAGTTCACACTATCATGAGATTCCACATATGCATAGTGATCTGAAGTGGATGATACAGATCAAAATTATGAATGCTCACTACTTGCTCAGACAAACAAGCAAATATATAATTAAATGATTCTAACACTTCTAGGTGCCTGGTTCTTTTCTTGAATATATCATTAAATAATACTTCGTCTGTTACATAATACATGATGTTTTGGTAAGCTAAAATAGCCTACTAAAACGTCCTATATTTTGGTATGGAAGTAGTATTTCTGACCATTCATAGCTTTCCAAATATTTATATTCTGATTTTCTGCCATTGGTAAAAATTGTGAGTTAAAACTACAGCAATGCAGAGACAGCAAACATAAATATATAATATATAAAGTTTGAGTTTTATATCTTCAAATACAAGCACATGTACAGTATCTCAGCCACACAAGCAACTTGACTAGTTTCTTTTCATATAGCAAAACTGTGTGTGCCGTGTGCTACCTTACTCTCAAACATGTTATATACAGTTAATAGATGGCCCATTCCTCCTGGAAAATAACCACTGACCTTGTGTTTTTGTTTGACCGTTTCAGTGACTGCGATGCAAACGGTTTTGGAAAGGTGCTACGGAGTTTACAAGTACAACAAGACCCAGGGATTCTACTATTAGGAATGTACTGCTCATCATTTTCTGAACCACTCTCGGCATGTTATGTAACTTATCGCTACCTCTAGCAACTAGACTACAAGACTCAGGGATTCTACTGTTAGGAATGTACTGCTCGTCATTTTCGGAACCACTCTAGCATGTTATGTAACTTATCGCTACCTCTAGCAACTAGACTACTTGTAGGTGCTTGTGTCTTGGTGATGCCATGGTGAACTTTGGCTTGGCACTCACAGATGTGTTGCTGAGACCTCCTAGCTTTGCTACCAAGCTTCCTCCGCGACTTGAACATTGTGATGAACAGTGTTGGCATGGTGGCATGATTTGCTAGTTCCTTAATGTACTCAGACTGGTGAGTAGTGCAAATGTACTGGCTGTTTGATTCCGATGTATTTCATGTTTGTGGGAATGATGCGGAGACCTTGGTGGTCTGTGCTATATGGCCTGCCATGGCGAGATCATGGTGGCTACCACCACTGCAACACAGCAATGGCGTTGGTTTACTTTATTGTTTGTGTGTAGCGTATGGATTCAAGAATAGACCTGCCAAATGATCTGAATTTGCTGAACTAACTATACTATAGGCTTAGCAATTTCTACACATTTAAGCGATGGGGGCAAAGTGTTTTTTTTTTTCAAGAGCACGAGACAAAGATTTTCATAGTCCATTGATTGAGCAAAGCTTCACCTTTCTAAAACGATCTTTTGTAATTTTATGGATCAAGACTTATGAATATCTCTCGGTCAGTTTGCAACTCGGTCTTGATGATATTTGTTGCCTAAAAATCTCTTTCAGTTTTTGTCTTCTACACTGTTAATGCAACGCCAACTCAATGAGGTGATAATGTTGTTGGAGAAAATGATGTGGCTTTCAAAAGTCAATCTCTCAGGTTTCCAATTATCCGTGTATGAATAATAATGAATAGCTCAAGGTTATCTTTTATATAGTGCGAGATATGATAAATCTCTGTAAGAAAACCAATCTTATTCACATTGATCCTAGGAAACGAGTCTTGTTTTTGGTGTGTAGTCTTTATTTTTGGTTCAAAGTTATTTTTGTGTAGTGTTCACTAAACAAGCATAACTTTCTCATACGGAATCCATTTTCAACGTATGACCACTTAAATTTTTCAAAAAAAAAAACATGTGCATCTAAATGTATTCACCAAAACTTAAGGTAAGCCATCTTCCTATGGGGAGCTTCGCCCCTGCAAGCAAGAGAACTATTCTCTCCTTCCAGACTAAAGTCAAGAGGTCTGACCGATAACATGAGAAAACATATTATGAACATCTATAGTACAAATAAGAAAATATGCTTCACGAGGGTTCTAACAATATTTATTTGAGATTTTAAAATTTTGATAATTTTTCTATATAGTTGGTCAAACATTAATTATTTTGACTTTAGTAAGATATTATAGGCAACATATTTTGGAGAGAAGAAATATAAAAAATCCTGAGAGTAGTCACCAGTAACATAACCAATCGACTAGGGCGACGATACCTTTATGCACTTCGAGCAATATGTATGGATGCTAACAAGCTTATTTTCTTACTTCCACATATTTTGTTAGGCCTAAGTCGGTCATACTTGAAGTACCGAAATCGTCGTTTGCATGAGTATCCGTTTTAGACTCCACCTGTTAATTTACCAAAATACGCCAAAAAAATGAAGGCGTATGGCTCCTAACAATTTTTTTTTTGCTTCAGCATGTTTTATTAGACCTAAGGCCCTCTCGATACAAGGTTTAGGCTAGCAAGGTTATTTGAAACAAACACAAGGATGAACCGGTGCAGCAAAACTCACATAAAAGATATATTGTAAACATTATAAGACTCTACACAGTCTTCCTTGTTGTTCAAAACTCAATACTAGAAATTATCTAGACTTTAGAGAGACCAAATATGCAAACCAAATTTTAGCAAGCTCTAGGTGTTTCTTCATTAATAGGTGCAAAGTATATGATGCAAGAGCTTAAACATGAGCACAACAATTGCCAAGTATCAAATTATTCAAGACATTTTAGAATTACTACATGTAGCATTTCCCGATTCCAACCATACAACAATTTAACGAAGAAGATTCAACCTTCGCCATGAATACTATGAGTAAAGCCTAAGGACATATTTGTCCATATGCAACAGCGGAGCGTGTCTCTCTCCCACACAATGAATGCTAGGATCCATTTTATTCAAACAAAAACAAAAACAAACCGACGCTCCAAGCAAAGTACATAAGATGTGATGGAATAAAAATATAGTTTCAGGGGAGGAACCTGATAATGTTGTCGATGAAGAAGGGGATGCCTTGGGCATCCCCAAGCTTAGACGCTTGAGTCTTCTTAAAATATGCAGGGGTGAACCACCGGGGCATCCCAAGCTTAGAGCTTTCACTCTCCTTGATCATATTGTATCATCCTCCTCTCTTGATCCTTGAAAACTTCCTCCACACCAAACTCGAAACAACTCATTAGAGGGTTAGTGCACAATAAAAATTAACATGTTCAGAGGTGACATAATCATTCTTAACACTTCTGGACATTGCATAAAGCTACTTGGACATTAATGGAATAAATAAATTCATCCACCATAGCAAAAGAGGCAATGCGAAATAAAAGGCAGAATCTGTCAAAACAGAACAGTCCGTAAAGATGGATTTTATTGAGGCACCAGACTTGCTCAAATGAAAATACCCAAATTGAATGAAAGTTGCGTACATATCTGAGGATCACGCACGTAAATTGGCATATTTTTCTGAGCTACCTACAGAGAGGCAGGTCGAAATTCGTGACAGCAAAGAAATCTGTTACTGCGCAGTAATCCAAATCTAGTATGAACCTTACTATCAACGACTTTACTTGGCACAATGATACGTCTCTGACGTATCGATAATTTCTTATGTTCCATGCCACATTATTGATGATATCTACATGTTTTATGCATACTTTATGTCATATTTATGCGTTTTCCGGAACTAACCTATTGACGAGATGCCGAAGGGCCGGTTCACGTTTTCTGCTGTTTTTGGTTTCGAAACCATAGTAAGGAAATATTCTCGGAATTGGACGAAATCAACGCCCGGGTTCCTATTTTTCCCGGAAGCATCCGGAACACCCGAGAGAGGCCGAGAGGGGGCCACAGGCCCACCACACATGACCCCGGCGCGGCCTGGGGGTGGCCCACGCCCCCCTAGCGTGTCGTCGCCTCGTTGACCTTCTGACGCCGCCTCTTCGCCTATATAAAGGTCCCTGACCTAAAACTTCGATACGAAAAAGCCACGGTACGAGAAACCTTCCAGAGCCGCCGCCATCGCGAAGCCAAGATGCGGGGGACGAGGAGTCTCTGTTCCGGCACGCCGCCGGGACGGGGAAGTGCCCCGGAAGGCTCCTCCATCGACACCACCACCATCTTCATCAACGCTGCTGTCTCCCATGAGGAGGGAGTAGTTCTCCATCGAGGCTCGGGGCTGTACCGGTAGCTATGTGGTTCATCTCTCTCCTATGTACTTCAATACAATAATCTCATGAGCTGCCTTACATGATTGAGATTCATATGATGATGCTTGTAATCTAGATGTCATTATGCTAGTCAAGTGGGTTTTACTTATGTGATCTCCGGAGACTCCTTGTCCCACGTGTGTAAAGGTGACAGTGTGTGCACCGTGTGGGTCTCTTAGGCTATATTTCACGGAATACTTATTCACTGTTATGAATGGCATAGTGAAGTGCTTATTTATATCTCTTTATGATTGCAATGTGTTTTGTATCACAATTTATCTATGTGCTACTCTAGTGATGTTATTAAAGTAGTTTTATTCCTCCCGCATCGTGTAATGGTGACGGTGTGTGCATCCGTGTTAGTACTTGGCGTAGGCTATGATTATGATCTCTTGTAGATTATGAAGTTAACTATTGCTATGATGGTATTGATGTGATCTATTCCTCCTACATAGTGTGAAGGTGACGAGTGTGCATGCTATGTTAGTACTTGGTTTAGTTGTGTTGATCTGTCATGCACTCTAAGGTTATTTAAATATGAACATTGAATATTGTGGAGCTTGTTAACTCCGGCATTGAGGGTTCGTGTAATCCTACGCAATTAGTGGTGTTCATCATCCAACAAGAGAGTGTAGAGTATGCATTTATCTATTCTGTTATGTGATCAAAGTTGAGAGTGTCTACTAGTGAAAGTCTAATCGCTAGGCCTTGTTCCTAAATACTGCTATCGCTGCTTGTTTACTTGTTTCTATTGCGTTACTACTGTCTGGGTTACTACTGCTTGTTTACTTGTCCTGGGCAAAGCACTTTTCACGGTGCCGTTGCCACTGCTCATACTTATTTATACCACCTGTATTTCACTATCTCTTCGCCGAACTAGTGCACCTATTAGGTGTGTTGGGGACACAAGAGACTTCTTGCTTTGTGGTTGCGGGGTTGCATGAGAGGGATATCTTTGACCTCTTCCTCCCTGAGTTCGATAAACCTTGGGTGATCCACTTAAGGGAAACTTGCTGCTGTTCTACAAACCTCTGCTCTTGGAGGCCCAACACTGTCTACAAGAATAGAAGCACCCGTAGACATCACACAACAATGCACAAAACTAAGATAAGGAGAGGTTGCTACAGTAGTAAACAACTTCCAAGACTCAAATATAAAATAAAAGTGCTGTAGTAAAAACATGGGTTGTCTCCCATAAGCGCTTTTCTTTAACGCCTTTCAGCTAGGCGCAGAAAGTGTATATCAAGTGTTATCAAGAGACGAAGTATCAACATCATAACTTGTTCTAATAATAGAATCAAAAGGTAACTTCATTCTCTTTCTAGGGAAGTGTTCCATACCTTTCTTGAGAGGAAATTGATATTTAATATTACCTTCCTTCATATCAATGATAGCTCCAACAGTTCGAAGAAAAGGTCTTCCCAATATAATGGGACAAGATGCATTGCATTCAATATCCAAGACAACAAAATCAACGGGGACAAGGTTATTGTTAACGGTAATGCGAACATTATCAACTCTCCCCAAAGGTTTCTTTATAGCATGATCAGCAAGATTAACATCCAAATAACAATTTTTCAATGGTGGCAAGTCAAGCATATTATAAATTTTCTTAGGCATAACGGAAATACTTGCACCAAGATCACATAAAGCATTACAATCAAAGTCATTGACCTTCATCTTAATGATGGGCTCCCAACCATCCTCTAGCTTTCTAGGAATAGAAGCTTCACGTTCTAGTTTCTCTTCTCTAGCTTTTATGAGAGCATTTGTAATATGTTTTGTGAAAGCCAAGTTTATAGCACTAGCATTAGGACTCTTAGCAAGTTTTTGTAAGAACTTTATAACTTCAGAGATGTGGCAATCATCAAAATCCAAACCATTACAATCTAAAGCAATGGGATCATCATCCCCAATGTTGGAAAAAATTTCAGCAGTTTTATCACAGGCAGTTTTAGCAGTTTTAGCAGTTTCAGGCAATTGTGCAGGCTTTGCATTAGAAGTGGAAACATTGCCAACACCAATTATTTTACCATTGATAGTAGGAGGTGCAGCAACATGTGGAGCATTAACATTACTAGTGGTGGTAATAGTCCAAACTTTAGCTACATTATTCTCTTCGACTAGTTTTTCATTTTCTTCTCTTTCCCACCTAGCATGCAATTCGGCCATCAATCTTATATTCTCATTAATTCTAACTTGGATGGCATTTGCTGTAGTAACAATTTTATTTTCAATATCCTTATTAGGCATAACTTTCGATTTCAAAAGATCAACATCGGAGGCAAGACTATCAACCTTAGAAGCGAGAATATCAATTTTATTGAGCTTTTCCTCAACAGATTTGTTAAAAGCAGTTTGTGTACTAATAAATTCTTTAAGCATAGCTTCAAGTCCAGGGGGTGTGTTCCTATTATTGTTTAAGAATTCCCATAAGAATTACCATAACCATTATCATTATTATAAGGATATGGCCTATAGTTGTTACTAGAATTGTTCCGATAAGCATTGTTGTTGAAATTATTATTTTTAATGAAGTTTACATCAACATGTTCTTCTTGGGCAACCAATGAAGCTAACGGAACATTATTAGGATCAACATTAGTCCTATCATTCACAAGCATAGACATAATAGCATCAATCTTATCACTCAAGGAAGAGGTTTCTTCGACAGAATTTACCTTCTTACCTTGTGGAGCTCTTTCCGTGTGCCATTCAGAATAATTAATCATCATATTATCAAGAAGCTTTGTTGCTTCACCAAGAGTGATGGACATAAAGGTACCTCCCGCAGCTGAATCCAATAGGTTCCGCGAAGAAAAGTTCAGTCCTGCATAAAAGGTTTGGATGATCATCCAAGTAGTCAGTCCATGGGTTGGACAATTTTTAACCAAAGATTTCATTCTTTCCCAAGCTTGTGCAACATGCTCATTATCCAATTGTTTAAAATTCATTATACTACTCCTCAAAGATATAATTTTAGCAGGGGGTAATATCTACCAATAAAAGCATCCTTGCATTTAGTCCATGAATCAATACTATTCTTAGGCAGAGATAGCAACCAATCTTTAGCTCTTGCTCTTAAAGAGAAAGGAAACAATTTTAATTTTATAATGTCACCATCTACATCTTTATACTTTTGCATTTCACACAATTCAACAAAATTATTGAAATGGGCAGCAGCATCATCGGAACTAACACCGGAAAATTGCTCTCGCATAACAAGATTCGATAAAGCGAGGTTTAATTTCAAAGAATTCTGCTGTAGTAGCAGGTGGAGCAATAGGTGTGCATAAGAAATCATTATTATTTGTGGTTGTGAAGTCACACAACTTAGTATTTTCAGGGGTAGCCATTTTAGCAGTAGTAAATAAAGCAAACTAGATAAAATAAATGCAAGTAACTAATTTTTTTGTGTTTTTGATATAGAGTGCAAGACAGTAAATAAAGTAAAATTAGCAACTAATTTTTTTGTGTTTTGATATAATGCAGCAAACAAAGTAGTAAAATAAAGTAAAGCAAGACAAAAACAAAGTAAAGAGATTGGATTGTGGAGACTCTCCTTGCAGCGTGTCTTGATCTCCCCGGCAACGGCGCCAGAAAATATGCTTGATACGCGTACAGCACGCATCCGTTGGGAACTCCAAGAGGAAGGTGTGATGCATACAGCGGAAAGTTTTTCCTCAGAAAGAAACCAAGGTTTATCGAACCAGGAGGAGCCAAGAAGCACGTTGAAGGTTGATGGCGGCGAGATGTAGTGCGGCGCAACACCAGGGATTCCGGCGCCAACGTGGAACCTGCACAACACAACCAAAGTACTTTGCCCCAACGAAACAGTGAGGTTGTCAATCTCACCGGCTTGCTGTAACAAAAGATTAGATGTATAGTGTGGATGATGATTGTTTGCAAAGAACAGTAAAGAACAATAGCAGCAGATTTGTATTTCAGATGTAAAGAATGGACCGGGGTCCACAGTTCACTAGAGGTGTCTCTCCCATAAGATAAATAGCATGTTGGGTGAACAAATTACGGTCGGGCAATTGACAAATAGAGAGGGCATGACCATGCACATACATGATATGATGAGTATTGTGAGATTTAATTGGGCATTACGACAAAGTACACGGACCGCTATCCAGCATGCATCTATGCCTAAAAAGTCCACCTTCAGAGTTATCATCCGAACCCCTTCCAGTATTAAGTTGCAAAACAACGGACAATTGCATTAAGTATGGTGCGTAATGTAATCAATAACTACATCCTCGGACATAGCATAATGTTTTATCCCTAGTGGCAACAGACACATCCACAACCTTAGAACTTTCCGTCACCGTCCCAGATTTAATGGAGGCATGAACCCACTATCGAGCATAAATACTCCCCTTGGAGTTAAGAGCAAAAACTTGGCCGAGCCTCTACTAATAACGGAGAGCATGCAAGATCATAAACAACACATAGGTAATAGATTGATAATCAACATAACATAGTATTCTCTATCCATCGGATCCCGACAAACACAACATATAGAATTACGGATAGATGATCTTGATCATGTTAGGCAGCTCACAAGATCCGACAATGAAGCACATGAGGAGAAGACAACCATCTAGCTACTGCTATGGATCCATAGTCCAGGGGTGAACTACTCACTCATCACTCCGGAGGCGACCATGGCGGTGAAGAGTCCTCCGGGAGATGATTCCCCTCTCCGGCGGGTGCCGGAGGCGATCTCCAGAATCCCCCGAGATGGGATTGGCGGCGGCGGCGTCTCAGTAAGGTTTTCCGTATCGTGGCTCTCGGTACTGGGGGTTTCGCGACGAAGGCTTTAAGTAGGCGGAAGGGCAATGCGGGGGGCCACACGAGGGCCCCACACACCAGGGCCGCGCGGCCAAGGGCCAGGGCCGCGCCGCCCTGTTGTGGCGGCGCCTCGTGGCCCCACTTCCTTTCCCCCTCGGTCTTCTGGAAGCTTCGTGCAAAAATAGGACCCTGGGCGTTGATTACGTCCAATTCCGAGAATATTTCCTTTGTAGGATTTCGAAACCAAAAACAGCGAGAAAACAGCAACTGGCTCTTCGGCATCTCGTTAATAGGTTAGTGCCGGAAAATGCATAAATACGACATATGATGTGTATAAAACATGTAGATATCATCAATAATGTGGCATGAAACATAAGAAATTATCGATACGTCGGAGAGGTATCAGTGCTTCAGCAGCGTTTCGCCATTGTCAGGTACCCTGCTCTCACTTGGTCTGAGGCACATATGTGGGAGGTGATGAACGCATGTGTGATCATGCACAACATGATCATTGAGAACGAGCGCGACGCACCTGTGCAGGATGATCATCCATTTGATTATCAAGGGTCACTAGCTGAGGTAGAGTATGTGCCCCAAGAATTCGTTGCTTTTCTTGATATGCACAATGAAATTCGAGATGCAGATGTCCATGCACAGCTAAAGGCGGATCTAGCTGCGCATTTGTGGGCGAGGAGAGGAGCAGCCAACAATGCATGGTTTTATTTCTATTTGCTTGCCTGGATGAATAATTTAAATACTATTTTTTTATTGGGTTGTATGAATAATTTAAGTACTATTTGTTTTATTGATTGTATGAATAATTTAATTCTATTTATGTGATCGTATGAATAAAATATGATCAATATATTGTTTCAAAATATTGTAAAAAGAAAAAAAAAATTAACCGTCGTTTGGGAGGCGCCGGTGTGGAAACGGCTCCCCTAAATGGAGAGCTACCGGTGGAGATGCTCTAAGATGCTCTACATCATGGTGAAGCCCTGAACGGGGTTTTCACATTCATTTACACAATCATGTACTAGCATTACATTACTAATTGCTATCAATAGCGGATTAATTGCATGCGCATCTTATACTTGATTGAATTTTCAGTCTGGAAAAAAAGTGATCAATCTGCTGGCAAAGCTGAATGTGAAATTATGCCACATCTGGTACCATATAATGCATCCAGTTCTAGTCACACGCATCGAACAGCTCCATTTCGGCGATTTCCAAGGGGTTCGATGTGAGCTTTGCATCCTCAAATTTTTTTTCTTTCAGATCGCATTGGTGCTACCGGAGGAGGAGGTGATTCCTGTTGGCCGCTGGTTTCACTTGGATCGAAGAGGTGTATGTTACAGAAATCGACGTAGTTGGGGACGCTTTTCGCAAAATATGAACTCACCAATCTTGAAGCAAACATAGGAGAACGGAAGGACCTGATGAGTCATCATAGACCCCAAACAGTGTCTAGTGCTGGTTTCCCGGAGAACACCGCGCATCCCCGCCGCCGCCGGCTATGCCACGGTCGCTCCCAGCCGCCGCCGCCGCCGTGGCCGCCACCCGCCGCCTCCTATGCACCACAATCGCCGACGCGACCCCCTCCCCAACCCACCTCCTCGCTCTGCCGCCCGTCGCGCCGTCAC
Organism: Lolium rigidum; assembly: GCF_022539505.1. Classification (NCBI taxonomy): domain Eukaryota; kingdom Viridiplantae; phylum Streptophyta; class Magnoliopsida; order Poales; family Poaceae; genus Lolium; species Lolium rigidum. The sequence continues at coordinate 151,497,911 of NC_061508.1, forward strand.
CCACCGCCGACGAGCTCGCGCGCCTGCTCCTCGCTCACCACAACCCCTTCCACCCATCCGAGTCGCCGCTCCAGCTCCTCTCCGGCGGGGGCGTGTCCCTCTCCCAGGACCTCCTCGTGCAGATCCTCCTCCGCCTCCGCGGAGCATCCAAGCTCGCGCTCTCACTCCTCAACGCCGCCCGCCTCCACCCGTCCGTCTCGTCCCCGCCGAACGCCGACGCCTACGACGCCGTCGTCGACGCTCTCGGCCGGGCGCACCAGTTCGACGCCGCGTGGCGGCTCGTCGTCGAGGCCGCCGCCGACGGCGCCGCCACGCCCCGCACCTTCGCGGTGCTTGCGAGGAGGTACGTCGCCGCCGGGATGACGAGGCAGGCGGTGCGCGCATTCGATGACATGGAGGCATTCGTAGGGAGGGAGCCCGACGCCGGGGAGTTCACCACTCTTCTTGACACCCTCTGCAAATACAAGTACCCCAAGGTTGGTCATCTCCTAATTAACCTTCCTGATTTCATTGATTCCGCATGTTTGAGACTTATGTGAAACTAGGAATGAATTTGTTGCGAAGCTGTATATATTTACCTCCTGGTTCTTGAGCTGGGTGAGCTTAGTGTAATGGTTGCTTAACACTGCATTTCTTGTTTTGCTGCTATATGCATGTTCTAGCTTGTGTCTTCTTGCTCTAGATTCTAATGTCAGTTCTCATGACGGGTGAATTTCTTTGATTTGTTGCAAGCTACAACTGTCTGAGCTTAGTATGAGAATGCGAATAAATTGAAATATTTGGATTTCTAATTTCTTTTTAACCATATGAGTGCCATTTAGCTGTCTGTAGCATAGCATGAAATTCTTGGCCTCACATTGTGGTTTGGTTTTTGTGGCCTGCTGTTTGGGAGGTTAAAGTAAATATTGCTTTTAGTTTGATGAGATCTTTAACAGTAATGAATTGTTGGCAGCTGAAATTAGGCTGGTTATATCTGGAAATCTTTGTGTTTTGCTTTACTACTACCTCTGTCCGTAAAATGATGTCTTAGATTTGTCTAAATTTGTATGTATAGAGACACTGTTTAGTGTATAGATACATCCAAATTTAGAATAATCTAAGACAATCTTTTATGGACTGAGGGAGTATTATGTATTCAGTTGGTTGTTCATGGATTTGCTTCTTATTTTTCTGCAGTTTGTAGTCTGCAATTTGCCTAGTTAGTAGATGGCATAAGCTTCAGTTTTAGCTTCTTACAGCTCCTTTGATTCATAGGATAGGAAAAACATAGGAATAGGAAGAGCATAGGGTTGGGATGTTATGCCCATTTGAATCCTATAGGAAGATGAAGTGTGTTTGATTGTAGCAAAGAAATTTTTTCATGAGGTATGAACTAATGCTTTTTTCCTATAGGGTTTACACTACAAGATTCCTATAGGATGTGTTCCTATGACAACTCGTATAGGAAAATTTCCCATAGGATCCAAATCCTACACGATTCCGTCACAAATCCTATGAATCAAAGGAGATTTATGTTACCCATATAATAATAATAATGATATCCACAAGAAGCTGAAACCTGTTTTTCTTTAGTGTCTGTTGTCAATCATTAAGAAGCAACACTAATACCACTTCATTATTCTGGAGGGGAAAATAATAATGGTAAAGATGCTATATTTGAGGAAATTCGTATGTAGAGGCAAGCTTGTGGATCATGGCTTCAGTAGAAGAATTATCACATCAGGTTAATGAAAGTCTTGGCCCTTAGATGACACCTAGACCATGACTTGCAAGATGACAGAAACGATTAACAAGTGCTTAAATTGTTTCTTTGGTCAATTATGTAGCTTTGGTTTTTTACTCCCCTCAGTTCCATAATTCTTGTCGCAGATTCGGATGTATATATTCACAAAATATGTCTAGATACATCCAAATTTGCGACAAGAACTATGGAACGGATGGAGTATTAAATATTAAAGAGTGTTATAAAATAATGGGTTTTTCTATTCCAGTTTCTTTTATCATGGACATTTCTGCATGTTCAAAGACTATATGCTGAGACTTGGTTTTGGACCCTTCCATCTGGATTTGTTTTTATTGCTTGACTTCTGGGATTTTGCTGAATTTGGAGTTACCTTTTTGGGCTTTAGTCTCATATGGTTGTCTTCCATGCGAATATTTATGGTGTTATGCAATCTTACACTACGATTTGGGAACTGCCTTTTGTGTTACAAAATATGATGCCAGAATATATCAGCTTTATTAAGTGATGCTCTCTAATGCTTTTGGTTTGCCTTGAAGTTCTTACTTTCAATTTGTTAGACAAACCTTGTGTGCTAGAAAGTTGTAGAGGTATGTTTCAGATGAAATAGAAATACCTGTGCTGCAAATAGCGTCTCTATCTTAGGACGTGTTTGAACTTCAATAATCAGATGTCACAATTCTAGTCTACTTGATGTACCTTGTTTGGAGGCACTGATAATACTAATGTATCCACTGGCAATTTTATCGCTTTTGCAGGTTGCTGCGGAGGTATTTAATAAAAGAAAATACAAATATGAACCAAATGAAAAGATGTACACTATTCTAATTTATGGCTGGTGCAAAGTAAACCGAAATGACATGTCTCAGAAGTTCCTAAAAGATATGATTGATCATGGGATAGAGCCGAACATAGTTACATACAATATTCTCTTAAATGGTATCTGTAGGCATGCAAGTTTGCACCCTGATAACCGGTTTGATAGAACAGTTCATGCAGCTGAGAATCTCTTGAAGGAGATGCATGACAGGGGAATTGAACCAGATGTAACAAGCTACTCAATCATCCTGCATGTTTACAGTCGTGCACATAAGGCTGAGCTATGCTTGTGTATGTTCCGCTCGATGAAGGATAGAGGCATTTGCCCCACGGTGGCGACCTACACTTCTGTGATTAAGTGCCTTGCTTCGTGTGGGCGACTGGAAGATGCTGAGAGGTTACTCCATGAGATGGCTAGTGAGGGTGTATGCCCCTCCCCAGCGACCTACAATTGTTTTTTCAAGGAGTACCGAGGGAGGAAAGACATCACTGGTGCCCTAGAATTGTACAATAAGATGAAGGCTCCTGGTTCACCAACTACACCAGATATTCACAGCTACAATATATTGCTTGGAATGTTCATCAAGTTGAACCGACATGGAACTGTTATGGAACTTTGGAATGATATGTGTGAAAGCACTGTTGGTCCAGATCTTGATTCATATACATTACTGATCCATGGTTTATGTGACAAGGAGAAATGGAGAGAGGCATGCCAGTTCTTCATGGAAATGATAGAGAAAGGTTTTCTTCCCCAAAAGATTACCTTTGAGACACTGTATCGCGGTCTTATACAAGCCGACATGTTAAGGACCTGGAGAAGGCTGAAGAAAAGAGTTGATGAAGAAGCAGCAAAATTTGGTGACGAATACAAATTGTATCACATCAAGCCTTACAAGAGGTGATTAGTTGCCATAAAATAGATGATTATGTTTCTTCATTTGGTTGGTTCCAGCAGTTGTAATCATACTGTCATACTTTGCTCGATTGGAGCACGGTTGGAATATGTATCCTGCTACTGCTGTCATTCTGAGGTGAACTTTCTGAGCTAAGAAGCATTTGAGGGAACACGTAGCACAGTACACAGATTTGAATGAAATCGCGGTTTCTCATGCATGCGCTGTCTATTCAGCGAATCTGTTATTATGATTCTTTGGTGTTTGGGTAAACTTGAAGGTAAACTTCCTTCTTACTGATTTCAGATGTTCATCCTTAATTTGGATCTGTACTAAACAGCTTTGTTGGACTTAAGTCAACTGTGAACCATTTTGTCGGTCTGTGTATTACAGAAAGGTGCTGTCCTGACATGCCTGGTATGATTATTGGCTAGGTGGAAAATAATACTGCTCATTTTCCTGCGAGCAATTTGGCCAGTTTGATGGTGCTGCTTGCAGGACATGCAGATATCCCTATTATTTTGTAGTATTATGGTTGGCCTATAGCCAAATGGGTCTGTGTTTGTTTTAGCAGACAGTAATGCCATCTGCTGTGAGTATCTCAGAAGTCTAAAAGTTATCCACGTGAGAAGATTGTAGCCTTTTTTGAACAAGCTTGTATGTCTTATTATTGAAGAAAGACAGCCAGACTAGTTTCAGTATGTTAAGAAAAATAAAAAGTGCAAAAGTTACAAGGAGTTGGGAGGTTAGAAAATTGGCTCTGTCCCTGAAGAACTTACAGAATTGGAAGCTGTTACTGTAGAAGGGAGCAAACTATCGGGCCACATTCCAGTTTGGATAAGGAATTGGGCAAATGCAAGATTAATATTGTTGTCTCAGAACTTTTTCACTGCACCTTTGCCATTGCAGTATCTGCTTAGCTTCTCTGCAGATCCAACCTTCTCTCAGGCTCTGTCCCAGCCAAGATATGTCAAGCCAATTCCCTGCGTTCACTCATACTGCATGATAACGAGCTTACTGGGAGTATCGAGGAAACTTTTCAAGGATGCAAAAATCTCACTGAGCTGAACTTGCTAGGTAACCATCTTCATGGTAAGATACCAGGGTTCCTGGCTGAGCTACCTTTAGTTACTCTGGAATTGTCCCTAAGCAACTTCATGGGAATGCTGTCTGAGTCGTGGTGGGAGTTATCAACTCTGTATAACCTCCCCTAGCATTGGTAGGCTGTCTAGCTTGGAGAGATTGCAGTTAGGCAATAACTATTTGGAAAGACCCATCCCCTGGTCTGTCGGCCCTCTACGGAATCTGACAATTCTGTCTTTGCTGCATGGCAATGGGTTATCTGGAAACATACCAATAGAGCTCTTCAACTGCTGAAACCTTGCCATGGTGGACCTGAGTTCTAATAATCTGTCTGTGCCGAGGGCCATATCTAACTTGACAATGCTCAATAGCTTGATTTTGTCTTATAACCAGTTATCTGGTGCTATTCCTGCTGAGATCTGTGTGGGTTTGAGAATGAGGATCACCCTGACTCGGAGTTTGTTCAGCATAAAGGCCTTCTTGATCTGTCATACAACCACTTGACTGGTCAAATTTTGATAGCAATAAAAAAATGTTCTTTGCTGATGGTGCTATATCTGCAAAGGCAGTTTACTGAATGGCAGCATTTGTTCGGTCAGTTGACAAATCTTACAACCATTAATCTGTCTTTTAATGGATTATTAATCCGACCGATGCGTCGTTAGCCTGCACCATTGGTACAACTCCAAGGCCTTATGCTATCAAATGACCACCTAGATGGCACCATTCCTGCTGAGATAGGCCAAATTCTTCCCAGCATTTCAATGACAGACTTGCCTGCTAATGAACTTGCTGGAAATCTAACCCAGCCTTTTGCTGTGCAACAAATAGCTGAACCGTCTGGATGTAAGTAACAACAATCTCTCTGGAAAAAATTCTATTCTCTTGTCCCAAGGACGGAGAATCCTCGAGCTAACTGATGTGTAACCATTTCTCAGTGACCCTAGATGATTGTATCTCGAACTGCACGTACACAACTGTCTTTTCTTGATGTCCACAACAATAGCCTCACTGGAAGCTTACCGCAAGTACTCTCTGATTGCAGCCTTTTGAACTATCTTGACCTCTCAAGCATTGATTTCTATGGTTACATCCGTTGTGGTATCTGCAATATATATGGCTTCACATTTGCCAACTTCTCTGGTAAGCACCCCAGCACGTACAACTCAGGCAGATTGTGCAGCTGGAGGTCTTTGCTCCACTAATGGCATTGATCGTAAGGTGGCTCATCCATCTCATCGAGCTCAAAGATTAGCGATCATTTGTGCCTTTTCACTTGTTGTCATCGCCGTGTTAGTTCTTCTGGTAGTTTATCTGAGATAGAAACCATTGAGGAGCAGATCATTGGTTTTTGCTACCATTGAGCGGAGCCAACCTCATGCGATGAACTCCTAGGAAGGAAGTCACGGGAACCTCTGAGTCTTGAGATATGGCTGTGGAACCGAGCCGATGCAGTTGAAGCACTTGGATCTTGGATGACCAGATGGTCTCAATATCTGCTTCTGTTCTGCACGTGGCTGGCTTTCCTCCATGAAGGATTTGTGCCCCATATCATCCACCGGGACATGAAATCAACCAAGATTCTGTTGGATGAGAATTTCAAGCGGAGGATCTCTGACTTTGGCCTCACAAGGATAATCAGTGCATGGGAGACCCATGCCGGTATTACACAGCATCCCCCAGAGCAACATGAGAAGAAGTCCAGCACAAAAGGCAATGTGTAAAGTTTCGGTATGGTCATGCTAGCTTCTCAGAGGACGACCACTTGCAGGGGAAGAAGATGTGGAAGGAGGTGGAACCATTGTTGGCTTGGGTATGATAGATGATCATGCGGCAAGGGGGGACAAGCTGTTTGATCCTTGCCTGCCAGTATCAGGCGTGTGGGAGGAGCCGTGGAAGAGACCGGGCATGCAGGAGGTGGTTAAAGGACTCGAGATGACCCAGATGATGGAATGCGGACTTCTGGTAATGACAGTGTCCAGGGGCACATAGGGCTTACCTTGAAGCACTGTTCTTCTGGATAATGATGTAGGCTAATGGTAGGTAACTTGTAGCCGTAGAGTAAGGTTACTGGAGATTGTAGCAAGAGAAACTAGTGTTGTTCATTTTCAGGCTGTAGGTGGGACAAATGCTATTGTATGTTCATCCGCCTATTGTTTGTCAGGTCTCATCATGACAGCATGAGTGTTTTACAAGCTAACAACATGGTTGTGCTAAAAGTTTAAATTTTATTATGTATAACTGATATTTCTAATCTGATGTTGTTCGACGGCGTACTGCTTCTGCTTTGACTGAAATATGTTCAGGATGTATACTTTAGAACTGTAAGAGCATCTCTAGCACATATCCCAAACCCGAAAACCACCTATCCAGGACACCCGCAGTTTTCGGGTTTGAAAAACGTGCGTGCAGAGCAGATATGGTAAACAAAACTGCATATTTTAAAAAATTGGCGCGCAAGATAGAATTGCATTGCATTTCAACAGTTCATGCATACATATAGGCTAAATTCGGCTACATTCAACCAAAAGCAACTCGAATTAGCTACAATTTGAGCTAAATATCGTCGCCACGGCAACCTAGTACCAAATTTGGCTCCAGGATGCTCACCGGAGCCCTATGCCGTGGCGGCGACGCGTCGGCGGCCTCGTCACTCGCTGTCGCTGCCGAGGTCGATGAAGATCTTACCCTGCTCATCCGCGACCAGCCGCCACTCCTTCGCCTTGTCCGCGTCGCGCTGGCTCGAGCGCGAGACGAGTCCGACGACGGTGTCGAGGTGGCGCTCGTCGACGAAGTCGCTGGGCGCGAGCCCTGCTTCCACGCCGAGCTTTGGGAGGAGGTGCTCGAGCTCCGCGTCGTCAGGCTTGAACGCGGGCGCCGACACGTCGTCTTCCTCCCTCTTCACCACCAACTCCGTCGACGGCGGCCGGCGGGAGCTCGACAATGACGACACCGCGGAAGGGAAGGAGCCGCGGCGGCGGTAGCGCTCGGACTCGCGCTTGGCGAAGGCGGGTGGCACTGCGACGCTGTAGTTGCAGAACAGGTAGGACCCCTAGATCCGTGCCGCTTCAGAGCATATCTTGTCTGCCTTCGTCTTCTCGCCGGCGCGCCCGTCCCCGCCGCCCTGGATCGAGCTGTCGCCGCGCTCGGTTCCGCTTCCGCCGCGGCCAACCTAGCTGCCCCCGCGCCTGTTGGAGCTGCGCCCGGCACCGTACTCGCCGGTGGGAGGAGGGGAGGCTGGATCTACGCGCGCGTGCCAATTGCTCGCCGGCGGGAGGCGGAGGAGCGGATGGGATTTGGCCCCCATCTGCCTAGCCAACCGCCATATTTGGGGGCATTTCGCGGGTTTGGGCTGCGACCTAGATCCGTTTTTCAAGCCAGACCACCAATACGGGATCTGATCTGGACCAAAAAACGACCGAAAACCTCATATCGGCCCAAACTAGCGTTTCCAGGCCGATATGGGTATCTGCTAGAGATGCTCTAAGTACCAAGCTAATGTATCTTCTTTGAGCTTTATGTGTTCCTCCTTTAGCAAGTTGTACCGAGAGGTGCCATCTTCCAGGGAATCGTAGCAACTTTGCATTTCTTGGAGAGCTGGTTGGAAGGAATCCATCCTCTCATTCATGACCATTTGATTTGCAAGAATGAGGTCAAGCTTTTCACCATGGCGCTTGGGGTTGGCTTTTACAAGAAGCGCAACATATTCAGTTCTTACATAGCCTTTAGGAAACTTAATATTTGGCATTATGGATTGCTTGGCTTGAGGAAAACAATGCAACTCTTATGTTGCTCATAGATTGCCTCCTTGATTCTGTTGAATTTTCTCTTGTAGTCAAGGAAATTCAATACCTTCATTGAGTTTGCCGTTATGTTAGTGGTGTCTCCACCTTGAGATCTCGGATTTACCTAAATAAGTACTCCCGTATCTGGCCAAATCCGAGTTCATTAATTTGAAACGGAGGTATTAGTTGAGAGTGAAAAAGCCTTGCTGCAAGCCTTCCAACTTTGGACTTATCCTTGTATAGATTTTCATCTCCTCTGTGAACTTGGGCTTGCAAGGATGAAATCTTTGCTCTCTGGGCCTCGTCTGCTTTCATGCTTTTCCCGTAGAAGGTTTGCTTTCTTTGGTGAAAGAGGAAACAAAAAATCTTTATCCTCTTGTTTTGCATGCCTCTTGCCTTTCTCTTGATCAGTAGCCTTTTTCTTCTTCTGTGAAGAAGATAAAATAATGGCTTGTTCGGTTCATCCGTTTTGCAAGTGGATTGGCGTGTATTGAAGGGGATTAGGAAGAATTTTAACTTAGATAAGATTTAATCCCCTCCAATCCATGTCAATCCCGTTCAATCCCAGTCAAACCAAACGCGGCCTAAGAGGCCTGCCATGACTGTCATAATTATCCAAAATAGCAGGGCGGGGCATCTTCTTTAGTCTTTAGTTACTACTCCCTCCGTTCCTTTTTAATTGACTCGGATTTAGTATAAACTTGTACTAAATTCGAGTCAATTAAAAAAGAACGGAGGGAGTAGTAAGTTTCTGACTGTCTATGCAGTCGTGTTCTCTTAGTCACTTTATCGAAAAAATAACGTTCTCTTAGTCTTTAGTTACTAGTAAGTATATGGAAACTGCTGGGCGTCCCCCGGGGGATCTGATTCCCCAGCCCCCGGGTCCCCAGCCGTCGGATCAACCATTTTGACGGTTAGATTTGCATGTAGCAAAAACACATCTCCGGCAGCAAAAAATCACCCCCGGCAGCAAATGACTGAAGCAAAAAACGGTTCGTTCAGAAAAGAAAAATAAAAAAGTTGGGCTCGCCGGAGACGTAGCAAACATATTACGCAGATGTAGCAAAACCGCAAATAAATTGTAGCAAATTTTTTTATTCATATATGTTGCAGTTCCTCTAAAACATCAACGGAGACATCGCCTGCAGCCGGCAGCAACGCTGTCCGAGGTTGTAGCAACTCCGTCCTTTAAGGACAGCAACGCCACAAGCTGCTAGTAGCAACACCCTATGTCTATGGTAGCAAAAATCCACCCTCCGCCGGAAAATCACAGCAAACCCAACCTCGTCGGAAAATTGTAGCATAATTTTGTACCAAAAGTAGCAAAATAGTTTTAATAATTGTAGCAAAAAAATATACTATTGTAGCATCGTGGCTTCGTAGCACTTTGAGGTAGCAAAAAAATAGCAAAAGTATATATCTATGTAGCTTGGCGGAGCAAAGTCCCAAATCAGGACACCACGCGACGATGGCGAGGGCGACGGCGGCTTGACCTCCCGCGCGCTGCCGAAGCCGAAGGAGCCGGCGGCAGCCACAGGCAGCATCCGCCAGGCGGAGTCGGCGATGTTGAGGCAGGCTCGGGGCCTGAGAGCGCGAGCCCGGTGGACGGGAGTAGCCGGAGATCCGCGTAGGCGACGAAAGTGGTCGCGACGACCTCGCGCGAGAGGGAGGGGCGAGCTCGACGGCGCCTGGACGGAGCCGCTCCTTGCTGCCGCTTCCCGCCTCAACGGCCATCCCCCGAGGATTCCTAGCGCGGCGGCCGACCGGCGTCGTCGGCGGTGCGAGCGGCGGCGACGCCATGGGTCGCGGTGCGCGGTGGCCGACCGGCGTCGTCGGCGGTGCGAGGGAGGAGTGGCGCCGGTGAGGTCGGAGGTAGGGGAGGGGCAGCGCCGTGGCGGACCCACCGGAGGCAAGCTTCGCCGGTGGAAGGCCGCGTCAAAGCGCAGTAGCGGCGGCCGGCGGCCATGGTCTTGCAGTTTGCCTGAGGATCCCGTGCGCGAGGATAAGAAGAAGATGAGGAATAAATGGTGGGACCCATATCTATGCGTTTTTTTCCAGAGTAAACCGCACTGGCGGTCCCAATTCTTTTCTCGCCCCTTCACTTTAGTCCCTATTCTTTAAAATTGAACGTCTAGGTCCTAAATCTTTTATAAGTGATTCATCGGAGGTCCTAAATTGGTCTAGCCAGTGTTGACCTGTCTATGTGGCGTTTGACCACTACCACGTAGACAGTGGAGCCCTCGAGATGTACCGGCTGGACTAGCAAATTTGCCAAAAGGCCCACTATTTTGTAATTATTTCAAAGCCAGAGCCGGTGGACCCACCACCACCACCGCTGGGTACTTAATCCCGCCGTCGTACTCCGGAGAGGTAACGGTGCCCCCGGCGAGAAGACGGGACCTGTCCGTGCCGCACCACCTGCTCCGCTGGAGGGCGAGGAAGCTCACAGTGAGCCCCCGTGGAGGACGGCCAGGAGGATGGCGCGAAGGAGAGTTGCGCGGTGGGGGGGGGGGGGGGAGGATGGTGTGGGAGGCTTCCAGTTGGCCTCCATCGCGAGCATAAGGGGGAGGACATGGAGGCGGTACTGCTGGGCGATTTGGAAGAGCCTGGGAAGGACCGAGATGACACCACGACAACAGATTGGACGACTTGGCCGAAGCATGGGATAACGTGCGGTTGAAGCAAGGGGACCCGCGGGCGATGTGCGGTTGGGCCAGGGGATGCAACGCGGGTGGAGCTGGGGCGGCGCCGTCCCCAAGCCGCGAGCATGCTGCTCCGCTGGCGAAGTGCTCCGGCCGGTGAGTCTGCGCGGTGACGTGAACAACATCTTGAGGGCTTATTTGCAAATATGGAGGGTGACTGGTACGCCTCCTGGGTCCCACTGTGGACGTGGCATCGGTCAACGCGGGTCAAACCAGTTTAGGACCTCGCGTGAGCAACACACGATAGAATTAGGACCTGTATGTTCAATTTCAAAGAATAGGGACTAAAGTGAAGGTGCGGAAAAAGAATCAGGACCGCCAGTGCGGTTTACTCTTTTTTCCACCACGCGCGCGGGACACGCGTCAAGCAAGGAAAGCGGGGGATGGAGGAGGCCGATCCCCCGGGGGCATTGCATCGACTGTCTATGCAGCATTATTTTTCTGAACTGTAACGGCCTCCCACTTTTTAAAACGTGAAATGTCCTAATATTAAACAATAGAGAAAATCACAACATGGGCACCTATATAATTGAGATTGAATCTTCCTATGCCCTTACTCAGGCAGAGCTTTTGACTTGTGATGATACATTTTGCCTTGTTTAAAAAATACTAGCTTTTTTGCACTACTTGGAGGTCCAAGGCCATGGCACCACACCATTTTCGTCCACCCTGTCTTTTCTTTCTAGGAAAGATTAATCTTGTTTGCTTTTGAAAAGAGGATAGACCCTGGCATTTGCATCGGTTAATGCAGAGATTATATAGTATTTATTATAAAAACATGGAAAGCAAATCCATCACTGATGCATAACAAATCAAATTATAAAAAGGGGAAAACGTAGTCAATTCACATAAAACACGCCTCACAACAGTGTCCCTGAAACCCTACCACAACTTATATGACCGTGAACCAATCCACAAATCAAGCAAATGGGAGAAGGGGTGCTAGCGAGTAGCGACAATTGCCTGAGGAGGCCACCCGAGCCATCTCGAAGTGGGGTGCTATTTCCATGAAGCTATTGATTGTTCCAAATTGTGGCCATCTATCTTAATGTCAAACCAACCTTTATATTGCAAGAAAATGGAAGTCCTTATGATAGTATCTTTTTTTTTTTGTAATTTCTTTTTTTTTGCGAAAATTCCACCGATCTATTAATAATCATCAACAGTAGTACAAAGATGTCTAAAAGTAATAAAAATTACAAATAGGTCATTGGACCACCTAGCGACGACTACAGACACTAGCACGAGCCGAAGGCGCGCCGTCATCCTCGCCCCTCCATCACCGGAGCCGGACAAAACTTGTCGTAGTAGAGCTTGTTGTAGTAGACAGACGGGAAATCGTCGTGCTAAGGCCCCAAAGGACCAGCGCACCAGAGCAGCAACCATCGCTAATGATGACAACCGTAGATCGGAAGAGACTGACCTAAAACCACACAATCGAACATGAAAGACGACCGGATCACGGGAGATCCGCCGGACACACAACTACTAAACGAAGAACTGAAACCTTGCCTAGTTTCAGTTAAACATCTACCTAATTATCTAGTGAACGTTAATTTTCTCGTTTCAATCTTTTCTATTTGCATACACCTTTCGAATTGTATAATTTTACATAATTTATGCTAGTCAAAACACCCTAGTTCGTCTCTCCATATATTTATTTGAAGTATTTCACAATCTACACATACATCTAGATCTTTTCTTGACCGCTTTCTTGGCTATCTATTTGGGGGCTGTCGGCGGCGCCATGGAATAGGGAGAGGGTAGCGGCGGCGGGTGGATGGCGGGAGGGAGAAACAAATCGGCGGGATAGGAGAAATGAATCGGCGGCGGGATATGTGTTGGGAGGCCAGAAATGCGCAGCGGGATAGGCGCGATGTGGCGGGAGGGGCGGGATTTGGCGGGAGTGGGAGACGAATTTTCCCTGAGCCGCTGACGCGTCGGCCCCGCATCGGTTCGCCTCGCTTTTCGTTGTGTCCGGCGTGCGTCCCCTATGGGGCGGGGACAGGCTCGGGGCGCCGGACACCGTATCGGGGCGCGCCGGACAAAATTCGACTTTGGAGGACGCGGCTGGAACCGTTTTTTGGTCCGGCGCGTCCTAAATTGCTTTGCGGGACGCTTTGGGGGACACGACTGGAGATGCTCTAATTATTTTCTCGTTTCAAACTTTTCTATTTGCATACGCCTTTCGAATTGTATAATTTTACATAATTTATGCTAGTCAAAACACCCTACTTCGTCTCTCCATATATTTATTTGAAGTATTTCACAATCTAGACATACATCTAGATCTTTTCTTGAAGAATCTTAAATGGCTCTCCTGTTCTATCGGCCATGGTTGTTATCGATGTACTAAATGATACTCCAGGCCACTGCTGCAGCGATGAGGCAAAAACGCTCGTCGTTTGCGTTCACTCTTGTCTGATTCCATTGATGGCATGTTTGGGCATATGCATGCTGGACTGGACGTCAGTCGGCAGGAACAGTTGTCCTCGCACGTTTAAAACCCAGACATCGATGCAGAGATACAGATAGGTCCTTGGCAACGAGTACAGTCATACACTCTGTTCATTTCTTTGGCCAAATCATACCCCCTGTTGACTGGCCGTACAGCACTGAGTACTCCGTTTATTCCTTGAATTATTTTAGTATCGAATGATGCCACCAAATCCCACTGACACGAACTAGCTGCTGGTTATGCCTGTTTTCTTTTACGGTGCATGTGACTATGCGAGGGCCTCTCGGGAGTGTCCCACCGGTGGGCACTCTCAAGAGAATAAATTCCTTTGTTCCCCGGCCAATATCAAGATTTGTACTTCTACTATACTTTTATGTCCTAGTAGTAGTCATCATGTCCTACGCAGCCTCTCGCTATTAGGGCATCTCCAGCGGCGCGATATAAATTGGTGTCCGCGAGCGTCCGTTTGCGTCGCGCGACGGACACGAGAAAGATCGTTTTTGTCCGCGCGTCCGTTTGCGTCTGAGGGTGCCTCCAGCGGCCCGATGTATTTCTGCGTCGGCATGAAATATGAAGTTTGAAAACAACAAGATGCAAGAGATTCAACGAAGTCATAGTCCTTATTACATCCAAATTCTAAAAAGTTTACATGAAAATAAGATGGTATTCCTCTAGGCATGGTCTTCATGGCCAGCCAATGCCCACTGATGCTCAATCAGATCCGTCTGCAGCCGTTTGCAGACGTTCTCATCAGTGATTTCTACATTCATATGCAGATAGTTCTCCCAAGATAAAGCCCAGGGAGTGGCGCAAGACGCTCGTTCTCAACGATCATGTTGTGCATGATCACGCAGCATGTCTTCACCTCATGCATGGTCTTCAGCGACCATGTTCTTGCCGGGTGACGGACAATTGCCCACCGAGCTTGGAGCACACCAAATCCGCGCTCCACATCTTTCCTGCAAGCCTCTTGCATCTTGGCAAACCTCCTCGTCTTCTCGGAGTTTGGATTACGGACAGTCTTCACCAGTGTGGCCCAGTCAGGGTAGATGCCATCAGCAAGATAATATGGCTTGTCATATTCATTTCCATTGATCTCATAACTCACCCGGAGAGCTTTGCCTTGCATGAGCCGGTTGAAAACCGGTGATCGGTGCAACACATTGATGTCATTGTTGGAACCGGCCATGCCAAAGAATGAATGCCAAATCCATAAATCTTGAGATATGACAGCTTTTCAAGAATGACAGTCCGTCCCTCCGCATGCCCGCTGTACTGACCCTGCCATCCAAATGGACAGTTCTTCCACTCCCAGTGCATGCAATCTATGCTGCCAATCATTCCTGGGAATCCTCTAGACTCGTTGGTAGACAACAACCGCCTTGTATCCTCAACAGTTGGCTAATGTCCGAACACGGCAATCACGGCCCGGCAAAACCGGTACATGGACTCAAGGTAGGTGCTCTCACCCATTCAAAGATACTCATCGAATATATCAACAACCATTCCATATGATAGCATGCGAATAGCGGCGGAGCATGGAGGTGAAGCCTAGCGCACCTATTGCACCGGGCCTGCATTGGAAGTAGGGATCGTAGTCTCTGACGCCCCGGAGAATGACCAAGAACAGCTCCCTTGACATCCTGTACCGGCGCCGGAACATTTTTTCTTTGAACAATGGATCGGTGAGGTGGAAGTAGTCCTTGTGGAGCCGGAGCTGCCCCTGCACTCTGTTGCGCGGCAGGTTTTTTGAGCGTCCCTTGACAGGCCCCTCATTTGAAGTGAACTCGTGGATCATGAAGGCCGCAGTAGTTGCCAATGTCTGCGTCGACTGATCGAACTCATCGTCGGAAGAGGAGTCAACGACCTCCTTGTGGTACTTCTGCAACATCTGCCACATGTCCATCTGCGTGGGTACGAAATGTGGATCAATGGCCGCGCACAATTACGCCGAAAACAGGAGAAGAACCTACCGGCGCAATTGACCGAACAGGTCGTGGGCGGCGCGGAAGGGCGGCGCAACCGGCAACGTTTGGCCCCAAAACAGCCGACAGGTACGCGCCGGAGCCAATCCCGAGTACGATCCTGCTCTCCCGCGTGGCAACAACCAAGCCGGACGACGAGTACTGCGGCGCTGCGGCGGGACGACGGCGGCTGGGGTTGTGGTGGTGGCGTCGCACTATGGCAGCCAAGAAGGGAAAAAGAAGCAAATCGAAGCGGTCGATTTTGATGTCCCTGACTTGCCGGACCAGGTAGGAAAAGGAGGACGCTCGGCGTGACCGCAGAGACGCAAACCTGGCGCATATTTGGGCCACGTTTGCGTCGCCGCGGACGGTCCGATCACTTTGCGTCGCCCCGCTGGAGCAGGGCCCAGACGCATTTCCGGTCACGGCGGACGCAAACGGACGCTATGCCCTTATAGTTTGAAAAAAAATGAAAAAGCTTGAGCCGATCTTTCCTTACATGTTTCATCATTATTATGAATTTATGTTCAATCAAACATCATTTCAGTGCTCCAAGGTTTCCGGTGCCATGGTATTTCAACTCAACATGTCTTCAAATACCGTGTGTTTTCTTGTAAAACTGCTAATGTATTTAACAATAAAAAATTGGATTACATTCCAGCTTTTAAGTCTAGTTTTTTTTTTTTTACTTTGAAATTTCAGCATATTTTACTCCTTAGTATTGACATTGTGTATCATATTTTTGTTGTTTCCTCAAACTGACCTTATTTCCATAGGAAGCTATATAATACGACCCTCCATAGAACTTGAAACTATTTCAAAGATTTCTGATGACAATTTGAAAAATCTTGAAATTAGTCGGTAACCCAAGGAAATATGCTAAAAATTACACGTGAACCTAACATGTGGGTCTAGCTTCGGAAATACATATGTACACGCAAGGATGGGTGTGAGTGCTATCTGTACCGTAGATATGCTAGTGGTGCTTTAAGATTTGGAGAAAAGAGCGACAGGAGAAACATTTTCTATCTCCAGGTAGGCCCCGCGAGAACAAGCCTAAAGCCATCAATCACGCACGTCCAACTCGGTCCAATCATTCCTACGAAGGGAGCGGAGCAACTGGTGGTGGTGGGGCGGCGACGAGCTGCTTGTGGTGGTGGTCGGCGGCCACGCCTCAAGCTCGCTGCTGCCGGCCCCTCTGCCTCATGCTCTCTACCCGGCCGCCGCCGGGCACTCTCGCACAAGCTCGCCGGCTGCTCGCCCCGCCGCCTGAGCCCCGTCGACATGCGCATCCTCTGCTATGGCGTCGACGGTAGGTGCTATCGCAGTCCGGCTCCGCCGCAACCAGATCGAGAGCAGCTCTCTGTCGTGCATTGGACTCCCTTTCCCCGAATGACGAGCTCCCCATCGGCTCACCGACTCCAGCCGTGGTCTCCGGCGTGGTCACTGGGAGAGGTCAGGTCGTCCACCTGCACGAGCGCGCCGGTGACGACTGACGATGCCATCCCCCGGACGAGCTCGCTCTCGCTGGCGCTGGCAAACAACGTGGACGCGGAGACGCTGAAGATGTGCCCGTGACGTTCTGCGTCAACGCGCTGCTCACCTAGGCCTCTCACAAACAACTAATAAGAGCAAGCGACTGGACGAGCTCTAGTAGAAGAGAAAACATCAGTTCACTGCATGTCTGCATCGCCCTCGATCAAATCGCTAGTCCAAGAATCAACATTACAATGTGGCGAGCTGCCGGCTGCCGCCACGGCGCCGTCGCCCGTGCCTGCTTGCCTCCTTAGCGGCGCGTATATACGTACGCAGGCTGGCTCGTGGCGGAGATGGGACACATGATGCCGGTGGCGGCCGCGAGTCCGACAACGACGTGCACCTTTCCTCGAGAAGCGTCAACAGCACTCGGAGGCGGTGGTGGTGGCGGGAGCATCCACTTCAAGATGCTCGCGGCTTCGGCGACCGCATCTTCAAGAAGCGTAGCAGCAGTTTCGGCAGCAATGGTGTCCACGGACTGGAGCCGACGGTGTCTGTCACCTGCGACGAGGAGCTGCTCCACGTCTGCGTCGCCACGCTTCCGACGACGACGGTGTGGAAGTCCACTCACGCCGGCCGACGACGACGGTGTGGAAGTCCACTCTCGACGGGTCGCCGCGGGCCTCCTCGAACAGCACCCTTCGTGTCACGGTGGTCGCACCGCCAGCAGCCACGCCGGCGGAGAGGACGGGAGACGGAGCAGCCACGCCGGCGGACCAGCCGCGTCGGCCAGATTAAGGGGCCGCAAATCGGAGAGGACGGGAGACGGAGCAGGCGCGCCGGCGGCGGCGACGGAGGACTTTGAAGTGAGGAATTTTGATGGAAGATGGGTAGTGGTGACCGCGGCAGTCACTCCTTTGTCTGGTCTGGTCTGGGAAGGAATCTCCGTGTCGGGTGGAGCAAAGGCCGGGAAAAGACAGCGCACGCATGACGCAACTGAATTTCTCCTCCTTTTCTTTTCTCCGGATCTCAAAGCAACCTCATATTCTGTACGGTACAGATTACTTCCTCACCCATCCCTGCGTGTACAAAATCCACACTCGTCTAGCTTGCCAGTTTGACAAAAAAATACTCCCTCCGTCCCAAAAAAGACGCTTAAGGATTAGTCAAAAGTTAATATTTTATAAATTTAACCAAATTTATACACAAAAATATATACATTTACAATACTGAATCAATATGAATAGATTCACAATAAAGTATATTTTCTTAATATGTCCATTCGATATTGTAGATGTAAACATTTTTTCCTAAACATTTAGTTTAAGTTGGTAAAGTTTGACTTTTGACTAATCCTTAGACGCCTTACATTTTGGGACGGAGGGAGTACATAATAAAGAACCGTGACAAGACATAAAGTATATAATAAAATTGTCATAAAGAAAAAAACTAGAGATAAATCCTTTCAAACATGTAAGCCTCTCCCCAAATTTGAGTCTAGCTTTGATCAAAATTGACTAACACAATATGAGCCATGTCCACGAGAATAATACCACTGTAAATTTTTCTGAAAGTTTTTTTTCCAATGGTATAAATTTTTGAAATATGGCTCAAATTTACAGCTTTATTTTAAAGCCATGCCGTCAAGCCTTTGATCTAGAAAAACACAACTCATATTATTTCAGTAAATTCGAATGACTACAGCCTTGCTCAATGTGATCACAAGGTGCGTTTTAAATTGAGACTAAAATTTCGATGGGCATTGCATATGTGAAAGGGTGGAGCAGAATATACTCAATACGTTAAGACATTCCATAGGTATATGTAGCAGAATTTCTTCACTCGTCGTAACTGCCTTCGACGCCGAAACTGAATTTCCACATTCTTCCTTACCCGTGGCATCAATTCCCTCAGTACGTTTGCGTGTATGCACAATCAATTCCTAGATGAGACCGCCAAGACGTACGTGCAGCTAGCGAGCTGAGCCTGATCAAGCACAACCTCCATTTCTTCCCATGGTACCACTAGGATTGAAGGAAAGCAGCACAGGTCTCTATAGTCCACGCACGCGCCTACCCCCGTTCCTACATTAGCGCTGAAAAGCACCGCAGCAACCAAAGCAGTAAAACTTTGCGTTTTGATAGTAACAAAAAGTTCTCATTGGGAAGAGCAGAGCACATTTTCCTGGGAAGTGTGGACGCAAAGCCGAGCTCTCTCCGATCCCATGGCTGCTAGAAAGCGGTAAGCGATAAAAGAGAGGAGGAAAAGGGGTGGAAGTAAAGCAGAGCAATCTCTCTCTCTGTGGGCTGTAGATTCCCTGCGAGCTAGGTAGAGCCTAGCGGCGGGCGAGTGCTGCTCCACTCTCCACCCGGACCACTCCAGTGAGCGAGCAAAAGAGGAGCAACGCGGCATATTTCTTTTCTCTTTGCCCCCCTTGCGCCTTTTCTCCTAGCGCTTGTTGCTTTCTTTCTTCGTCAGGTCCTCTCTGCACGCAAAGAATCAATCGTTGCTCCGTGGCTCTGTGCCGGTGCACTCTGCTTCTTGACCGCTAGTTCTTGCATTCTTCCTCTCCCTCCCCTGCGAAGTGGAGTGAAGTGGCTCGGTAAGGTTAGGTGAAATAGTTTGGCTTCTTTGGAGGAGGAGAAAAAGCAAAGCAGGCAGGATGGCCGGAGGAGGGGCGGCGCCGCCGCCGAAGCAGGAGGAGATGCACCCGCACCCGGTCAAGGACCAGCTACCCAGCGTCTCCTACTGCATCACCAGCCCACCACCCTGGCGTACGTCTCTTTCTACCCATCAATGTCTGGATTTTGTTCCTCGTACTTCCGCATTTATGTTCTCGCCGTGCAGATCTCCCCTGTGGATGTTGATGTTTCAGCTGTCGTTGTGGGTCTTAATCTTTGGTCGATTCTGATTCCTAATCACCTTGTGCTGGTGGATATCGCCTGATTAACTGAAGAAATTGATTTGTTTTGTGCGCAGCTGAGGCCATTATACTTGGGTTCCAGCACTTCATCGTCATGCTGGGCACATCTGTCCTTATACCCAGCGCTCTTGTTCCCCAGATGGGAGGAGGAAATGTGAGCCCCTCATCACCTCAAACACAACTCACCTACCTTGGTGTCCTTCACTTGGCTGACATGCTGCACTCGACAACTCATCTTGAAAATTTCGCAAGATTTACTAGTTCCCCATCAGACTTCTCAACTGCTGCTGCGCTCAATTGTAGGGTGAGAAGGCTCGGGTGATTCAGACGCTGCTGTTCGTCGCCGGCATCAACACCCTGTGCCAGTCATTCTTCGGGACGCGTCTCCCCGCTGTCATGGGTGGATCCTACACCGTTGTTGCACCCACAATTTCTATCATCTTGGCCAGCCGTTACAGCAATGAAACAGATCCTCATCAGGTGATTCAAAATAGGTTTGTTGTTTCCGTAGCTTCTATATATGTGATATTCTTGTGAAATTTACAAGATTTCTGTCACTGCTGTCTGTGCAGAAATTCTTGCGGACCATGCGAGGGACACAAGGCGCTTTCATCATTGCATCCACGATTCAGATCATACTTGGTTTCAGTGGCCTCTGGCGCAATGTAGTTAGGTGGGCATCATCATGCTCCTCTGCTTGGACTTGTACATATTCTACTACTACTCTAGTGTTTTGGTTTGCAGGTGGTATCATTTCAGCTTGGGGCCTGACTATTCCTCATAACTTTTACAGATTGCTAAGTCCATTGTCTGCTGCTCCTCTGATAGCTCTTGCTGGATTTGGGCTATATGAGCTTGGTTTTCCAGGGGTAAGCCATAGCTCACTCATTTCATATTGGGTTGTTGCATCATTCTGTACATCTTTTAGGTTACCCACCTAACTGGGTGACCTATGTGCGTACAGGTTGCGAAATGTGTCGAAATTGGGCTTCCAGAAATCATTCTACTACTCATATTTTCTCAGGTACATGCATCATTTCATTATGCTTTACAGCTATAGCTGATTTTTCTTATGGCCATGTACTAAATTTAACTGTCTTTGATGCAGTATTTACCTCATGTTATACATGTTGCAAAACCTGTGTTCAACCAATTTTCTGTGATTTTCACCATCGCTATTGTGTGGCTGTATGCATACATTCTCACTGTTAGTGGTGCATACAACAAAGCCCCAATGAAGACACAAGTCCATTGTCGTGTTGACCGCTCCGGACTTATCGGTGGAGCTTCCTGGTGAGGAACATCGCTTTTTTTCTAGACCCTTATGGTGATAAGTTTCACTAAAAGAAGTTCTTACAACATTGTCGCAGGATATCAGTCCCATACCCTTTCCAATGGGGCGCTCCCACATTTGATGCTGGTGAATGTTTTGCAATGATGATGGCATCATTTGTTGCTCTTGTTGAGGTTTGTGTAGACCACTTTACCTAAGAGTTAAAAATACTGTGATGTTACCCTGCTAATAGTCAGCTATAATTAACAATCTAATGACAAATCTGCTACTCTTCAGTCAACTGGGACGTTCATTGCCGTGTCAAGATATGCTAGCGCAACTATGATACCTCCCTCAATTCTTGGTCGGGGCATTGGTTGGCAGGTGAAAAAGTCTGACCATTATACACCTAAAACCATTGTTTCTTTTAGCAATAGGTTTTGATGGTCCATTCCTGATGATCTGCAGGGTATCGGTACATTACTGGGTGCATTTTTTGGGACAGCCAATGGGACTGCAGTGTCAGTGTAAGTGATGTGTTACCATCTAGTGAAACAAGCAGTTCTTGATGGTTTTGTTCCTTCTTTCAGTACCAAGTCCTCAATTGCTTGGTATACTATTTTGTCTGTTTGCTTTTCAAGTATTCATATTTTGATTTTTGCAGTGAAAATGCTGGTTTACTAGCTCTGACACATGTTGGCAGCCGGAGAGTAGTGCAGATATCTGCTGGCTTCATGATTTTCTTCTCTGTTCTTGGTAATGTTCCATGTTATTTCTAACATCCTGTATATAGGGTTTTCTGTCTACATTTGCATACAGTGAATGGATGACACGCTGATAAGCAGTCTAGCAAAATAGCATATTAGCTAGATTCTGATGTTGTGATTGTAACTTGACATCTGTAGCACATAGTTCAGGTGCTGTGCAGCATAGTTTTTTTCCCTTTTGCAGTTATGCTATGTTATTCTAATTCATTTTGTTTTGGCTAAACCAGGGAAATTTGGAGCCATATTTGCGTCAATTCCACTGCCAATATTTGCTGCCCTTTACTGCATTTTCTTTGCATATGTTGGTAAGTCTAGATAGCTATCATCTCTCAACAAGGTCCATCGTTTTCTTTGCATTGCAGCCTCCAATTTCTCAATGTTCATACTTGCAGGTGCATGCGGTCTGAGCTTCCTCCAGTTCTGCAACCTCAACAGCTTCAGGACCAAGTTCATCGTGGGGTTCTCCATCTTCATGGGCCTATCAGTTCCCCAGTACTTCAACGAGTACACGTCGGTCGCAGGTTACGGCCCGGTGCACACTGGCGCTCGATGGGTACGCGAAAAGAAACACCTCATGCAGTCTCGTTAACCTTAAGAGAAACTGCATCTAAATCACCTGCTCGTAGATGCTGATAGTGATTGTCTCATTGTTCTTCTGACAGTTCAACGACATGGTAAATGTGCCGTTCTCGTCCAAGCCGTTCGTGGCGGTGCTGGTGGCCTACTTCCTGGACAACACAATGCACAGGCGCGACAGCGCGGTGAGGAGGGACCGGGGGTACCACTGGTGGGACAAGTTCAGGAGCTTCAAGACGGACACCAGGAGCGAGGAGTTCTACTCCCTGCCCTTCAATCTCAACAAGTTCTTCCCATCCGTGTGATGGTCTCTGCAGAATGGGGAAGGTTTGTGCTAGCGTGACATTTTCACGGCTAGTCTCGAAGTTGGCACGATGTTTCTGTAAATCGAGGGGTGCGTTCGACTAGCTGGAGGCTTGACATGCATTGTTGCGTTTTGGGTCAGCACGGGTGTATGGGACTGCTGACTGTTTGCAACATTCTCTGTCAGGTTTTTCTTGTAACAGACTCGGGCTTTGTTTGCTGGACTCGAATCATCTGTGCCGCGTAGCTCTCACCTTTTCTGCAGCATCACAATGACAAAAACAGTATGTACCTTTGCGTGATCTTTTGCTGATAATCACCAATACTCCCTCTGTTCTAAATTAGATGCCGCAAATTTGTATAGATTCGCATGTATTTATATACACTAAAACGATATCTAGACAAATCTGCAACAAGTAATTTTGAGATAGAGAAAGTAGTATTGTAAACAGGAAGTCAGAAAAAGTTACCATGGGGGCGATGCAATGTAAGGGCATCTCCAACGGGAGACCCATCCCGCGCCCGCGCGTTCGGATGGGTTCAACCGGACAAAAACGCAGCCCAGCGTGCGGACCCATCCCCAAAACGATGGCCGCGGCGTCCGGGACGACCCAAACCCGGCCCAAATCTGGGACGAGTTTGCGTGGCCGCGGACGCCGAAGGCTGGTCGCTCGCGTCCTCCCCTTGTCCGCCCCTGGCCCGCCTGTCTGTCTCCCAAAACACCAACACTCCACTCCACTTCCAAAACCTAGAGATGGCCGACGAAGCGACTGTCACCGCCACCATCGGAGACGAGGCACAGCTCGCGGCCGTTGCCGCTCCTCCCGTGGCGGCGGCTCCTCAACTGGACGCTCCGGTGGTCGTGGAGCCCGGGCCGGCGACGAAGAAGGCGAAGCCCGAGCTCACCGCGGAGCAGAGGGCGGTGGAGAGCAAGAAGCGGGGCGACCGGCGCAGGGCGCTCGAGCAACAGAAGGGGGAAGTCGCTGCCGCGGAGCAGCTCCTCCAACTCAAGACGGAGGCGAAGGCGAATGTCATGCAAGAGCATGCCATGCTCTTTTACGGCCACGCAGCGCTCGCTCAGCACTTGATCATCCCGGGCGCCGGCACGGCCTCGGGGGGAGCTCGGCCTCGTCCGTGACCCGGCCCCTTCCTCCAAGGTCAATATCCCAGCCGACTGCCCAGTTTGGGTACACGCCCGGCGCGCACGAATTGGGGGCGCAGTCGGGGCGGTACGCGTACCCGTCACGGGATGGGTCACCGGAGGTGGGCGAGTCCTTGACGGGGCCGTCTCCTTCGTCCATTGACCTCAACCGTGCGCCGGCGAACTCTAAAGCCCCCAAGCACCTAGAAGCAGCAGCGATGGCCGGTGCACGGAACCTGCTCGACGATTTGTCGGCTGAGCGCGCGCCGCCACCGATGCAGGCACCGTCCACCGTGCAGGCCCCTCCGTCCTACACGCAGACAATGCTGACCACCATGCCCTATGCTTCAACCGAGCTGGCTCCCCAGCCACCTCCCATTGACACACAGGAGGACACCATTGCCTATCCCGGCAGCATGAACATCGAGCAGGAGCCGTTGTTCGCTGACGAGCTCACACAAGCCGCAGCTGGACAAGCTCGAGTTCGCCGGGTTAGCAAAAGAACGACCAACTACACGGTGCAGGAGGATAAGGTGCTCGTCGATGGATGGTTGACCATTGGGCAAGATGCATTGACGGGTGCCGAGCAGAAGGGGACCGCATTCTGGCGCCGGATCTATGATTACTTCCATGAACATCGCAAATACGGACTGGAGCCATTTGAGAGCGACCGCAGCGACATATCGCTCCAAAAGAGGCGGGGAACAATTCAAACGGAATCCAACAAGTTCCAGGCGGCGTATGATCACGTGAAGCGGATCCCCGTTAGCGGCTTGGGCATGAAGGACTTGGTATGATTCTTGTCAACACCCGGATTTTTAAGTCCAGATGCCTATTATGCCATTCATCGCAATCCCAGGAATATTGTTTTTGCGAGACATAATAGATTGATATCACAACACATCATTCATTACATAACATCATCGTCTTACAAATAAAGGATCACATGATCCAGTCTTAATACAACATAGTGGATCTAGAGATCCAATTACAAAACACATAGCGGAAGCGAAGTAGCGGTTGCGGTCCATCTGTTCCACAGCTGTTGACGTCGGGAGTGGTCCTAGTTGTCATACACGTCCTGCTGTCCATCTTCAGGGTTCTGATACACCTCTTCATAGTCTGGCCATTCGAATAGCCAGGGACAAAGCCACGAGTACTTTAAAGTACTCGCAAATTAATACTAATGTAAGTACTATCAACTATGGTAATGGGGTGCTAAGCTCTAAATTTATTTGCATAAAGCCAATTTTAGTTCACAAAACATTTAGTAAAAGCCTCTTCATTTGCTAACTAGCTCAAGTGGGAACATTAGTGTCATTCCCACAACTTTGTTGTGATTCATGTCAAATTCACCTTTCAAGTTCAAGTCACAAGTCACCCTTCACATGTCACATTTTTGAAAAATGACTGATGATGGAACAGTATGGCCTTTCCAACCGTCCTTAACCGTGGACGCGGCTATTCGAATAGTTCTACACTCTGCAGAGGTTGTACACTTGTGCCACAAAATTTGATTTCATCCATCAGGGATAGCCCTGAATAATCATACTCGGTATGCGGATCATCAATCATAACCTTTCACTTACATACCCCAGTATAGGTACCTCTCCCCATGAGTTTGGCCTCCCAGTGAAGACAAACCGTCAGCCTGGGAACTGCACAGGGATTGGGCCGGACATTCACCTCATTTCACGTCATTTCTTTTGTTGTGGAGGCAGCTTTCGGCATAACCCCGATGACGCTTGTTTAGAGGGAACCCATACTAAGACACATAAACTTCCAGTTAATCCCTACCCATAATCAGGTATTGTGGGGGTACTTGTAAATTGGAATGGTATCGCATCCGAACCCAACCATCAGTTTTTGTAAAGTTCACCATGTCATTCACAAGTCACATTCACCTTCAAAATCTTTCAATAGAATGACTCATCATTCCAATGTTTTCAAAGTCATTTCATTTCACATGTTCCCATCTAAAGTAGTCAATTTTATTGGTTAGCACTAGCAACTAATCATGAGGGGTGCTATCTAGCTTTCATTACTCTAGGCTAAATTTGATGCTCTTGTTCTACTCTATATCTAGACCAAGTGAAACATGAATCAAAAATTAAACTTTGATAAACCAAAGTCAAAAACTTGTAAGGTAAAAACTTGGGATAGGATCATTAAGCATAAAGTAAATGGTGATGAGGCCTTGCTCTTGTAGAGCTTTGCCTTAGGTTAGCTTGCAAGAATATTAGCTTGCAAGAGTATAGCTTGCATTGGTGTTAGCTTGCCTTGGTTGGTGTATTGATCAAAGTGTTCCTCCTTCTTCTCCGTAGATGTTCTCGTTGTCCCCTTCGTAGCCTTCGGTACTAGCATCTATAAACGGATACGAAGATAACAATCACCAAACAATACTTAAGTAGACTAGTTAGCCCTAATGGCTCACTCAAGATGATCTAGCATCATCATCTACATTACTCAACATTAGACTAGGGTTTCTTCTTTAGTGTTTAGAAAACAACTCTTCTTAATGAAATAGGGATTAGGGTGTCTATTTAGTTCTTTGGAGAAATAATTTCCTCTCATTGAATCTTCTTAAGATTTAATCTCCTCAATTCATAAAGGTGAGATCATGTTGACCAAGGTCAATACTTCCCATTTATCATTTGAGAAAAAATGATTTAAATGAGATTCCTCATCTCATGTAATTTAAATACTACTTTGATTTAAGATCCTCAAGTGAGCAAGTATGAGACCATGCAACAAGGGTCATCACATTGCTTCATACTACTTGGGAAGATGATTTAAATGAGGTGCTACACCTCATAGATTTAAAAGCCTAAATTTGAAAATGATGTAAATGGGCTAGTATTGACTACATAGCCAATTTTTGATTCTAGCCCATGATCATATGAAGCAACTATGTCATATTTTTACATAAACAATTAGAGCATTTGAAAATTGAATTATGAGAGTTGGAATCAACTCAAAAGCACTTATTGTTGATTTTTAATAATTGTTTGAATTTTGAAAAGTTACTGTCTTGTTATTTTTACTATTCGAATTCTACAGTAAATCTTGATGTGAATCCAGTGGGGTTGGATAGAGCATTTCATAACCTTTCCAACAATATAAAGTTCACCAAATTTGGTTGAGCATATTTGAAGTTATTTGATTTTGAGCAAAGCATCTGTAAAGAATTTGTCTCAAGAGAAATAAATCCGATTTGAATTTAACGGGCCACGCGGGAAAAATAAACGGGCCATAGGGAGAGAGGGAGTTGGGCCGGCCCAGTTATGCCCACGGTGCACGCGGGCCAACTGCCAACGGGGCCCACCTGTCAGCCTCACTTAATTCAACGAAACGGTACGCAGCGCGTGAGCCATTGGATTATAAGTGAGATCGACGGACGAGGTTCATCCCCTTCCTCGACACATTTCGCCGGGGACGAAACCCTACCGGCGGCAGAGGGGGTCGTCGGCGGCGTACCTGGGCTCAGGCAGGACTCGGAGAGGCGGGCGATCGAATGAGGAGACGACGGCGAGTCGAATGGTGGTCGAGGGAGGTGCGGAGGTAGTTGATTTCGACGACGCCTTCTGCTACTGGCTCCGGCGGTCTCCGACGAAATTGGCTTGATTCCGGCGACAATGTGGGCTAGCTAGTGTTCGAGGAGAGCAAGGTTGTGTGAGGAATTCGTCGCGGGAGGGTCTCCTTTTATAGATGGCGAGGAGTGCCGATGGGGTGCGGCGAGGTCGAGGAAGGAGACGATGCTACGGGCGTGGAAGGGGCAGGGCGACGTCATAGGACTGTTGGCGACGTCGAGGCAGTCCTTTGGAGCGTCCTGGCGCAGCGAGGAGTGGTCTGAATCAACGGCGTCGTGAGCGTGTACTGAGGTACAGTGGCGGCGGTCGTCGTCGAGGGCGTCATCTACAGCTCGTCCGCGGTCAATTGGAGATGTCTGGGAGCTAGCCGACATCGAGGAGAGGCAGCAGGTGCAAGGAGGGGTCGAGGAGAGGACGGACGTGACGAGGGCGAGTGATGCTCTGTCGTGTCCAGGGCGCTCGCCGTGCGCGCTCTGGCGTGGCATGGCGTGTCTGGGCGCGCGTGTTCTGAGCGTTGTTGGCTTCCTCTTGGCTCGAGACTTTGTCTAGCGTCATCAGCAGGGAAAAGTGAGTTTCCAGGACATGGTGAGGTGGGCTGGAGAGGACCAGGGGCAGGTGTGACAAGGTGGTGACCATGGTGGCCGGCATGGTCTGCTTTTGGATATTTTGGGTGCAATGTGGTGTGTCTCTGGGCCTGGCATTGCTGTGTGAGGTGAGGCTGAGGGTTTTGACAAGGTGAGCAAAGCTAGAGTGTCGTTGCCTATTCGACGGTACCTCGGAGGAGGGATCCTCACGAGGGGGAGAAGAAGTAGGGGCCATAGGGCGGAGTGCACTCGGGACGGTGGTACGCGATTTACCCAGCTTCGGAACACCTGCACGAGGACAGGGCCTACTGCTGCTTGTCTGGAATTATCTGGGCGCTTTCGCGTTGTTACAATGAGTTGTGGTTGTGCCTCTAGGGCTCCCTGGATCCGGCTTATAAAGGCGCATGGATCTAGGGTTTACACGGAGAGTCCTAGCCGGAATACAAGTTGCCTAACTACGGTACAATGTTTTTCCGTGTACGTCAAGGATCCGCCTTCCTCTAAGAACGTGCTAGATCCGGATACTTCATGGGCCTTCACGGATCCGGCCTCCTTCGTAGGTCGGTTAGGATCCGGCTTCCTGTCCTTGGGCTGGACTTCATCCTTCAGGATCTACAGCAACTGGGCCGCCCGATGGGCCACATGCCACATCACCATCTGTGGGCCACCCGGGCTTGCCGGATCTAGGCCACGCCGTTGATATACCCATAAAGTATACCCACAACATAGAGAGAGCTAGTGCTTGTACACTTGATTATTGCCAAAGTTTATGTGACATAAGCCATGACAAGTGTGTCCTTGTACTAGGGTGAGCATGGCTCTACTAAGTGAGGTCATTTGGAAGTACAAACCACTGTGGATGAGCACAAGAGAGAGAGAGAGGAGGTGGTACATAGTTGGTGGAGTGGTTGTACCCTAATTCTATTCTATGTGCTCCACATATATGACAAGTAAAGGTCTCAAGTGTGTTGAATTTTGACCAAAAATCTGGATAGGTGTGATCTAAATAAGGTTTGGCACTCATTGGTGGTCTTGGTTTGGGTTTAGGATAGGGTTTGTGAAAATTCCAAATATTTGGGTAATCTAGAATCTATTTCAAAGTGGCATCTTGGCATGCTTATATTGGAAGTTTAACTTTGAACCAGCAAGGTTGACTTTGACCAACTTGTTCACTTTCATGAGGTCTTGGATGAGGTGCAAAGAGTTGAGGTTGCTTAGTTTAGAAATCTCTTAGTAAAGAGGCTCAAAGTGGGTATGTTGTTAAAAATGGCAGATTTGACCATTATCATATGTGAGCTAAATTTGACTTCTCATTTGACTTGATTTGAGTTTCTTTGATTCAAAAAGTGTCATTAAGTGTTTAGTAACATTATACAACTAATGGTCCAAGCCAAAATGGTCTAGGTTAAAGATTTGCAAAATTGGCCATAAACACATATGTGCATTTTATGTTTTTATTTTCTTTTCCTTTTCTTTGACCAAAGGTTTTTGTTTTGATTTCATGGAGTGTTAGATTAAGTTTAGTAAGGGTTTCAAACCATTTGGGCCAAGTATAATGGCATAGGTCAAGATTTGGTATTATAGCTATGTGCCACATATGCCTCTATGCATATTCTTATTTTCTTTTTATTTCACTTTGGATTTTGTTGGTAAGTGATAGGTTGGGTTTGTTGAGGTTTTTCAAACCATCTAAACAAGTAGAACATGGCATAGTTGATTATTTGAAAAAAATAGCCATAGGCTTACATAGGCCTTTTCTTTTTAATTAAATTTCTTTTTATTTTGTTTTATCTTGGATGGTGAAAAGGATAGGGTTGAGGGTTTAAGATCATTTCAAAATACTTCAACAAACAATCATGGCAATATCACAACATATGAGCATGATCACTATGTATCAAACTTAATTTAATAAAAGTTTTTGTTGGTTCCAAATTTTGGAAATAGGGGAATTCATTTTCTTTGTTTTGAAATTTTTGGGATGTTACAAACCCTTCCCCCTTAAACAAATCTCGTCCCGAGATTTTAAGAAAAGTTAGGTTCCTAAGAGAGATTGGGCAATTGGATTAACAGGAAAACATACTTGGCATGGCCTTGGGTGCTTCCTGAGCTTCGGTGGCATTCATGCGGTAGTAACGACCGTTGCGGTTGTTCGGGTAGTTTGGGGCAAACTTCCTTCCAGTTGCGACACAGCGCTGCTGCTGGGCAGGTGCAGCGGTATTGGGGCAGTCTTGGCAAGCTTCTTGGGGCACTCATTGGAGTAGTGACCTTGGATTCCAGATTCATAGCAGGTCACAGTTGACTTGTCTCCTGAGGTAAGGGGCACAACATTGCTTCCAGTCCTTGGGGCATTGTTGGCGGCTTTCATCGAGCACTTATTAGAGTAATGACCAGTAACACCACAGTCATAGCAAGTCACACTTGGACTTGCCTGCGGGGCGTGGTGGGGTATTGGGATGAGCTGCTCCGATGATGCTATCCTCACGCGGAGGCGAGCAATGATGTAGTCCTTCTTGGCGTGCTGATGGCGAAGTGCCTTGCGCTCCATTGCAAGGATGTTGATGGTGTCAGTCATCTTGGCGTGCTCAAGGTGCATCTGGTTGGCCTGGGCACGGGAGTTGTTGCGGGTAGGAGGGGCCATCTGAACAATGAGGTAGATCATAAGATAAGAGGGGAATTTCTAGGGTTTGTTTGAGATAAAATTTGAAAAGTTTCAAAACTCGAGTAGTGTTGAGGGGGTAAAAGCCAACTACACGTTTTCATTCATACCAAACCATCACACATTACAAAACTAACACACAGTTGGTTTTAGGAACCATTCATTCGTTCTACGATACAAGAGACAAGATACCAAACTTACACAGTATGGCCTTTCCAACCGTCCTTAACCGTGGACGCGGCTATTCGAATAGTTCTACACTCTGCAGAGGTTGTACACTTGTGCCACAACATTTGATTTCATCCGTCAGGGATATCCCTGAATAATCATACTCGGTATGCGGATCATCAACCATAACCTTTCACTTACATACCCTAGTATAGGTACCTCTCCCCATGAGCTTGGCCTCCCAGTGAAGACAAACCGTCAGCCTGGGAACTGCACAGGGATTGGGCCGGACATTCACCTCATTTCACGTCATTTCTTTTGTTGTGGAGGCAGCTTTCGACATAACCCCGATGACGCTTCTTTAGAGGGAACCCATACTAAGATACATAAACTTCCAGTTAAGCCCTACCCATAATCAGGTATTGTGGGTGTACTTGTAAATTGGAATGGTATCGCATCCGAACCCAACCATCAGTTTTTGTAAAGTTCACCATGTCATTCACAAGTCACATTCACCTTCAAAATCTTTCAATAGAATGACTCATCATTCCAATGTTTTCAAATTCATTTCATTTCACATGTTCCCATCTAAAGTAGTCAATTTTATTGGTTAGCACTAGCAACTAATCATGAGGGGTGCTATCTAGCTTTCATTGCTCTAGGCTAAATTTGATGCTCCTGTTCTACTCTATATCTAGACCAAGTGAATCATGAATCAAAAAGTAAACTTTGATAAACCAAAGTCAAAAACTTGTAAGGTAAAAACTTGGGATAGGATCATTAAGCATAAAATAAATGGTGATGAGGCCTTGCTCTTGTAGAGCTTTGCCTTAGGTTAGCTTGCAAGAATATTAGCTTGCAAGAGTAGAGCTTACATTGGTGTTAGCTTGCCTTGGTTGGTGTATTGATCAAAGTGTTCCTCCTTCTTCTCCGTAGATGTTCTCGTTGTCCCCTTCGTAGCCTTCGGTACTAGCGTCTATAAACGGATACGAAGATAACAATCACCAAACAATACTTAAGTAGACTAGTTACCCTAATGGCTCACTCAAGATGATCTAGCATCATCATCTACATTACTCAACATTAGACTAGGGTGTAATATCCCAGGTATTTGGGTTACAAAATAGAGGAAATAGATGTGTGCATTGCATTCATGCATAGAAAATCTGGAGAATTTTCGCGCTTTAAAGTAAAACGATCCACGATAGCGAAGTTTCACTTGACCTTGGTGGAATTGAAGTAGCTCATCAAGTC
>NC_061508.1:151530169-151634716 GCF_022539505.1 Lolium rigidum
TCAATTATAAAACAAAAGAGCCACCTAATGCTAAGTCCTATAATTAAACCCATGTGTGGTTAACAACCATTTAACTTTGTAAGCAAGATCAACCATGATGGAAACCATACCTACTTAGATACTTTCAAAGATAATGATAGTATTACCCTTAAAAGGGGGCTATAATAGAAATTACAAAACCCTAATAAGTTGGGCTCACATAAAATCATATGTAAGTCATCCACTCCTCAAATAGAAACCAAATCTTATTAACAACCTCTAAAATACTATGAGTTGAAATTATCAACTCTATTAATTCCAAATAGATTTGACTCATATAGCAAAATAAATTAAAATGAGAATACAAACTCATGTTTAATTGCTATTTTGAAGAAGCTCACATATATGAACTTTAATCAAATATAAAATACTTTCTTCAATTGGGAGAGTGGTGTAATAGTCATTGCACTAGATATTCAGTAAATTAACATAATTGAGACACCTGCAAAAATAACAGAATTCAAATATGAATTCAAATGGGCAAATACAAAAAAACAGAAAATTAAAAGCAGAAAAAGAAAAAGGGAGAAAAACATTACCTGGACCTTACCAGCCGACACAGCCCAGCAGTAGCCCAGCAGTCGAGCCCAGCAACGCAGCCCAGCAGCAGCCTGGCCCAACCTACCATACCCCTTCGCCAAAATAACAGAGGGAGGAGTCATCCTCATCCTCTTCGTGCGCATGGAGGACAGACACGACGGCGTGCTCCTCTTCCCCTCTCGCCGGCGACCTCTCCTTGATCGACGGTGTGACGAGGCACGCATCCCTCACCGTATAAAAGCTCCCCGACGAACCCTAGTCTCCGATTTCTTCCTCTTCGCCCAAATTTCATCCCAGATGAAACCCTAGCGCGACCAGCTGCCGGCCATCGCCGTCGATGGAGACATCCCCAGGCCAAGCCGTGACCACCCACGTGACCGCCATGCTCGACATCATCACCAGGTAGGAGGAATCAAGCCAACGCGCCCATAGTCGACCCCACCTGGTCGTCTTCCCCGCCGACGGGAGCGACCAATTCCAGCGATGCCGCCCGCCATAGACCTCACCAACGAGCTCTACACGTTCCTGGTGAGCTCCTCAATCTCCCAGTAAGCTCGCTTTGCTCGATCTTGCCCCGTAGCTTCGCCGCGTCGTTCGCCTGCAAGCTCCGCCACTTCGCCTCGCCGCCGGCCACTTTCCGATGACCAATAGAGAGCGGCGCCGCCATCATTAGGTTCCCCAGCATGCCGCGGTTTGATTAGGTGTAGTCGCCCGTCCCGGGAGCAGCCTAGCTCCGGCGCCGTCGCCGTTTGACCGCCGGCCAGAAGCTCCCTGGCCACCTCATCTATTTTGACTCGTCAATGCCCGCGTGGCAGCCAACCTGGCCACTGGCCCACCAGTTAGTGTCCCTGCGAGTAGACAGCCCGGGTAGGTTTAGCATTTCCTGTGTTTTAATTCAAAATTCACTAATTACTGAAACTTTGAAATAATTTAGAAAATCCAATTTAAGTCAGAAAAATATAAATAAGATATTAAAATTCTTAGAAAAGAAAACTCTATCTAATAAAAATATAAAATGAAATTTTTATTTTTAATAAAAATTCAATTATTTAATACTTGTTATTTAAGCCTTTAATTTTAATTCTAAATACAATTAAAATTCAAAAATTAAGAAATCATTTATAAATTCAATAAAACCAATAAGCAAATAAAGAAAACATAAAAACTAATTTTCTTTATTTGCAATCCTATCAAATCTTTATTAGGTAAATTTAAACCTTAATTAATAATTACCTTAATTATTAATAGTTTAAAAATAATAAAATGCCAAATTCAATATTATTTTTATTCCTAAGTTATTAATAACTTCAAATTTAAAATGAAGTTATTAATTAATCATAGGACTATGTGGTAAATAACAAACCCTAATTCCATAGTAAATGATATTACAGCTCATCATTTCATGTGAAATCCTAAAACCCTCAATTAATTAGGAACCCTAGTTCCATTATTACATGTGAACCCTAATTTGCTTCTAACCTAAACCCAAGGTTGGAACAGGTGATCATGGTACTTTAATTCAAATCATAGAGCCACCATTAGCAACTAAAAGACATACCTATGTCCACATAAAATGTAGAACCCTATCACTAGCAATTTAGTATTCCATGTATGCATATCACTAAACCTAGTTGATCAAGTAGGATCAACCAAATCTAAACCCTAGATTACACTACCAAAACCATCATCTTTAAGTAACCATCCTTAGTTAGTATCACACCACTATGTTGAACTCTAATAGCATTTATGCCCTATATTTACCATTACATTCCATACTCCACTAAAACCTACTAGTGTGAGATAATTATGAACTATCCTATTTAGGAACCAAACATTCTTTACTTAGTGAATCCAAAGGTAAACCTTAGGCAACCACAACTTTAATTGTAATACTTCTTACTACTTAAGAAGTATGTTCTTCAAAAGTTATTCTTTTGAAGTAAACAGAGAATCATCATCAACCCTGCTTAATAGGACCTATAAACAATAGCTACCTATTACCACTAAAATATATCACCATGATAGCAACCATTAATTGCTTAAGATACTTAGGCTTCACTAAATCCATACAAGCCCTAGTTATTAATGAATCCAACCCTGTTTGGATCCATATCATACTTACCCCAGAAACTAAATAAAACCATAGACAACCATAGAACCCCACCAACCTAATTATCATACTTGTTCTTTATCAAGGAACATGTTCTTCAAAAGTTATT
Source organism: Lolium rigidum (assembly GCF_022539505.1). Lineage (NCBI taxonomy): Eukaryota > Viridiplantae > Streptophyta > Magnoliopsida > Poales > Poaceae > Lolium > Lolium rigidum. The sequence goes on from NC_061508.1 coordinate 151,532,968, forward strand.
CTTTTAAAGTATATGATAATCAATCATTAACCATGCAATATAGTATTAAAATTGACAACTGCTCTTTATTTATTATACAACTACAACTCCTTGATGTGTATGATTGTTACTATACATGTTATCACTTGCTCATGATTCTAATACAACAAGAACCTAATAAGAACCTTGTTTGTGAATCACTCTAAAAGTGCAACACACCCTGAACTGATCACTACTACTCACTAATCCTAAATCATCGGGGTTAGGTCACGTTTAGAACGATTGCATCTCATACTTATGCATTATTGCATCCTTGGCAATCTTTTAAACATCGTCCTTACCGGACGATGATGCTATTTCAGAATTTGGAGTTATTACGCACCGAAGACCTTGTCTGCATAATCTTGCAGCCAAGAAAGGCAAGTTCATCACTTGCTCATGTCATTTGTGTATTTCTATCAAATTACTTGCAAAGTACTATGGTTATCACTATTGCATAAAAATCAAAACCACTACTTTCATAACTATGAATATGACTATGTGGTGGGCGATGGAACCATGGATTGTGTTGATATGGTGGAGGTTTTATTGCACGGGTTTATATCCATCTAGGATTAAACAACCAATGTCGCCAGTGATTCTTGTGCCGTAATAACCGTGTTAACCATAAGATCCGGAGTGGGACGGAGTAGTCAAAAGTGTTTCCACCTCTCGTTCATCAACGGATGCGCTTACCGTAGCGAGTTGTGTCTTGCGGAGCAACTTGAGGGTGGGGAGCCCCTTCTAATTCCCCACGGTATAGCTGTTGCTTACCATAGCGGTTGTTGCTTGCGGAACAACTTGAGGGTGGGGATCCCCTTCTAATTCCCCACGGTAATGTGGTCTATGATGGGTTGCGGCTACCGGCGAAGGAGTTTGGTTAACGAGTCCCAAACCGTTGTCGTGGTCGGGGTCCACCACTGAAATTACGAGAATAATGGGACCGACGAGGACCCAGGGTCGGGGTATGCAACAAAGGGTGGGTGTTCGAGGTAGCGGAGGAACATGATTGGCTAGACCTTATACCGGGCCTCACACCATAGGAAGTGTGGACGGGAAGATCACCCGGTTGGCACCAAGGTTAAGATCTCTTATGGGTAAAGCAACACACCTCTGCAGAGTGTAAAGAACCGTGACCTGTCACTCCCAGTTCCGGGATATGGAACTGCGAACGCGGCCGAGAAAGGAGCTCCATGAAGTTCTAGTAAACCGGTGAAGGCTGACGGACATAGTTCTTTTGAATAAAAGCAACCTCTTGAAGAAATGATTATGAAAACCTGCATTGGTATTAGACTTTACGGTCTAATGCCGTAGCTAGTGCATTAAACACCTCTTTCCTATAATGAACTTGTTGAGTACGCTCGTACTCATCCCACTCTTAAATCCCCTGCTTAGATATGGAGTCATCGAAGGAGGATCTACAGTGCAACTCGAAGGCCGAGGAGTCAACAACTACTTCAAGGGACAGGAACCTGTCATAAGAGTCAGATACCACATCCAACAAGGAGAAACCTAGATTAGCAATAGAAAGGAACTAGCTTCCTAAACCCAGCTCCTATTTAGCTAGAGTCTATTCCTAGCCTCTGTAGTTAGTGAAATACTCTACAAATAGAGTTCGTGATAAGACTAGACTACGAGTCGTTCTTCCGGAGTTTATTTGCGGTTTTACCTCATTGTAAAGTAGGAGGCTGTGATGATCTTATGTAAAGAGTCCGTATATAATTCTATAGACATGCCTTGGACCCGCATATGTTTCTGTTGTACCACTCTGAGCGATATAATACTAGTGGAACGGTGTTTCATTGGTGTTATATCAGACTTGCATACTACACCATGCAGTGGTATGCCGGGTCACCACATAGGGTTTCTTCTTTAGTGTTTACAAAACAACTCTTCTTAATGAAATAGGGATTAGGGTGTCTATTTAGTTCTTTGGAGAAATAATTTCCTCTCATTGAATCTTCTTAAGATTTAATCTCCTCAATTCATAAAGGTGAGATCATGTTGACCAAGGTCAATACTCCCCATTTATCATTTGAGAAAAAATGATTTAAATGAGATTCATCATCTCATGTAATTTAAATACTACTTTGATTTAAGATCCTCAAGTGAGCAAGTATGAGACCATGCAACAAGGGTCATCACATTGCTTCATACTACTTGGGAAGATGATTTAAACGAGGTACTACACCTCATAGATTTAAAAGCCTAAATTTGAAAATGATGTAAATGGGCTAGTATTGACTACATAGCCAATTTTTATTCTAGCCCATGATCATATGAAGCAACTATGTCATATTTTTACATAAAAAATTAGAGTATTTGCAAATTGTATTATGAGAGTTGGAATCAACTCAAAAGCACTTATGGTTGATTTTTAATAATTGTTTGAATTTTGAAAAGTTACTGTCTTGTTATTTTTACTATTCAAATTCTACAGTCGATCTTGATGTGAATCCAGTGGGCTTGGATAGAGCATTTCATAACCTTTCCAACAATATAAAGTTCACCAAATTTGGTTGAGCAGATTTGAAGTTATTTGATTTTGAGAAAAGCATCTGTAAAGAATTTGTGTCAAGAAAAATAAATCCGATTTGCATTTAACGGGCCACGCGGGAAAAATAAACGGGCCAGAGGGAGAGAGGGAGTTGGGCAAGCCCAGCTATGCCCACGGTGCACGCGGGCCAACTGCCAACGGGGCCCACCTGTCAGCCTCACTTAATTCACCAAAACGGTACGCAGCGCGTGAGCCGTCGGATTATAAGTGAGATCGACGGACGAGGTTCATCCCCTTCCTCGACACAGTTCGCCGGGGACGAAACCCTACCGGCGGCAGAGGGGGTCGTCGGCGGCGTACCTGGGCTCAGGCAGGACTCGGAGAGACGGGCGAACGAACGAGGAGACGACGGCGAGTCGAATGGTGGTCGAGGGAGGTGCGGAGGTAGTTGATTTCGACGACGCCTTCTGCTACTGGCTCCGGCGGTCTCCGGCGAAATTGGCTTGATTCCGGCGACAATGTGGGCTAGCTAGTGTTCGAGGAGAGCAAGGGAGAAGAGGAGAGCAAGGTTGTGTGAGGAATTCATCGCGGGAGGGCCTCCTTTTATAGATGGCGAGGAGTGCCGATGGGGTGCGGCGAGGTCGAGGAAGGAGACGACGCTACGGGCGTGGAAGGGGCAGGGCGACGTCATAGGACTGTTGGCGACGTCGAGGCAGTCCTTTGGAGCGTCCTGGCGCAGCGAGGAGTGGTCTGAATCAACGGCGTCGTGAGTGTGTACTGAGGTACAGTGGCGGCGGTCGTCGTCGAGGGCGTCATCTACAGCTCGTCCGCGGTCAATTGGAGATGTCTGGGAGCTAGCTGACGTCGAGGAGAGGCAGCAGGTGCAAGGAGGGGTCGAGGAGAGGACGGACGTGACGGGGGCGAGTGATGCTCTGTCGTGTCCAGGGCGCTCGCCGTGCGCGCCTACGGCGTGGCATGGCGTGTCTGGGCGCGCGTGTTCTGAGCGTTGTCGGCTTCCTCTTGGCTCGAGACTTTGTCTAGCGTCATCAGCAGGGAAAAGTGAGTCTCCAGGACATGGTGAGGTGGGCTGGAGAGGACCAGGGGCAGGTGTGACAAGGTGGTGACCATGGTGGCCGGCATGGTCTGCTTTTGAATATTTTGGGTGCAATGTGGTGTGTCTCTGGGCCTGGCATTGCTGTGTGAGGTGAGGCTGAGAGTTTTGACAAGGTGAGCAAAGCTAGAGAGAGCTAGTGCTTGTACACTTGATTATTGCCAAAGTTTATGTGACATAAGCCATGACAAGTGTGTCCTTGTACTAGGGTGAGCATGACTCTACTAAGTGAGGTCATTTGGAAGTACAAACCACTGTGGATGAGCACAAGAGAGAGAGAGAGAGAGAGAGAGAGAGAGAGAGAGAGAGAGAGAGAGAGAGGAGGTGGTACATAGTTGGTGGAGTGGTTGTACCCTAATTCTATTCTATGTGCTCCACATATATGACAAGTAAAGGTCTCAAGTGTGTTGAATTTTGACCAAACTTCTGCATACGTGTGATCTAAATAAGGTTTGGCACTCATCGGTGGTCTTGGTTTGGGTTTTGGATAGGGTTTGTGAAAATTCCAAATATTTGGGTAATCTAGAATCTATTTCAAAGTGGCATCTTGGCATGCTTATATTGGAAGTTTGACTTTGAACCAGCAAGGTTGACTTTGACCAAGTTGTTCACTTTCATGAGGTCTTGGATGAGCTGCAAAGAGTTGAGGTTGCTTAGTTTAGAAATCTCTTAGTAAAGAGGCTCAAAGTGGGTATGTTGTTAAAAATGGCAGATTTGACCATTATCATATGTGAGCTAAATTTGACTTCTCATTTGACTTGATTTGAGTTTCTTTGATTCAAAAAGTGTTATTAAGTGTTTAGTAACATTCTACAACTAATGGTCCAAGCCAAAATGGTCTATGTTAAAGATTTGCGAAATTGGCCATAAGCACATATGTGCATTTTATGTTTTTATTTTCTTTTCCTTTTCATTGACCAAAGGTTTTTGTTTTGAGTTCATGGAGTGTTAGATTAAGTTTAGTAAGGGTTTCAAACCATTTGGGCCAAGTATAATGGCATAGGTCAAGATTTGGTATTATGGCTATGTGCCACATATGCCTCTATGCATATTCTTATTTTCTTTTTATTTCACTTTGGATTTAGTTGGTAAATGATAGGTTGGGTTTGTTGAGGTTTTGCAAACCATCTAAACAATTAGAACATGGCATAGTTGATTATTTGCAAAAAAATATCCATAGGCTTACATAGGCCTTTTCTTTTTAATTTAATTTCTTTTTATTTTTTTTATCTTGGATGGTGAAAAGGATAGGGTTGAGGGTTTAAGATCATTTCAAAATACTTCAACAAACAATCATGGCAATATCACAACATATGAGCATGATCACTATGTATCAAACTTAATTTAATAAAAGTTTTTGTTGGTTCCAAATTTTGGAAATAGGGAAATTCATTTTCTTTGTTTTGAAATTTTTGGGATGTTACAATTCTTAACCTCAACATATTCATCCGATGTTTGCACATATGTTTATCGTTGTTGTCTCGCTTTGCTCTAGGTGTGGCAAGCTTTGGAATGGTACAAATCTAACGATGGAGAAAAGACCTTTGCCTTCCCTCACTGTTGGAAGGAACTCCAAGGCACCCCCAAGTTCTAGGAGGGGTACGAGGGGTACATGGTGACATAGGCATCCCCAATGGGCCTGCCGAAGATGGTACCCGGGGTTTACTGAAGGCCCACAAGTCGAAGAATATGAAGTTCGGAATCCCAGTTAGTATTAAGGAAAGTTAGAGTTGTATTAGGAAATATAGAGACTTGTAATTTTACGGGACGGGTTAGAAACCCTCCCGGACTCTGTAACTTGTGTATTACGAATCCCTCGGCTCGGCCTCCTATATAAGGGGGAGTCGAGGGACAAAGAGAGGATCGAATCCATTGTCAACATAACCCTAGTTTTATAATCGTCGAGTACTTTTCGGCTGAAACCTTCGAGATCTACTTGCCCTCTACTTCCAACGAAACCCTAGTCTACAATACGTAGGTGATACGTCTCCAACGTATCGATAATTTCTTATGTTCCATGCCATATTATTGATGATACCTACATGTTTTATGCACACTTTATGTCATATTCGTGCATTTTCTGGAACTAACCTATTAACAAGATGCCGAAGAGCCGATTCGTTGTATCTTGCTGTTTTTGGTTTCGAAATCCTAGTAACGAAATATTCTCGAATTGGACGAAATCAAGACCCAGGGTCCTATTTTGCCACGAAGCTTCCGGAAGACCGAAGAGGAGTCGAAGTGGGGCCACGAGGGGCCGCCACCATAGGGCGGCGCGACCCAGGTCTTGGCCGCTCCGACCTGTAGTGTGGGGCCCTCGTGTGGCCCCCCACGTTGCCCTTCCGCCTACTTAAAGCCTCCATCGCGAAACCCCTGATGAGAAAAACCACGATACGGAAAACCTTACTGAGACGCCGCCGCTGCCAATCTCATCTCGGGGGATTCTGGAGATCTCCTCCGGCACCCTGCCGGAGAGGGGATTCATCTCCCGGAGGACTCTACACCGCCATGGTCGCCTCCGGAGTGATGAGTGAGTAGTTCACCCCTGGACTATGGGTCCATAGCAGTAGCTAGATGGTTGTCTTCTCCTCATTGTGCTTCATTGTTGGATCTTGTGAGCTGCCTAACATGATCAAGATCATCTATCTGTAATGCTATATGTTGTGTTTGTCGGGATCCGATGGATAGAGAATACCATGTTATGTTAATTATCATGTTATTACCTATGTGTTGTTTATGATCTTGCATGCTCTCCGTTATTAGTAGAGGCTCTGGCCAAGTTGATGCTAGTAACTCCAAGAGGGAGTATTTATGCTCGATAGTGGGTTCATGCCCGCATTGACACTCGGGGAGTGACGAAAACCCCTAAGGTTGTGCTCGTGTGTTGTTGCCACTAGGGATAAAACATTGATGCTATGTCCGAGGATGTAGTTATTGATTACATTACGCACCATACTTAATGCAATTGTCTGTTGTTAGCAACTTAATACTGGAAGGGGTTCAGATGATAACCTGAAGGTGGACTTTTTAGGCATAGATGCAGTTGGATGGCGGTCTATGTACTTTGTCGTAATGCCCAATTAAATCTCACTGTACTTATCATGACATGTATGTGCATTGTTATGCCCTCTCTATTTGTCAATTGCCCGACCGTAATTTGTTCACCCAACATGCTTTTATCTTATGGGAGAGACACCTCTAGTGAACTGTGGACCCCGGTCCATTCTTTTATACCTGAAATACAAATCTGCTGCAATACTTGTTCTTTACTCGTTTTCTTGCAAACAATCATCTTCCACACAATACGGTTAACCCTTTGTTACAGCAAGCCGGTGAGATTGACAACCTCACTGTTTCGTTGGGGCAAAGTACTTTGGTTGTGTTGTGCAGGTTCCACGTTGGCGCCGGAATCTCTGGTGTTGCGCCGCACTACATCCCGCCGCCATCAACCTTGAACGTGCTTCTTGACTCCTACTGGTTCGATTAAACCTTGGTTTCTAACTGAGAGAAACTTGCCGCTGTGCGCATCACACCTTCCTCTTGGGGTTCCCAACGGACGTGTCAATTACACGCATCAAGCAAATTTCTGGCGCCGTTGCCGGGAGATCAAGACACGCTGCAAGGGGAGTCTCCACTTCTCAATCTCTCTACTTTGTTTTTGTCTTGCTTTATTTTATTTACTACTTTGTTTGCTGCATTATATCAAAACACAAAAAAATTAGTTGCTAACTTTACTTTATTTACTGTCTTGTTTGCTATATCAAAAACACAAAAAAAAATAGTTTACTTGCATTTACTTTATCTAGTTTGCTTTATTTACTACTGCTAAAATGGCTACCCCTGAAAATACTAAGTTGTGTGACTTCACTAGCACAAATAATAATGATTTCCTATGCACACCTATTGCTCCACTCGCTACTACAAGCAGAATTCTTTGAAATTAAACCTCGCTTTATCGAATCTTGTTATGCGAGAGCAATTTTCTGGTGTTAGTTCTGATGATGCTGCTGCCCATCTCAATAATTTTGTTGAATTGTGTGAAATGCAAAAGTATAAAGATGTAGATGGTGACATTATAAAATTAAAATTGTTTCCTTTCTCATTAAGAGGAAGAGCTAAAGATTGGTTGCTATCTCTGCCTAAGAATAGTATTGATTCATGGACTAAATGCAAGGATGCTTTTATTGGTAGATATTATCCCCCTGCTAAAATTATATCTTTGAGGAGTAGCATAATGAATTTTAAACAATTGGATAATGAACATGTTGCTCAAGCTTGGGAAAGAATGAAATCTTTGGTTAAAAACTGCCCAACCCATGGACTGACTACTTGGATGATCATCCAAACCTTCTATGCAGGACTAAATTTTTCTTCGCGGAATTTATTGGATTCAGCTGCTGGAGGTACCTTTATGTCCATCACTCTTGGTGAAGCAACAAAGCTTCTTGATAATATGATGGTTAATTACTCCGAATGGCACACGGAAAGAGCTCCACAAGGTAAGAAGGTAAATTCTCGTTGAAGAATCCTCTTCCTTGAATGATAAGGTTGATGCTATTATGTCTATGCTTGTGAATGATAGGACTAATGTTGATCCTAATAATGTTCCGTTAGCTTCATTGGTTGCCCAAGAAAAACATGTTGATGTAAACTTCATTAAAAATGGTAATTTCAACAACAATGCTTATCGGAACAATTCTAGTAATAACTATAGGCCATATCCTTATAATAATGGTAACGGTTATGCTAATTCTTATGGGAATTCTTACAACAATAATAGGAATACACCCCCTGGACTTGAAGCTATGCTTAAAGAATTTATTAGTACACAAACTGCCTTTAACAAATCTGTTGAGGAAAAGCTCAATAAAATTGATATTCTTGCTTCTAAGGTTGATAGTCTTGCTTCTGATGTTGATCTTTTGAAATCGAAAGTTATGCCTAATAGGGATATTGAAAATAAAATTGTTACTACAGCAAATGCCATCCAAGTTAGAATTAATGAGAATATAAGATTAATGGCTGAACTGCGTGCTAGGTGGGATAGAGAAGAAAATGAAAAACTAGCTAAAGAGAAAAATGTAGCTAAAGTTTGGACTATTACCACCACTAGCAATGCTAATGATTCACATGTTGCTGCACCTCCTAATATTAATGGTAAAATAATTGGTGTTGGCAATGTTTCTACTCCTAGTGCAAAGCGCGCAAAATTACCTGAAACTGCTAAAACTGCTGAAACTGCCTGTGATAAAACTGCTGAAATTTTTTCCAACCTTGGGGATGATAATCCCATTGCTTTAGATTGTAATGATTTATATTTTGATGATTGCCACATTTCTGAAGTTATAAAGTTCTTACAAAAACTTACTAAGAGTCCCAATGCTAGTGCTATAAATTTGGCTTTCACAAAACATATTACAAATGCTCTCATAAAAGCTAGAGAAGAGAAACTAAAACTTGAAACTTCTATTCCTAGAAAGCTAGAGGATGGTTGGGAGCCCATCATTAAAATGAGGGTCAAAGATTTTGATTGTAATACTTTATGTGATCTTGGTGCAAGTATTTCTGTTATGCCTAAAAAAGTTTATGATATGCTTGACTTGCCACCATTGAAAAATTGTTATTTGGATGTTAATCTCGTTGATAATGCTAAAAAGAAACCTTTGGGGAAAGTTGATAATGTTCATATTATGGTTAACAATAACCTTGTCCCCGTTGATTTTGTTGTCTTGGATATTGAATGCAATGCATCTTGCCCCATTATATTGGGAAGACCTTTTCTTCGAACCGTTGGTGCTACTATTGATACGAAGGAAGGTAATATTAAATATCAATTTCCTCTCAAGAAAGGTATGGAACACTTCCCTAGAAAGAGAATGAAGTTACCTTATGATTCTATTATTAGAACAAATTATGATGTTGATGCTTCATCTCTTGATAATACTTGATATACACTTTCGCGCCTAGCTGAAAGGCGTTAAAGAAAAGCGCTTATGGGAGACAACCCATGTTTTTACTACAGTATTTTTGTTTTATATTTGAGTCTTGGAAGTTGTTTACTACTGTAGCAACCTCTCCTTATCTTAGTTTTATGTTTTGTTGTGCCAAGTAAAGTCTTTGATAGTAAAGTAAACACTAGATTTGGATTACTGCGCAGAAACAGATTTCTTTGCTGTCACGAATCTCGGTCTAATTCTCTGTAGGTAACTCAGAAAATTAAGCCAATTTACGTGAGTGATCCTCAGATATGTACGCAACTTTCATTCAATTTGGGCATTTTCATTTGAGCAAGTCTGGTGCCCTAATAAAATCCATCTTTACGGACTGTTCTGTTTTGACAGATTCTGCCTTTTATTTTGCATTGCTCTTTTGCTATGTTGGATGAATTTCTTTGATCCATTAATGTCCAGTAGCTTTATGCAATGTCCAGAAGTATTAAGAATGATTATGTCACCTCTGAACATGTGAATTTTTATTGTGCACTAACCCTCTAATGAGTTGTTTCGAGTTTGGTGTGGAGGAAGTTTTCAAGGATCAAGAGAGGAGTATGATGCAATATGATCAAGGAGAGTGAAAGATCTAAGCTTGGGGATGCCCCGGTGGTTCACCCCTGCATATTCTAAGAAGACTCAAGCGTCTAAGCTTGGGGATGCCCAAGGCATCCCCTTCTTCATCGACAACATTATCAGGTTCCTCCCCCGAAACTATATTTTTATTCCGTCACATCTTATGCACTTTGCTTGGAGCGTCGGTTTGTTTTTGTTTTTTGTTTTGTTTGAATAAAATGGATCCTAGCATTCACTTTATGGGAGAGAGACACGCTCCGCTGTAGCATATGGACAAGTATGTTCTTAGGCTCTACTCATAGTATTCATGGCGAAGTTTCTTCTTCGTTAAATTGTTATATGGTTGGAATTGGAAAATACTACATGTAGTAACTCTAAAAATGTCTTGGATAATTTGATACTTGGCAATTGTTGTGCTCATGTTTAAGCTCTTGCATCATATACTTTGCACCCATTAATGAAGAAACACTTAGAGCTTGCTAATTTGGTTTGCATATTTGGTTTCTCTAGAGTCTAGATAATATCTAGTATTGAGTTTTGAACAACAAGGAAGACGGTGTAGAGTCTTATAATGTTTACAATATGTATTTTATGTGAGTTTTGTTGTACCGTTCATCCTTGTGTTTGTTTCAAATAACCTTGCTAGCCTAAACCTTGTATCGAGAGGGAATACTTCTCATGCATCCAAAATACTTGAGCCAACCACTATGCCATTTGTGTCCACCATACCTACCTACTACATGGTATTTATCCACCATTCCAAAGTAAATTGCTTGAGTGCTACCTTTAAAATTCCATCATTCACCTTTGCAATATATAGCTCATGGGACAAATAGCTTAAAAACTATTGTGGTATTGAATATGTACTTATGCACTTTATCTCTTATTAAGTTGCTTGTTGTGCGATAACCATGTTTTACGGGGACGCCATCAACTATTCTTTGTTGAATATCATGTGAGTTGCTATGCATGTCCGTCTTGTCTGAAGTAAGAGAGATCTACCACCTTAATGGTTGGAGCATACATATTGTTAGAGAAGAACATTGGGCCGCTAACCAAAGCCATGATTCATGGTGGAAGTTTCGGTTTTGGACATATATCCTCAATCTCATATGAGAATAATAATTGTTGCCACATGCTTATGCATTAAAGAGGAGTTCATTATCTGTTGTCCATGTTGTCCCGGCATGGATGTCTAAGTTGAGAATAATCAAAAGCGAGAAATCCAAAATGCGAGCTTTCTCCTTAGACCTTTGTACAGGCGGCATGGAGGTACCCCATTGTGACACTTGGTTAAAACATGTGTATTGCAATGATCCGGTAGTCCAAGCTAATTAGGACAAGGTGCGGGCACTATTAGTATACTATGCATGAGGCTTGCAACTTGTAAGATATAATTTTCATAACTCATATGCTTTATTACTACCGTTGACAAAATTGTTTCATGTTTTCAAAATAAAAGCTCTAGCACAAATATAGCAATCGATGCTTTCCTCTTCGAAGGACCATTCTTTTTACCTTTATGTTGAGTCAGTTCACCTATCTCTCTCCACCTCAAGAAGCAAACACTTGTGTGAACTGTGCATTGATTCCTACATACTTGCATATTGCACTTGTTATATTACTCTATGTTGACAATTATCCATGAGATATACATGTTATAAGTTGAAAGCAACCGCTGAAACTTAATCTTCCTTTGTGTTGCTTCAATACCTTTACTTTGATTTATTGCTTTATGAGTTAACTCTTATGCAAGACTTATTGATGCTTGTCTTGAAGTACTATTCATGAAAAGTCTTTGCTTTATGATTCACTTGTTTACTCATGTCATTACCATTGTTTTGATCGCTGCATTCATTACATATGTTTACAAATAGTATGATCAAGGTTATGATGGCATGTCACTTCAGAAATTATCTTTGTTATCGTTTTTACCGCTTCGGGACGAGCGAGAACTAAGCTTGGGGATGCCGATACGTCTCCAACGTATCGATAATTTCTTATGTTCCATGCCATATTATTGATGATACCTACATGTTTTATGCACACTTTATGTCATATTCGTGCATTTTCCGGAACTAACCTATTAACAAGATGCCGAAGAGCCGAGTGTCTGTTTTCGCTGTTTTTGGTTTCAGAAATCCTAGTAACGAAATATTCTCGGAATTGGACGAAATCAAGACCCGGGGTCCTATTTTGCCACGAAGCTTCCGGAAGACCGAAGAGGAGTCGAAGTGGGGCCACGAGGGGCCGCCACCATAGGGCGGCGCGGCCCGGGTCTTGGCCGCGCCGACCTGTAGTGTGGGGCCCTCGTGTGGCCCCCACGTTGCCCTTCCGCCTACTTAAAGCCTCCGTCGCGAAACCCACGATGAGAAAAACCACGATACGGAAAACCTTACCGAGACGCCGCCGCCGCCAATCCCATCTCGGGGGATTCGGAGATCTCCTCCGGCACCCTGCCGGAGAGGGGATTCATCTCCCGGAGGACTCTACACCGCCATGGTCGCCTCCGGAGTGATGAGTGAGTAGTTCACCCTCGGACTATGGGTCCATAGCAGTAGCTAGATGGTTGTCTTCTCCTCATTGTGCTTCATTGTTGGATCTTGTGAGCTGCCTAACATGATCAAGATCATCTATCCGTAATGCTATATGTTGTGTTTGTCGGGATCCGATGGATAGAGAATACCATGTTATGTTAATTATCAAGTTATTACCTATGTGTTGTTTATGATCTTGCATGCTCTCCGTTATTAGTAGAGGCTTTGGCCAAGTTGATGCTAGTAACTCCAAGAGGGAGTATTTATGCTCGATAGTGGGTTCATGCCCGCATTGACACCTGGGGAGTGACGAAACCCCTAAGGTTGTGTTGTGCTTGTTGCCACTAGGGATAAAACATTGATGCTATGTCCGAGGATGTAGTTATTGATTACATTACGCACCATACTTAATGCAATTGTCTCGTTGTTAGCAACTTAATAGTGGAAGGGGTTCGGATGATAACCCGAAGGTGGACTTTTTAGGCATAGATGCGGTTGGATGGCGGTCTATGTACTTTGTCGTAATGCCCAATTAAATCTCACTCGTACTTATCATGACATGTATATGCATTGTTATGCCCTCTCTATTTGTCAATTGCCCGACTGTAATTTGTTCACCCAACATGCTTTTATCTTATGGGAGAGACACCTCTAGTGAACTGTGGACCCCGGTCCATTCTTTTATATTGAAATACAAATCTGCTACAATACTTGTTCTTTACTGTTTTCTTGCAAAAAATCATCTTCCACACAATACGGTTAACCCTTTGTTACAGCAAGCCGGTGAGATTGACAACCTCCCTGTTTCGTTGGGGCAAAGTACTTTGGTTGTGTTGTGCAGGTTCCACGTTGGCGCCAGAATCTCTGGTGTTGCGCCGCACTACATCCCGCCGCCATCAACCTTCAACGTGCTTCTTGACTCCTACTGGTTCGATTAAACCTTGGTTTCTAACTGAGGGAAACTTGCCGCTGTGCGCATCACACCTTCCTCTTGGGGTTCCCAACGGACGTGTCAATTACACGCATCAGTAGGCATTGAGAAGTTGATACCTTGTCAATTGGCGCCGTCCGTGGGGATTAGAGGCGACAAGGAGCTGATCTCGATGGCACGTTCAAGATCGTCGACTTCGTCGGTAGCAAGCAACGTGATGGATCGAGGTAAACAGATCGAAACTGATCTAGTTGATTTTGTACCTCACCCGCCCTCCCGTTTGGATGCATATGCGTATCTGTAGGAGCCCATGGAGATGACGTTCGGAAAGTTCTGATTCTGTGTCGAGAAAGAAGGATCGTATCGTCTCGAAGTTCCGATTTCGTCGGGACTATCAGCGGTCGATTTCGACTTTTCGTCAGGCGAAGAGGAGATTTCGTCGCCACACTTCATCAACACCGTGGCAAGCGAAAAGCTCGCCAAGATCTTCAGCAACATGTCCTTCGAGTCGTCTGCGGACTCTGATATAAGAAGCGATTCAGACAGCATCGACAACTTTAATTTCATCGATAGATCTATTGCTGTTGGAAAGGTCTTCACCAATCTGTACGATGGTGTCACCAATCCTGAGAAAAATCAAAATTCAAAATATCATCAGATCTGTGCAATTGGAGAAACAAACCGAGCAGAGCCGGAGACGTCAGAGGCTTTTGACGATGCGGGAAACCCATATGTCGATCCCGCTGATCTCATGCGAGGTTTAGGTACCAAATATGTCGGGCCTACACCGCGTTTAAGGATTCAACTCCCGCAAGAAGCATGGGACAGAGCCGCAAGAGCCATGGATGGTACAGAACCAATGACCACAACTGCTACGGCAGAAGAATTGCAAGCTTACCAATATAGACTCGGTCGTGTTGGTCGAGAGTTAGAAAAACAGACAGCCGAATTAAATAGAAGAAGGGAGGCAGCTTCTGCGTCAAGCAGGCGAAGGGCAGATTTAAGTCATCAATCAGGAAATTCGGGAGATAGTCATAGAGAAGCTCGAAGGAGAGCAAGATCTCGGCTGCAAAATATACCTGAGGTAGAGAGGGAGAATTTAGTTCAAAACCTCGACATGTCTTTTATGTCCATCGACACAAGGGGAAATATTATCCCTAAAACACCGGAAGCTGGGTACATGGCAACGCAAGCTTTCATCCTCGCGTCCAGAACACCTCCTGGGGATCCGAGAGAAGCGTTGTATAACATGGCAATGGCAGGAGTCGGAGCCATGGGAACAGCGTTCGCAGCTACACCTCCCGAAGGAGCTGCAAGGCAAAATAGTCCGCGACCTACCGCAGCAGTACAGGATCCACCGAGAGCAAGTGGAGCAAGAGATTCAACGACTCAGGCAAGGATGGATAGAGCGCGACAGGAAAGAAGAGAACATCGGCATTCACGAGAAGTTGATGAGGAAGATATGTGTGGACTTCCGTGTTTCACGAGACGAGTTCGAAAAACTCGAGTCCCGTCAGGGTTTAAGTTACCCGAAAATTTCAAAAAAATTGATGGTCTACAGGATCCCGAGGATTGGCTCATTGATTACCTACAGACGGTGAAGTTGATAGGCGGAACCAGGGTAACAGCCATGCAGAGCATCCAAGTGCATTTGAGTAGAGCAGCACGATCATGGATAAAGAAGTTATCTCCGGGGTCCATCGACAATTGGGATAGTTTCGAGGATGTTTTTGTGAAGAATTTCAAATCCACATGCAAAAAACCCGCGTCACTCGAAGAGTTGAGGGCTTGCAGGCAGAAGTATGACGAACCAATGAGAAAATACATCCAGAGGTGGAATATCATCAAAAACTCGCCAGAAAACATATCGGACGAGAGGGCAATAGATGCGTTCGTGGCAGGAATTCGATGAAGAGATTTTGTCGAAGACTTGGGGAGAACCAATCCAAGAACAATATCAGCATTAATGGAAATAGCGAACAGGTGGGCAGTGATACGTCTCCAACGTATCTATAATTTCTTATGTTCCATGCCAGTTTTATGACAATACCTACATGTTTTGCTCATACTTTATGACGTTTTTATGCGTTTTCTGGAACTAACCTATTAACAAGATGCCGAAGTGCCAGTTCCTGTTTTCTGCTGTTTTTGGTTTCAGAAATCCTACACAGGAAATATTCTCGGAATTGGACGAAATTAATGCCCACGATCTTATATTTCATGGAAGGTTCCAGAAGTCCGAAGGAGAGACGAAGATGGGCCAGGGGCCCCCCACACCACACCTGGGCGCGGGCCCACTCCTGGCCGCGCCACCAGGTGGTGAGGGCACCCTGGTGCCCCTCCGACGCCGCCCCTTCGCCTATATATGCTCCCAGATGTGAAAACCCTAAAAAATAAGCCACGAGACGATAAAAGTTACGCAGCCGCCGCCATCGCGAAGCCAAGTTCGGGGGACAGAAGTCTCTGTTCCGGCACGCCGCCAGGACAGGGAATTGCCCTCGAAATCCATCTCCATCGACATCACCGCCATCTTCATCGCCGCTGCTGTCTCCCATGATGAGGAGGGAGTAGTTCTCCCCCGAGGCTGAGGGCTCTACCGGTAGCTATGTGGTTAATCTCTCTCTCATGTACTTCAATACAATGATCTCATGAGCTGCCTTACATGATTGAGATCCATATGATGAGCTTTGTAATCTAGATGTCGTTATGCTATTCAAGTGGATTTTACTTATGTGATCTCCGGAGACTCCTTGTCCCACGTGTGTAAAGGTGACAGTGTGTGCACCGTGTGGGTCTCTTAGGCTATATTTCACAGAATACTGTTCATCGGGTTATGATTTGAGTTGGATGTCTCTATGAAATTGTGGTGTGTTAGTAACTCCTATGAATGCTCACAGTGACAGCGTGGGGTGTTTATTAGTACTTGGGAATACATCTTTAAGGTTTGCTTTTGCAGCCCTACACGGTGAAGTAGTGTTCGTTATCCCGCCAGAGAGTAATTCAGAATAGCATGATGAAGTGCTTATTTATATTCAATTATGATTGCGATGTTGAGAGTGTCCACTAGTGAAAGTAGGATCCCTAGGCCTTGTTTCTAAGCATTGAAACACTGTTTCCAACAAGTTCTGCTACATGTTTGCTTGCTGCCATATTTATTTCAGATTGTTATTACCACTCATATTCATCCATATCACCTGCATTTTACTATCTCTTCGCCGAACTAGTGCACCTATACATCTGACAAGTGTATTAGGTGTGTTGGGGACACGAGAGACTTCTTGTATCGTAATTGCAGGGTTGCTTGAGAGGGATATCTCTGACCTCTACCTCCCTGAGTTCGATAAACCTTGGGTGATTCACTTAAGGGAAACTTGCCGTCGTTCTACAAACCTCTCGCTCTTGGAGGCCCAACACTGTCTATAGGAATAGAAGCGTGCGTAGACATCAAGCTATTTTCTGGCGCCGTTGCCGGGGAGGTAAGGTAAAAGGTATTCACATCCTCCGACTACTAATCTATTTCCTAGCACTGTTGCCGGTGTGTGAGTGCTCGAAGGTATTTCCTTTAGATCCTGCAGTTATATCTTTTTGTTTCTTGTTTTCACTAGTTAGGCTTAATGGAAAACAACAACAAAATGAGAGATCTTTATGAACTTTATCTTGAATTAGGACATGATGTGTTTGAAGAGAGAATTAAAAAACCCATGGAACTTTATATGCATGCTAATGGCAATGTTATTAGTATGAATGCTTTGAACACCATTGTTGCTAATGCTATGGAAAATTCTAAGCTTGGGGAAGCTGGTTTTGATGAGCATGATATTTTTAGTCCCCCAAGCATGGAGGAGAAAATTTACTTTGATGATACTTTACCTCCTATATATGATGATTACAATGATGAATATGATATTTTCAGTCCACCTACTATTGCGAAGAAAATTAATTATGATTACAATATGCCTCCTATATATGATGATTATGGTGATGAGAATAATGATAGCTATTTTATTGAATTTGCTCCCACTACAATTAATAGTAATGATTATGCTTATGTGGAGAGTAATAATTTTATACATGTAGCTCATGATAAGAATGTTTCATGTGATAGTTATATTGTTGAGTTTGTTCATGATGCTACTGAAAGTTATTATGAGAGAGGGAAACATGGTTATATGCATCTTAATAATATTAAGTTTCCCCTCTTTATGTTAAGAATTTTGAAGTTACTCGTGTTTTATCTTCTTATGCTTGTCACTTTGTTCTTCATGAATTTATTTGTGTACAAGATTCCTTTTCATAGGAAGTGGGTTAGGCTTAAATGTGTTTTGAATTTGCTTCTTGATGCTCTCTTTTACTTCAACTCTTATTTTTTGCGCGAGCATCATTAAAATTACTGAGCCCATCTTAATGGCTATAAAGAAAGCACTTGTTGGGAGATAACCCATGTTTTTATTTTGCTACTGTGTTGTTGTGTCTTGGAAGTTGTTACTATTGTAGCAACCTCTCCTTATCTTTATTTTATTGCATTGTTGTGCCAAGTAAAGTCTCTAATAGTTAAGTTGATACTAGATTTGGATTGCTGCGCAGAAACAGATTTCTACCTGTCACGAATTTGCGTAGATCTCTCTGTAGATGAATCAAAAATATCTGCCAATTTACGTGCGTGATCCTCAGATGTGTACGCAACTTTCATTAGTTTTGAGATTTTTCATCTGAGCCTGTTAAGTGCCTCTAAAAAATTCTTCTTTACTGGATCGTTCGTTTTGACAGATTCTGCCTTTTATTTCGCATTGCCTCTTTTGCTATGTTGAATGGATTTCTTTGTTCCATTAAGTTTCGGTAGCTTTGGGAAATGTCCGAAGTGTTAAGAATGATTATGTCACCTCTGAATATGTGAATTTTTGATTATGCACTAACCCTCTAATGAGTTTGTTTTGAGTTTGGTGTGGAGGAAGTTTTCAAGGATCAAGAGATGAGGATGATACAATATGATCAAGAAGAGTAAAAAGTCTAAGCTTGGGGATGCCCCCGTGGTTCATCCTCGCATATTTCAAGAAGACCCAAGCATCTAAGCTTGGGGATGCCCAAGGCATCCCCTTCTTCATCGACAACTTATCAGGTCACCTCTAGTGAAACTATATTTTTATTCTGTCACATCTTATGTACTTTACTTGGAGCGTCTGTTTGCTTTTATTTTTGTTTTTGTTTGAATAAACTCGGATCCTAGCATTCTTTGTGTGGGAGAGAGACACGCTCCGCTCATTCATATGAACACTGGTGTTCTTAGCTTTACTTTTAATGTTCATGGCGAAGGTTGAAACTGCTTCGTTCATTGTTATATGGTTGGAAACAGAAAATACTTCATGTGGTAATTGGTATATTGTCTTGAATAATTTGATACTTGGCAATTGTTGTGCTCAAATAGATTATGTTTAAGCTCTTGCATCATGTACTTTGCACTTATTAATGAAGAACTACCATAGAGCTTGTTGAAATTTGGTTTGCATGATTGGTCTCTCTAAAGTCTAGATATTTTCTGGTGAAGTGTTTGAACAACAAGGAAGACAGTGTAGAGTCTTATAATGCTTGCAATCTATACCTAATAATAAAAACAAAAGAGCTTCTTGTTGGTCTGTCAAAAAATACCCCTAAAGTTGAGAAAAATTACAAGGATTGCCACCGGTAAGTCACGTAACGATTCGTCCCTGTGTATTTCCTTTGTACGGCCAGCCAAGAGTCCACGTTGACATCTCAAAAAAAAGAGTCCACGTTGATCTTAGTTTGGAACACCAAACCCACGGGAGGAGATCTCGAAACGGACGCTGACTCCTTCCTTCAACCCATATAACAGGCCAGGCCTCCTCGTCTAGATGACTAATCCGCCTCCCGCCTCGATTAGCTCTGGATGAACGCCAACGACCCCAGGGTTCTCGCCTGCAACTCGCCGTGCTCGACACGACCTCGCGTACGTGGCCTTTCGACACGGGAGCTCGCTGGAGAGGCTGGACGTGGGTACTGAGATGACGGGGAGCATTACCGGCGTGGCACTCGCCGGCGAGGCAGGTCGCGGGTCATGATGATGTGGACAAGGAAGCATTGGCGGACGATGGCGTAGGCCTGTTTCGGCATCTCCTCGGAACAACAGAGGTACTCGCGGCGGTGGCAGAAAAAAGATCCCGCGGCAGTCGGCGAACCCGCGCGTCGGTGGTGCAGCATGCTGAGACCCGGGAGCCGATGTGGAGAAGGGTGGCGCTATCCACAACTTTACTGCCTCTCCCATGGAATTGAGGACCGGGAGCCGATGTGGAGAAGGACGACGCCATCCTCAACTTAATTCTCTGCCTCTCCCGTGGAATAGACTTTCGTGTGATGCTTGCTGCCCTCGCGATTCCATCTGACAAAAGCTGGGCGTTGACGAGGGGATCTTCATCGTGAACCTGATGAATGGCGCCGTCTACACATGTCCTAGCTTTCTCCTCGGTTCGCCATGTCTGCCAGAATGCCACTCGATTTTGGTTTGTGTTGCTGGAGAAATTCGTCCCTCTCGTGACTAAGGGAAAACTGACGTGAACTTCACACGGACTTCCTCGCGATTGGCGGCAGCAAGCAGAACCTGGATATGGAATTTATACAGGGAGAACACGAGCCTGATGAAAGGTGTTTTTCTAAACGAACTGTACATGTCTTCTAACTTGTTGTGAAGTGGTAAGTTGAAGATCAAGGAGAGCATCCGCGCCGTGCAGAACTTCAGGATGGACATCTTCTTCATGTGGGCATTATGGTGTGACCGATTGTTCTCAGTGAAAGTTTGTTCGGAGTGATGATAAGCTTTTTCGATGATTCAGCTTTACTGCTAATTGAGTTCATGCCAGTTAATTTGACGAAATAGTGCGCCAGTTTAATTTGACGAGCGAACGAAGATGACGCACCTTTTATACTGCTAATAAATGCTCACACGTTTTGATATTACATTATTTTTTCCCAATTTTCACATAAAGTAACAAATTTTCGAAGGTGCTTAATTACTTCCTCATGCTTGTTGAGGAAGAGAATTTTTTTCAGTTCCTGTTAAGATTAAACTGTGTAAATAGTACTGATTCTAATTATTATTGTTTCAAGGAAAATTCAAACTTGTTAGTGGTGCCGGGGTTGGATCATAAAAAATAAAAATTGAAATAGTCTCAGTGGTTTTCCAGCCGAGTGGGGAGAGGGAGAGCGACGTGTTCATCATCCTAGACTAGAGTCGGTGGTGGGAGCATGTAGGCAATGTCGACCAAGCTCAGTGGTGTGCTTAGTTGCTGAACCGTTGGCACCGTAGAGCCGCCACGTAAGACAAAAAATTGTAAGTAGTGCCCATCGATTTTTTGTTGATTTGCAATTGTGAAAATTATCCATTGTGTGATTTTTCTTGGAATAAATAACTAAGGTCGTGTGATTGATTTGCTAGCTCGGTGATGTCAGCTTGATAAGGCTTACAAGCTAAAGCTTACTGAGCATAACATACCAGAGCGAGAAGTTGGGAGTTTATTTCAGGATTTTAAATGCGTCTCGAGGCCATCGAAGTATATCACGATGAAATTTTAGGGGTTTCAACTAGAACATGGTGAGATTCTAAAAAAAGAAACTAGAACATGATTAGGAGGTAAAAAAAAATCCGACTTTTTGCGCTCATTTGCACTGTCATGATAACATTGACAATTCCATTTAAAAATGATAACATTGACAATGTATCTCCCGGTGCAACGCACGGGTAATTTTACTAGTATGTTCTTATGTAAGTTTTGCTGTACCGGTTCATACTTGGGTTTGCTTCAAACAACCTTGCTAGCCAAAGCCTTGTACTGAGAGGAAATACTTCTCGTGCATCCAAATCCTTGAGCCAAAACCTATGCCATTTGTGTCCACCATACCTACCTACTATGTGGTATTTCTCTGCCATTCCAAAGTAAATTACTTGAGTGCTACCTTTAAAATTCCATTCTTTGTCTTTGCAATACATAGCTCATGGGAAAATAGCCTAAAAACTATTGTGGTATTGAATATGTTGCTATGTATCTTATTTCTTATAAGTTGCTTGTTGAGCGGTAACCATGTTTCTGGGGACGCCATCAACTATTACACCTTTGTTGGATATCATGTGAGTTGTTATGCATGTTCGTCTTGTCTGAAGTAAGGGCGATTTTCATGATCAAATGGTTTGAGTATGCATATTGTTAGAGAAGAACATTGGGCCGCTAACTAAAGCCATGAATCATGGTGGAAGTTTCAATTTGGACACTAATCCTCAATCTCTTATGAGAATATTATCTGTTGTTGAATGCTTATGCATTAAAGAGGAGTCCATTATCTGTTTTCTATGTTGTCCCGGTATGGATGTCCTTGGTTGAGATTTATTAAAAACGAGAAATCAAATGCGATTTCTCTCCTTGGACCTTTGTACAGGCGGCATAGAGGTACCCCTTTGTGACACTTGGTTGAAACATATGTTATGCAATGATAATCCATGTTAATCCAAGCTAATTAGGACAAGGTGCGAGCACTATTGGTATTCTATGCATGAGGCTTGCAACTTATAAGATGTCTTATACATAACACATATGAATTATTACTACCGTTGACAAAATTGTTTCTATGTTTTCAAAATAAAAGCTCTAGCACAAAAATAGTAATCCATGCTTCCCTCTGCGAAGGGCCATTCTTTTACTTTATGTTGAGTCAGTTTACCTACTTCTTTCTATCTTAGAAGCAAACACTTGTGTCAACTGTGCATTGATTCTTACATGTTTACCTATTGCACTTGTTATATTGCTCTATGTTGACAATTATCCATGAGATATACATGTTACAAGTTGAAAGCAATTGCTGAAACTTAATCATCCTTTGTGTTGTTTCAAAACCTTCTACTAAGAATTTATTGCTTTGTGAGTTAACTCCTATGCAAGACTTATTGATGCTTGTCTTGAAAGTACTATTCATGAAAAGTCTTTGCTATATGATTCAGTTGTTTAATCATCATCTTTACCATTGCTTTGAATCACTTCATTCATCTCATATGCTTTACAATAGTATTGATTAAGATTATGTTGGTAGCATGTCACTTCAGAAATTATCCTTGTTATCGTTTACCTACTCGAGGGCGAGCAGGAACTAAGCTTGGGGATGCTTGATACGTCTCCAACGTATCTATAATTTCTTATGTTCCATGCTAGTTTTATGACAATACCTACATGTTTTGCTCATACTTTATAACGTTTTTATGCGTTTTCCGGAACTAACCTATTAACAAGATGCCGAAGTGCCAGTTCCTGTTTTCTGCTGTTTTTGGTTTCAGAAATCCTACACAGAAAATATTCTCGGAATTGGACGAAATTAATGCCCACGATCTTATATTTCACGGAAGGTTCCAGAAGTCCAAAGGAGAGACGAAGATGGGCCAGGGGGCCCCCACACCACACCTGGGCACGGGCCCACTCCTGGCCGCGCCACCAGGTGGTGAGGGCACCCTGGTGCCCCTACGACGCCGCCCCTTCGCCTATATATGCTCCCAGATGTGAAAACCCTAAAAAATAAGCCACGAGACGAGAAAAGTTACGCAGCCGCCGCCATCGCGAAGCCAAGTTCGGGGGACAGAAGTCTCTGTTCCGGCACGCCGCCGGGATGGGGAATTGCCCCCGGAATCCATCTCCATCGACATCACCGCCATCTTCATCGCCGCTGCTGTCTCCCATGATGAGGAGGGAGTAGTTCTCCCCCGAGGCTGAGGGCTCTACCGGTAGCTATGTGGTTAATCTCTCTCCCATGTACTTCAATACAATGATCTCATGAGCCGCCTTACATGATTGAGATCCATATGATGAGCTTTGTAATCTAGATGTCGTTATGCTATTCAAGTGGATTTTACTTATGTGATCTCCGGAGACTCCTTGTCCCACGTGTGTAAAGGTGACAGTGTGTGCACCGTGTGGGTCTCTTAGGCTATATTTCACAGAATACTTGTTCACTGAGTTATGATTTGAGTTGGATGTCTCTATGAAATTATGGTGTGTTTGTACCTCCTATGAATGCTCACAGTGACAGCGTGGGGTGTTTATTAGTACTTGGGAATACATTTTTAAGGTTTGCTTTTGCAGCCCTACACGGTGAATTAGTGTTCGTTATCCCGCCAGAGAGTAATTCAGAATAGCATGATGAAGTGCTAATTTATATTCAATTATGATTGCGATGTTGAGAGTGTCCACTAGTGAAAGTAGGATCCCTAGGCCTTGTTTCTAAGCATTGAAACACCGTTTCCAACAAGTTCTGCTATATGTTTGCTTGCTGCCATATTTATTTCAGATTGTTATTACCACTCATATTCATCCATATCACTTGCATTTTACTATCTCTTCGCCGAACTAGTGCACCTATACATCTGACAAGTGTATTAGGTGTGTTGGGGACACAAGAGACTTCTTGTATCGTAATTGCAGGGTTGCTTGAGAGGGATATCTCTGACCTCTACCTCCCTGAGTTCGATAAACCTTGGGTGATTCACTTAAGGGAAACTTGCTGCTGTTCTAAAAACCTCTGCTCTTGGAGGCCCAACACTGTCTACAGGAATAGAAGCGTGCGTAGACATCAGGCAGATGGAGAAGATGCTGTTCACAACAAACGACATAGGTCGCCAGAGGAGGACCACAGTCGAAATTTCCAAAATAGACGACGATTTTCTCGACAGTTCTCGAGTTATGACGCTCCTGGCCAAATATCGGCTGGGTTCCGAGGAAATACTCGGAGGAAACAAGTCGAGATGATTATCAAAGAAGTAGCGAGCAACAAGGCGACAACAGAGGTGATTCCCGTAATAATAGACAAAATAGTGGACCAAGGTTCCAGAGACCATATGTGTCTCCCGAAGATATGATGAATGGACCGTGTTAGATGAATTTTTATCTTGATAACAACGGGAAGAGACAGTCAGGGCATCTGCAGAAGGACTGTCGAAATTTTCAAGCAATGTTGAGATTTGCAGGGCAAGCTAATGCTCAAGCAAATAGAAACCCCCAGGGGCCAAGGAGTGAGATCCACCTCCCACCTCCTCCCGCGATTACGGACGAAAATCAGCACCAGCTCAGAATAGCGGCAGCACCACACCCGCCTCCATATATTGACCCCAACGCCAACGGCACGGTCTCGATGATTCAGAAAGCTAGGCCATCCAATAGAGCTCAGAAAGTGATATCGCGACAAGTTTTTATGGCAGAAAAATGCCGCCACCTACAATAGAGTACCTAAATTGGTCGGGACAGGACATTGGTTTTACCATAGCGGATCACCCGCAGCAAGTTCCTCGACCAGGACAATCAGCACTCATTTTACCAGCGGTGATCGCAGGATTCGAAGTTTCTCGAGTGTTCATAGATGGAGGCAGCAGTTTAAACCTTATGTATGCAGATACACTAAGGAAGATGAACATATCCTTGGCGAACTTAAAGCCAACTGATACACGTTTCCATGGAATCACACTAGATAAGCCAAATTATCCGCTGGGAAAAATCAATCTCGATGTTCAGTTTGGAACCCGAGAAAATTACAGGATAGAGAGATTGGAGTTCGAAGTCGTGGATTTCCCTTCACAGTATCACGCTTTATTGGGGAGACCAGCGTATGCCAGGTTTATGGCGGTGCCACACTATACGTACCTGCTATGGAGGCTCCCTGGACCCAAGGGACCAATTACAGTAAAAGGCAGTTTTGCGCTAGCTGATAAATGCGACAAGGACTTTCATCGACTGTCAGAAACTTTTGGGATGCAGGCAGAATACATGGCATCAAAGCTAACAACGGATTATGATGTGTTGCCGGATTCAGGGAGGCCACTCAGGGAACCAACCTTCGACACTACTAAGGATTTTAAGGAAGTCCAGATTCACCCGACAGATCCCAAGAAAATGACATCCATCGCAACAAACATGGATCTCGCATAGGAAAGCGCGCTCGTCGAGTTCCTCCGTGAGCGCTGGGAAATCTTCGCTTGGTGTCCAGCTGACATGCCAGGAGTACCCAGGGAACTTGCCGAGCACCACCTTAATTTGGATCCAGTGGCGAAACCAATCAGACAACCCTTGCGGCGTTTTTTAGAGCCAAACCGCAAGGCTATGCTGTCAAAAATTAATCGACTCAGAGAAGCTGGCTTTATCAAAGAATTGCACACAGAGGCCACATGGGTAGCTAACCCAGTGCTGGTCCCGAAGAAAAACATGAAAGTCCTTCGCATGTGCGTCGACTTCACGTGTCTAAATAAACATTGTCCAAAGGATCACTTTCCCCTCCCGAGGATCGATCAAATTATCGACTCCACGGCAGGATGTGAACGTCTTTCTTTCTTGGACGCATATTCTGGTTATAACCAGATCAGACTAAAAGAAGATGACGAGGTCAAAACAGCTTTTATAACACCTTATGGTGTGTTCTGTTATAGAACAATGCCTTTTGGTCTGAAAAATGCGGGAGCAACATATCAGCGGATGATGCAAAAGTGTTTAGCAACACAGATTGGTAAAAATGTACAAGTATATATTGACGATGTCGTCATAACAACAAAGAAGGGGTCAACTTTGATTGAGGATCTGAAGGAAACTTTCGACAACCTTGACAAGTTCTGCCTTAAGTTGAACCCGACAAAGTGCTCTTTTGGTGTTCCTGCGGGGGAACTTCTTGGGTTCCTAGTATCAGCAAGAGGGATCGAGGCCAATCCAGAAAAAATCCAAGCCATCGTAACAATGAGGAAGCCAACAAAGTTGAAAGAAATACAACAGTTAACTGGGCGAGTCGCAGCTTTGAGCAGATTCGTCGCCAGGCTAGGAGAAAAGGCATTGCCGTTCTACGCGTTGATCAAGCAGGGCGATAAATTTCAGTGGAACGAGGAAGCGGACAGAGCTTTCGAGGATCTCAAGCGCACAATCTCGACACCACCAATCTTGGTGGCGCCAAAGGAGAAGGAGCCTCTCCTGTTATATATCGCAGCCACACCTCATGTGGTTAGCACAGTACTTGTGGTCGAAAGAGAGGAAGAAGGAAAACTCCATGGAGTGCAACGACCGGTATATTTCGTCAGCGAAGTTTTATAGCCTTCCAAACAACGGTACCCGCAGTACCAGAAGCTAGCATATGGGGTGTTTACAACCGCAAGAAAACTGCGACATTATTTTTCGGCGCATCCGATAATAGTGGTTAATGAGGCACCTTTGTCCAATATATTAAACAATCCAGAGGCTACGGGTCGTGTCTCCCTTTGGGGAATAGAGCTTTCCCCTCGGGACATCACGTATGAAAAGAGAAAGGCAATAAAGTCGCAAATATTGCCTGATTTTATTGCAGAGTGGATGGAGCTACAAAATACGGGACCCCCGGACTTATCGAGAACTTGGACTATGAACTTCGACGGGTCCAAGAGATTGGAGGGGGCTGGAGCAGGCATGATACTGATATCACCACAAGGCGATAAATTGAAGTATGTTTTACGGATGACGTTTCCAAACGCGTCCAACAACGAGGCAGAATATGAAGCTCTTATACATGGGATGAAGATGGCGAAGGCTTGTGGCGCAACTCGATTACTTTGGCGACTCACAATTAGTGGCCCAACAAGTCATGAATCAATGCGACGCAGTCAATGATAGCATGATAGCATACAAGGAGGTGTATAATGAGCTCGAGAAGCTGTTTGATGGGTGCGAGGTAAATCAGATCAGCAGGCTAAGTAATGACGAAGCCGATGTTCTGGCAAACATTGGGTCGCAATGTCTCGCAATACCACCTGGTGTGTTCTGGGAAGAGATGTCTGAGAGATCCACCAAGCCGAAAAAACAGCAGAAGAAGGAGAAGGAAGAGAAACCCTCGGGGGCTAAAGAAATACCATCTCAAGAAGAAGATGAACCTGAGGTAGTAATGATGATACAGATTCCGTGGATGCAGACGTATATAGCATATATTACGAGACAGGAACTACCCGATGATCCAGTTGAATCAAGGCGAGTTATCAGGCGATCCAAAGCCTTTACTGTGATAAAAGGAGAGCTGTATAAACGAAGTATCTCGGGAGTATTACAAAGATGCGTCACACCTGAGCAAGGGAGGTTAATTCTGAAGGATGTACACGAAAGAGTGTGCGGACACCACGCAAGCAGTCGAGCTATAGAGGCCAAGGTTTTCAGGGCATGGTTCTATTGGTTAACAGCAATTGAGGATGCCAAGGATATAGTACGCACTTGTGACGCGTGCCAAAGGTTTGCCGCTAAACCTCATTCTACGGCAGCAGAGTTAATGCCAATACCGCTGTCATGGCCTTTCGCTCAGTGGGGCCTTGATATGGTGGGAAAATTGTACAAAGCTTCGCCAAGAGGATACGAGTATATGCTCGTAGTTGTCGACAAGTTCACAAAGTGGATAGAAGCAAAGCCGATACATTCACCAGATGCGGCATCAGCAGTCAAGTTCGTGAAAAGTATTGTTTTTCGATTTGGAGTTCCTCACAACATCGTCACGGACAATGGTAGTAATTTCACATCCAATGAATTCAAGGCATACTGCGCAGAGGTAGGCATAAAATTACACTTTGCCTCCGTTGCGTACCCGCAGACCAATGGTCAAGTCGAGAAAGCCAACGGTACCATATGCAATGGCATCAAGAAACGTCTGCTAGCACCATTGGAAAAAGGTCGACACACCTGGCCAGAAGAGTTGCCCAGTGTGTTATGGAGTATTCGAACAACACCAAATACAGCGACACAGGAAACTCCGTTCTTTCTGGTCCATGGAGCTGAGGCCGTGCTGCCGATAGAAATAGAGCATAACTCTCCAAGAGTAGCGGAATATGATGAAGAAGCTTCAAGACAAGCTTTGGAGGACGATGTCGATGCACTCGATGAAGCTCGCGACGAAGTACTGTCACAAGTCACCAAGTACCAGCAGGACTTGAAAAATTACCACAGTCGACATTTTCGACCACGATCCTTCCAAGTAGGTGACTTAGTTCTTCGGTTGATACAAAAAAGCCATGAAAAACTCGAGTCGCCGTGGCTTGGCCCTTACATCGTCACAGAAGTAATCGAAGGAGGAGCGTACAGAATCAAGGACAAGAAGACAGGAGTTGCCGAGCCAAACCCCTGGAACGTGGCGTAGCTCAGGCGTTTCTAAGCCTAGAAGTCGAAAGATAGTCTTCCTTGTAAACATACAATGTACTGAAACGCCCGCGAGTTTTCAGACGCACTCTTTTCCTTTTCAGGGCACCGAGTGGGGCTGAAAAGGTTTTTAGTGAGGCAGGCTCGCGGTGCTGCAATATAATAAAGATATTGATGACCTATATTTTTATCATCGACAAGCCCGTGGGCTCATGAACAAAATATATATCTTCTGGCGCAATATAGTTATTTACCTCGGCAGAAAAATAGTTCGCCAAACAAAAGATAACTACAGGCCAACAATACGCTCGGGGGCTATCACCCGCAAATACAGTATACATTTATCTGCTTTGGTTTAATAACCTCGCAAACCCAAATAAAAATATAGACATTAGCTACCGAAACATACGAGCTGACAAGGGCATCGTCGTCAGGATTGAAAGGCTTGTCCTCCTCTTCGGGTAAAGTTTCCTCGAGAGGGAACTTGTTAGTCTTTGAGGTGCCTGAGTCTGCGGCATCCTCTCTTTTCCGCTTGTTCCTTGGAGAAACAGCAGAGGGGATAGAATGCGTGGACTCGGAAGCCTCAGATTCGACTTCTTTTTCCGAGGAAGCCGCAGATTTATGAGAACCCGCAACTTCGCTCTCAGGGCGAGAAGTGCCTCGGGGTTCGTCTGGTGACGACAATCCGTTCTTCGACTTCACCGCCTTCAGGAAGGGGAGGAAGAGAAGATAGGACTCGGTGTTCCTACAAAGGCAAGGTATGGCGACAACAAGATTACACAGGATGCCATCAAAAAATAGTATTCGACAAATAATTAAAATTCGGAAGGATGGAAATTTACCTTGGGGGGGGGGCGTTGGTGCCACTATACGGCTCCACGTGACAAGTGGATGGAATAGCATCTTTCTTGCTCAATGAGGAGATTCTTCGGACAAGCTTCCCCAAATCCTTCACCGAAAGATCTTTGGATAGGAGGTCGACATCTTCCTCGCCACTATATTTCCAGAGGGGGTTCTTGCGAGCCTGCAGAGGCTGAACCCTAATCCTAAGAAAGTATGTTGTAACTTGGATACCAGATAACTCGTTGCCGCGAGTATTCTGGAGCTCGTGAATACGAGACATCAGCGCCTATGTCGCCTTTATCTCTTCTTCGGTGGCCTCTGCGTCCCAGGAGCGGCGTCGAAGAATTTTGGCACTTCCATCGAAAGGAGCTATGTTGTACTCCACCGAGCCAGAGCTTTCTTCGCGCACATAAAGCCATCTTTTGCGCCACCCTTGGATGGAGTCGGGGAATTTGACGTCAAAGTACTCGACGTCAGGGCGAACGCAAATAACAACACCGCCTATATTGTAGGCGATGTTGTGGGAGCCGTTGCGGCGGAGGCAGAAGATACGTTTCCACAGAGCCCAATTAGGATGGACTCCGAGGAAACACTCACAGAGAGTAATGAAAATAGAGACATGGAGGATGGAATTGGGAGTCAACTGATGCAGCTGCAACCCGTAAACAAAGATAAGACCACGGAGGAAATCGTGAATGGGGGTAGAGAGGCCGCTGATGAGATGGTCAACAAAACTGACCCGATATTCGATAGGAGGCGATGGATAGCTTTCCTCGCTGGGGAAGCGTAGCGCGTCCTTCTTCTTCATCAACCCGAGCTTCTTCATCAGGTTGAGGTCTTGATTTGAAATCTTGGATCTTTCCCACTCCAGATCTTCCGCCGCCATCTTGGACTCAGGAGTGCTGTGCTTGGTGAGCCGCTCGCGTGGTGGCATCAACAATGGTGTAGGTGTGAAGTGCGAGTGTGGCTGAGCTCGGGAAGTGTTGGTCGCAATGGGGGATTTTTGCAGAGGAGAGCAGAGGTGCGGCGCAAGCGAAAGATTGACTGGAGGAAGAAGACGACCTTATATAGAGAATCGGCGGAACGACGCACCGTTGGATGGAATTATTGTGGGATGGATGCTGTCCACGTGGCTAAGGGGTAAAAATGTATTTTGACTGTGAAGGAACAGAACAGGCGCTACAGTACGTGCGCCAGAAAAAGCGGAGGACATGTGTCCCCCACTTGCACGACGTGTCAAATTGATGAGGGTTTTGGGCCCGCAAGACAGAGGGAGAGCGTTGCTCGCGTCTTCCTGATACATTGGTCATGGCTATCGTCAGCACTGACGTCACTTTATCAATGAAAAAAGATTGGCGACAAAGAGTGATGACTGGTAATTTCGGGAGCCTTTGATCAAATACAAGTTTTTGATCAAATGCTCGGGGGCTACTTATGAAGAAGGAAATTTCGGGTATGACAAAATAGAAATGGCAAGAGCCTATGATCAAATACAAGCATTTGTTCATAGCCTCGGGGGCTACTCCCATCGGGAGCGCTGGTCGCGCACCCGATAGATATGAAAAGCTCCAGAAAGAATAACAATATAGTGATAGAAGGTATTAATTTGTTGAGCCTACAACCAAGTACAAGTCCTTGGCTGTAGCCTCGGGGGCTACTCCCATCGGGAACGCTGTCCGCATGCCCGATGAAATTATAAAAAAGAAGTGAGCATATTTCGAGTTATACAAATAACTCTACATATACTCCCATCGGGAAGGCAAGATAAGTTATCCGTTGACTCAATAATATGTGCTATTCCAACAGCCGAAAAAGCACTCAACAATATATTCTCAGAGCGCCAAGGTCGCGAATAATCTCTGAATGCCGCAAAACTTTGCGAAGGTAAGACCCCAGATCCGTTCTGAGCAGCGTGGCATCGTCTCTGACGTCGGTTTGCTACTTTTTCCGTATCAACAGATACGAAGAAAAATCCTAACGGACGCGTTAGGTACCGGATAAAACATGACTGGGACTTGGCAGAATGGTAAGACCTTAAGCGGCACCTGTCGAAGTTAACACCAGTATCCCGAGATCATGTCCAGGGACGTGATCTTGAAGTAGGTTTTTGCGGATTGCCACTAGAGCAGTTAACTAGTACCTGATCCGTCAGATGAACTAGCCCCAACTACCATTATCCATGTACAATATATAATTGCGTATCTAAAGATATGTGGTAAATTCGACAGAATTATTGGATGATTATAAAGTTGGAGATTTTCCCTGATTCTTCGATTCAAGCAAAATCTCGGGGGCTACTGACATAGGCATCCCCAATGGGCCTGCCGAAGATGGTACCCGGGGTTTACTGAAGGCCCACAAGTCGAAGAATATGAAGTTCGGAAGCCCAGTTAGTATTAAGAAAAGTTAGAGTTGTATTAGGAAATATAGAGACTTGTAATTTTATGGGACGGGTTAGAAACACTCCCGGACTCTGTAACTTGTGTATTACGAATCCCTCGGCTCCGCCTCCTATATAAGGGGGAGTCGAGGGACAAAGAGAGGATCGAATACATTGTCAACATAACCCTAGTTTTATAATCGTCGAGTACTTTTCGGCTGAAACCTTCGAGATCTACTTGCCCTCTACTTCCAACGAAACCCTAGTCTACAATACGCAGGCATTGACAAGTTGATATCTTGTCACATGGCGACCTTGACTGGCAACAAGACCGCCAAAGATCCCACGATCATTGACCTTGATGGTGGGCATCCTTGCGGTAGCTCCGCTTCTCGTGCAAGTCGTCCTCGCGGCCACAAGGCAACCAAAGCCGACATGAAGCGTGATGTTTCGTCCATGCTATTGTTTGGCACTTTGAAGGAGCTGCATGCCGACACAGAGGTGTCCACGGACAAGAGGGATGAGAGGAGGCGCCGGGAGAAAGATGAGGACAGGAAGAACTACTTCGATGTCCAAAATAAGAAGCTTGAGATTGAAGAGGTCAAGGCCAAGACCAAAGCTAGAGAAATTAAGCTCAAAGAGAGAGAAATTGAGCTCATAGCAATGGCAAGGGCCAAAGAGGTGGAGTTGAAGGCGAAGAAAGTTGAGCTCAAACGGCAAGCCGAGGACAACCTGATCATGAACGCCGACTTGACCAACATGAGTGAGGCGAAGAGAGCTTGGTTCGAGAAGAGGCAGAAGGAGATCCTAGAGCGCCCAATTGAGTTGACAGTCTCAATTTGTAATTTTTATATTTGTTCGAACTATGGCACATGTTATTTCTTCATCATGCAACATTTTATTTGATATTATTTTATGCTATTTGATATTATTCTATAATTGTTAGATATTATTTATAAGTATGTGTGGCCAGATGGCCTATTTCCCAAAGAAAAATGCCAAATGGTCAAATGGGTGGCCGCTGCGTTGGGCGCACCATGCGACCCAAACGGACACGCGGACACGAGGCGCTGTCTGGGTGTCCGCGCGGCCACCCAAACGGCCCAAAACGGTGGCCCAGCGCGTCCGTTTGGGTCGCCGGGTTGGAGATTCCCTAACGCCGCAGTTCACCGGACCAGTCAGCATCGCTCTGAGCAAGCATTTGCGCCGCTACCTCAGAGGGGGGCGGGCAGGTATAACCCGACCTAGTCGGCGGTTATGATGTGCCGCACATCCCCGGCTGGGGTGTTGGGCCAGCCCAGTACTTCTTTTCTTGTTCCGTTCTTCCTTTTATGTTGTTTCTTTTATTTATTTTTTGTATTTTCCAAAATCTGAACATTTTCTAGAAAATAAATCTGAACATTTTCTAGAAAATAAATCTAAACATTTTGCAAAACTTGAGTTTTTCCAGAAATCATAATATTTTGAACAATTTTCGAATCTGAACTTTTTCAAAAGTTGAACATTTTTAAATTTCATAAGTTTCTGAATCTGAACATTTTTCAAATATGAAAAAAAATCGAATTTGAACTTCTCAAAATTTGAACATTTTTCAATTTGAATTTTTTTGAATCTGAACATTTTTTAAAAAATTGAACATTTTCTGAATCTGAACAATTTTCAAAAACAAACATCTTTTACAAAATCGAAAAACCGGATAGAAAACTAGAAAAACCGTAAAAAGTTAAAAAAACGGACAGAAAACAGTAAATTCTGTGTTGAAAAATAGGACCCGCGATCAATGGGTCGGGTCCATATACTGTGTGGGGGTCTGCGGTGCCTCGCAGCGGCCGACCTATGAGGCGTATAGGAATTGCCGCATGAGATGGGAGTCTGAGACGACACATGCCGGTGGTGGCGTCAATTTAAGACGGGTCCTTCGGCACAAGAGTACCCACGTCCCCCAATGTAACCTGAAGGAAGCAAATCACCGTCTACCCCTAAACTTCTTGGGCCAGCCTAATGGACCATACGGTTTCCCTTCTCCTTTTTTCTTCTTCTATATTATTCTGCTTCTATTTTTCTTATTTATTTTTATTTTTCTTTATTACACTTGTTCATAGTAAAACTCAGAGAGAGGGCACGTAGATGGAAGGAGATGGGAGTCTAAGGTGGCACACTCCAACGGTGCTTGTGTCAACTTAAGATGGTTCCTTGTGCTCCGGGGCGGTCCGTGATACCCGCCCCAAACACACGACGTCACACGTCATACATTGTCGCCCGAAGTAAGAAAACCTTATTCCCCACATGTTCCGGGCCGGGGAATAAAGGAGAATCGTCTACCCCTAAACTACTTGGGCCTGCTTAAATGAACAATAGAATTTCCCTTTTCTTTTCTCTTCTATATTATTCTGCTTCTACTTTTTAAATTTGTTTTCTCTTTTTTTTGGTTATTACATTTGTTCATGGTAAAAGACATGATATTTCTTCTTTCCCTCTACATTTATGTTTCTTAAAAAAACTGCATGAACTTGTTTTGGTATACGCTGATTTTCTTGTATTGTTCATGCAACATGAATTTTGTTGAACCGCATAAGAAAATTCTCAGATGCATCAATATTTTTTTTATACTAGTAAGAGAAAATAATGAACGGGGAGATAAAAGGCAAATGATGGTTTCAAAATGCAAAAAAAAAAAAATGGTCAAAACTACTTATAATAGAAAATAAAAATTGATAATAGGTCATATTGCAGGTAACTTTGTATGCGCTCGAACCTGGAAATGATATCTTGTTTCTCGTGGAAATACTCTCATAATCATTTTTACAATATTTACTTTATGTGCTGGTTGTTTCTAATGGTGGGATCCACTGCACCATCAGCAGGACCAAGAGCTTATGATGATGGATTGTAGCTAACTCTGAGGAGATTATATCCTGCTTTTGACATTTTTTTTGAAGCTAAACAGTAGGTTTCCCCACTGCTTGTATTTTATTTTATTTTTGTAATGGCCAAGAGTCTGTACATAGAGGAGCTAGAGGATAGCTCCAAAGAGAACAAAAAGAAACACCTAGTCTATGTACACAGCTAAAGCTATCTAAGCAAAATTCTTGACCCAAGCTCCCATACCAGAATGTGATTTCCTAGTGGGCTTATGCAGAAGCAAGGCCATCTCTTCCTTGAATTTTTTTTCCTACACCTATAAAGATTAGGCGCGAAGCCTTTGAAGATGTGATCATTTCTGGAGGTCCAGATGGCCTAACTGACTAGCACAATGATTTCCAGAACGAAAGATTGCCTGATTGCCAACTTCAGGCTGTCAATGTAACTGATGACTGGTGTCATCTGAACGGGAGGCACCCAATTGGGACAAATATACTGCGTAGTGCCAACATAGCAAAGGTGGTTCCTGGATTTCATCAGGTGAGGGCCACACATTTTTTTCCGATAAAGGGCGTTTTATTACTTAAATTAAGCATTACACCCAGCCTCTGCATAACTAGGATGCACACAGCCGTTCGAGCTAAAAGTTACACCATCAAGACGAGTACAATCCATATAGTAAAAAACGAAAAGCTAAGGTAGCGCCACAGATGAATGAGGCTCAATCCGAAGATTTCTATGCCACCCATGTTGGGAAAAAATATCCCTCGCCGTGTCCTCCAACCGTGTACAAACCTCCATAAAGAGGTCTCGATACTCCACACGCTGTAGAGGAGACCAAGAACGGAGCGTAGCCGTACACCGGTAGATAACACTGCAAAAGAGAAGCATTTTTATCATTAAAAACCTTGTCATTTCTACATAGCCAAAGCGACCATATCACGGCAATCGCTCCCACCCTAATAAGTATCTTAAACCTAGGATCAACACCATTAAGCCAATTGCCGAAAATGTTCGCAACGCTACGTGGTGGATATAAGGTAGAACCTATCCGGATGACTGACCATATAGACCTCGCGAATTTACACTGGAAGAAAAGGTGTTTGATTGTCTCGTCTTGATGACAAAAGACACACGATTTACTTCCATGCCAATTTCGTTTTACAAGGTTATCTTTTGTTAAGATGACCCCGCGACGAAGATACCAAGCGAATACCTTCGTTTTAAGCGGGATCTTCATCTTCCAAATTTTTTTATTACTATCGACTTGAACCTCAGGATGGATTAAAGCCTTGTACATCGAATCTACCGAAAACTTTCCATTTTCGGTGAGATTCCATCGAAACACATCGGATCCCTGCGTCAACTGGACCGAATCCAAACGTTGAAGCAAAGCATTCCAAGATGCTTGTCTAGGACCAACAATGCTCCTTCTGAACGTCACATTAGGTGGGGAAGATTCCATCACCTTGGCGAGAGTATCGCTTTTATGGCGCACAACATTGTATAAAGCCGGATATTGTTCACGGAGGGTGGTATTACCTAGCCACTTGTCCTCCCAGAATCTAATTTCCGATCCATTCCTAATAGAGAAGGAGCCATATGGAAAGAAGAATTTCTTCGTTGCCATAAGGCCAGCCCAAAAATGTGAATCACCTGGTTTCCAATAAACCTGGGACATAGCATTTGAGCCAACATATTTTCTCTTGAGTGAGGTTTGCCACACCCCTTCTTCAGTAAGTAGCTTAAAAAGCCATTTGCCAAGGAGGGCCTTATTCTTGACCTCCAGGTCATGAATGCCAAGACCTTCTTGATCTTTTGGTCGGCAAACTATACTCCATTTGGTCAATCGATATTTCTTTTTCTCACTATCTCCTTGCCAAAAAAATCTTGACCGGAAATAATCCAATCGTTTTAAGACTCCTTTGGGCAATTGGAAGAAAGAGATCATATACAGTACCATGTTACTTAGCACCGAATTAATAAGGACCAATCTTCCTCCCAAGGATAGTAATTTACCTTTCCAACTAGCTAATCTTAATTGCAATCTCTCCTCAACAAGCTTCCATTCAGCATTTGTAAGTCTCCGATAGTGAATCGGAATACCCAAATACTTAATAGGGAACTGACCTTGCCCACAGCCAAATAATTCAGCATACTGGGCGACGTCATCCTGAGCCTCGCCAAAACAAAACAACTCACTTTTATGGAAGTTAATCTTTAGACCCGATAGTTGCTCGAATGTTGAAAGTATTAACTTCAGATTCTTTGCCATTTCGATGTCATGTTCCATAAAAAGAATTGTATCATCGTCATATTGAAGGATAGATAAACCTCCATCAACTAGATGAGGAACAACACCTTCAATTTGGCCACCAGCCTTGGCGCGTTCAATCATGATGGCGAGCATATCGGCCACTATATTAAATTGCATTGGCGATAGAGGATCACCTTGTCTAAGCCCCTTCTTGGTCTGAAAGTATTTGCCAATGTCATCGTTGACTTTAATGGCTACACTTCCTCCCGAGACGAAGCTTTGAATTAACGCACACCACTCGTGAGAGAAGCCTTTCATTCTTAAAGTTTGTTGAAGGAAAGACCACTTGACTTTATCGTAGGCCTTCTCAAAATCAATTTTTAAAATTACCCCATTCAACTTCTTACGGTGTAGTTCGTGTACCGTTTCATGAAGGATCACAACTCCGTCAAGGATGTTACGACCTTGCATAAAAGCAGTTTGAGAAGGACGAACCACATGATCAGCTACAGAATTCAGCCTAATGGTTGCAGCTTTGGTGAAAATTTTGAAACTAACATTAAGGAGACAGATAGGTCTATACTGTTGTATTCTTTCTGCCTCATTAACCTTAGGTAGCAGGACAATCTCACCAAAGTTCAGGCGGAACAATTCTAGCTGTCCACTATGAAGGAAGCTGAACAAATCTAAAAGATCCGCCTTAATCACGTCCCAAAAGTTCTGGTAAAACTCAGCTGGGAAGCCATCAGGACCCGGAGCTTTGTTGTGTTCCATTTGGAAAACCGCCTTCTTAACTTCCTCCTCAGAGTAAGGAGCAGTAAGAAGGTCATTTTCCTCATCGGAAACCTGGGGTATGTCGGCTGTTCTAGACTCATCCAAAGAGAAGCTACCTTCCTCTGGTGCGCCAAACAAGCTTTTGTAGTAATTAGTGATATATGACTTTAGTTGCTCATGGCCTTCAATCGTACCCTCATCTCGAACTAAGGACCGAATACGTTTTTTCCTATGTCTGCCATTGGCAATACTATGGAAATATCTTGTATTCGAGTCCCCTTCCAGAATAAATTGGGATTTAGAACGTTGATACCATTTAAGCTCCTCCTCACGCAGAAGTCGCGCTTTCTCCGCATTAGATTGGCTTTTGAGCTCAATTTCCTGCATAGATAACGGACGCACCTCTGCTTGGGCCTCGAGGTCATCTATGATAGATGAAAGTCGCTGCTTCTCTTTCTTTAGTAAACCAGTTGTGCGAGGGCCACACATAGCACAAGTCTAATGAGGCATGAATAAGTTTTTCTCTGAAGAAGTTAGCGAGTGGTTAAGCGATCCTGAAAAGCAACCAGAGAAATACTTTTTTGCTTGGATTGACAACAGGTTTTCCAGATCCACTTAAGGGCTGGACATATGATGTGCAAACCCATGAATTGCTTATAAGCTGCAGAGACTTTGAAGGCAGTAGCACTCCCAAAGGCAAGCCATTGATCCGGGCTGAAAGATCCAGGCACATTAGAAGGACAGGCAGGTGAAAATGATCTGCAGGTTCTTCAAGAGAAAGCATTCCTTGGACAGAGACAGAATCCTCCTTTGAGAAGGACAGAGACAAAAGTTTTGGACAACATTCACACTCTGCAGTTTTAGGGTTTCATGATTATGTAGCTTCTCTCTATTGCACTTTCGTATGCGAGCACAATATAGTAAGTCATAGTTGTTTGCAAACATGTGCAGAGCCCAAATAATCTAACAATGCCCCACGTGATTTCAAACGGTTGATTGATGTAACATATTGTCCATCCATTTTGGCTCATAGGTTTACTGTTTACATGTATCCATTGCCCAAACTACATATTTTAAAATATCTAATTAATTTAAATTATGTGAGTATACATCCACACATTTTATGTTCGCATACAAAGTTTCGCGATTATTTTTTGTAGACTGTGTAAAAAATAATAATTTTTGGTGCTCTAAAATAGCTTTTCACGAAATAATTATTTGTCTTTTTTACCCAAGCAACAGAAATATCTTTTTCCCACAAAACTTTGTGTGTGAACATAAAATGCCGTACACCTAGGAATACATTTTTCAGAATTTTTTAACATTTTGAAATACATTAAAATATTTTTTGTGCATCTACATCTATGAGTCAGGCTCTGCCGCTCTTCAACGGTTCAGATATTTAGGTGAATTTGTTTGTGCTGTATACAATATTACAATTCAATGCATAACAACTCTACTTTTCATATAGAGCACAATGCGAAAACACCTCTTGTTCACTCCGTACAGTCTTGAAAACTCAGGTTCATTGAAAGGGGAAAAAGCGCGAAGCAGCAGCATCATGTTGAGATCGTCTCGGCCGCGCAAAGCTAAATTTGACAGCGGAACAACGCTTGCGCGGTGGTTAGGACACAATCGTATGTGGCGTTCGGAGGGCTCGAGCTCACGTGCAAACAAACATGTGGAGTTCTATGCTTTATAACTCGAAAGCTTTTCTCCAGCGATCGATTAGATCGAATCCTGGACGATCCTGGACGTTCGTCGCGGCCTTCTTGGCCGCTCCCAGAGCACGTGGAGATGCAGGACAGGGGGAAGCTGCGCTCCCATTCTGAAGATGCAGGACAGGAAAACAGCGAGCGGGCGTGTGTGTCCCTGACAGGAGTCCGACTGTCGATCCCGTTTCCAGTTCCGGTCGTACGGTCGAGTCCTTGGAGTCAATCATTCCGGCACACTCACGCATAAGATAAGCTAGCTTAGCTTAGCTTAGGCAGAGCGATGACTCACACCCGACAGAACAAATGGAGCAGCAGTAGCAGGTTCAGTTGGGCCAGTTGTGTTATTTTCTTTCTCTACTCATCCAAGTGCATGAAAGAAAGACAAGTGGCTGCAAACATGGCACATTCTGCCCATGGCAAAACCATTTGGCACCACAAAGGAAGAAGAAAAGGAGAGAGAGAGAGAGAGAGAGAGAGGGCCGTAGCAATCCGCAAAGAAGAGCAGATGGCATTTCATTTCAGCTTTCAGACAGTAGTTAACTAATCAGATCAATCAAATCCATGCTTTGCTTGCTTCCTCATCCTGTCATCCATGCCTACCATGCCCCCAACCATTCCTTGAGGATGAACCCAGTGTCTCCCCGCGTGTCCCCCGTCGTCTCCCCGTGGCCAGGGCACTCCACGAGGCGACTCACACTTGGGCGGGATCCGTGTCCTCTAATGCGACAAAGGCCAGCCATACGCAGGAAGATTCCTGCGTCCAACTGCGCCT
Organism: Lolium rigidum; assembly: GCF_022539505.1. NCBI lineage: Eukaryota > Viridiplantae > Streptophyta > Magnoliopsida > Poales > Poaceae > Lolium > Lolium rigidum. The sequence goes on from NC_061508.1 coordinate 151,573,389, forward strand.
GTTGCCTTCAGCAACATGCTAATGAAAGATTTTTAAACAGTTCTGGCGTTAAGCATATCGGCGCCTGACCGGACACGGGAGTATTCTGTGCATGGCGGCAGGTTGTGCCATGGCGGGCTAGCAGACGCGATTAGTTTACTGGTTATGGCTGGACTGGGAGGAGTCAATGTGAACCCTGCAATTCGAGTTGTTTCAGCAGAGTTCCTTCGATCTGGTGTTGTGGTGTGTGGGAGACTGGAAGCTGCTGTGTGCCTTTGTCTTCTGGTGATGTGTGTGAGGGTATATGACGATCTTGTCTGTTCATCCATGCACGGCAGGATCAAGACTCTGTCAGAGTTGCGTTGCAAGGCTAGCTTCTGACTGCATGTCTTCTTAAGAGTCATTGTGTCCACAATGCCTTGGACAAATTATCACTCTCTTACAGTGAGAACATATCCTGGTATGAAAATATCAAAATGGAAACAACAAGGTCGACAATTCTTGGGAAATTTCGAAGGAGCACAACGCGAGCGTTTTCCGCCTTCACGCCCTACCAGGACTTTAATCATCACCAAGATAAAGAGGAGGCGAGTGTGCGGAGCTTGGCCAAGGGCAAACGTTCCAGTTATGTAATTTCGGAGAGTAGACTTTTCTGAAGTCCTAGGACATGTTCAAGACATTTGTTCTGTAAACTTCTTCTTAATCAATAAAATGGCAGGTCTTTTGCCTCGTCCCGGTAAAAATATTAAAGAACTTAGGAGAATTCAAATGTTATGTTTCACCTTAAAGTGTGCATCTTTTTTTTACCTGGTTGAAACATTTTCCGCAACGAATGTTAGTTTGCAATTCACGATAATGTTGGCTAGCGAGGAAAACTGCACCCTATTTCATATATATCATCAATGGTATTGGAATAATAACTTTGACAGAATAGTAAATTTGTAATCATCCAAGTGAGGTACTATGCAGTTTTCCTACGTATTACTTGTCATGTGTTTATTTTTTTCCATTAACTCTTAGTTGTCTTTTGTATGGTATATTTTGATTCATTATGACAAAGTACTACTCAATTAGTATACATTTCACATTCACAATTGATGTAATTTGTTCTGTACTCAAAAGTACTCTCGTATTAACCATATAGTGATGGAGCAATTGTTTGCAAATTTATTTTCTTAACAAATCAAATTCGCCCTACAAAGAAACAAAAAGAGTATCTCTAATAATGAACTGTGCACAATAATTTTGTATAAACAGAATAACGTGAATTATTTTGTATTTTATATACTAATTTTCCATCAAATATAATTATTTCCTTCCCTACGAACTGAGTGGATTAACTAAGTACATCAAAAGGAGCTGTTTCCTTAAGCATGGCATTGTTTAGAAAACATAATAATTTTGACCACTATTTCGGTTACAGTATGTTGAGAAAACATAGTATTATTTACCATTATTTCTGTTGTGAGACAATTGAGGCATACTAACCAGCATCCAATCTAAATATTCGTTATGATATCTGGAGTCAAAATTCTCAAACCACTTTTGTCCAAAAATGAAAATTTCTACGACCAGAGATAGTAGTAGTTTCATGAGGTGTTAATGATTGTATGGTTATCATGTGATTTGGAATAATTCGGTCACTTTCACTTAACCGGGATATATAAGTTTGGCTTCTCTTCTCTGCTGTCACGGTGGAGGACATAGTCCAAGGGTTTGAGGACCTGGACATTGACATTGCTACACCTGAAGGGGCGACAAGACTTGGAGATGTCAAGCGCCAGTTCATTCTATGGCGAAGAAGTTTATCAAGTTTCCGGGCGAGGCGCCGGCAAGTCCACCCCCTACGGTGGTGGTGGTGGCGGCGGTGGCGGTGGTGGTGGTGGTGCTTCACCTACACCTCCTTCACGAGGGCCGACGCCGCCCCCAATTCACCTCCGGCGGGTAAGCAGCCGCCGCCCCTAGTCCGCCCCGGGCGGGTGCAGCGACGCCGCCCCCAATCCACCTCCGGCGAAGAAGCGAAGCAGCAGTCCTGGATTATTAACCCGGACCCTTACGTACCTAAGAAAACAAAGGTACCGGAGGTATCACTGAAGCCTCTCCCCACGAGGCCTTGGGAAAGTAGTGCCGAGGAAGTCGAGGCGAGCGCGGCTGCTGATTTAGAGAAATGGAAGACGAGCTGCAAGAAGAAAATAGAGGGCGAGCCCAAGCCAGTATATTCTGATGAGCAAAAGAAGTGGGCTAAGTCATTTTTGAACACACCGTCCCAAGCCGCAAAGAATCTGCTCGACGACTATGCACGTGAACTTCGTAGGCAAGCACTCGCGTTCAAGAGGAACCAAGATTTGGCGGAGAAGAAAGCCTTGGAGGAGGCCGAGAAAAAATTAGAAAGGGGGAAAGAAGTTGCCTAGCTCGGGGAACAAAGTAAACAATCGATCGCCCCGCTCATAGTGCAAGCCGCCAGTCCGGATGCCCCCGATATCATAGTAGCTGCGGCAGCACATGGATTGACTGTAACGAGTGCCAGAGAACAAGCGGCCGACTTAGGTATCACTCTTCGTGCACTGTTAGGCCTTGATGAGGCGCCAATGAAGGACGTAGTTTTTACATATGTGAAGAATGGCCCTCTCGTCGAGCCTGCGCAGGAAGAGGATCTACCTCGACAAATGAAAGGTCTCGCTAAATTGGTACAAGAGTTACATAAAACTTAAAAACGCCAAAGACTATATTTATGCGGAAGTTAGAGTTGAGCATCACTTCAAACATTACTATATAACAATTCATCGGAGTGAATTGTTCCAGCTGTTCAATCTGCGCGACCTCGACAAATCTATCATCGATTGCTACGTTACGTAAGTGATTTATTAATTTCTACCCCATCTCGTTCATTGCCTGCACTATATATTGTCCTAACTATCTTGTTGTCTACGCTATTATGCAGAATGAAGAAGCCGGAAATGCAAATAAGGAACATCAATGATGTTGGGTTCATTGACCCACACATCGTTAATTCATATGTGTTAGAACACCACCCCGCCGACGTGGAGGAAGACCTGTTTCGGTTTATTAGAAAACAGCAACTCAAAAGTGATATTCTATTTCCTTACCATTTTGGGTGAGTGTTTCTGTCTTGAGCACATTCTCTTTGTTTACTCTCCATGCATGGTATGTGGCTAATCGATGAGTTATATATGCATGACTGTGCATGTATCGTGTCCGCAGGTTCCACCGGATTCTGATGGTAATTCAAATTCACACCTCCACAGTTCTCGTCCACGACTCTCTCGAATATGGATGCGGCGCTTTGGGCCGACATGAGAAAAATGATGCAAAAGTAATTGTTTTCATTCATTTGCGCTCTATATCGATCGGCCTATTTCGTTCATCATTTCCTAATATCAAGTAACTAATTAATAACTCTCTTGTTCATTTAATTTTCTTTGCCTCGTAGGGTTTGGAGACGGTTCGTAGATGAAAAGGTCGGTGAATTCAAAAAAGAGCTACATTTTAAAAGGGCAGTGCGGACGACCGGGGATATTCAGCCACCCGGGACCAATCTATGTGGATACTATGTTTGTGAGAGGATCCGGAGATACACCAATGAGCGGGACCAGTCGGATGAGCTCAACATCAAGAGGAATAACCTCCGGAAGACGCTTAGTCCGAAGCTCGCTTCCGACCACTTCAAGAGGAACTAGCTGGATGGTTCGCGAGGGAAGTCATCGATCCTACAGGAAAACACTACGTAGAGGACGTAGAACTATACATGCATTAAATTATGTATGGAAACTTGTTCAAACTTGTATATGGTCATCCGATGATATTGAATATATATTGTATATTCCTCTTGAATTCTTTTTGGTTCTAATTTCAAATTTGTTTGAAATTGTACATTCATATGCATGCATGTATGTAGTACCGTAGAATATGTGAAACTCCTTCAAAATTACAATAAAGCACAAAAGAAATAAAACAATACAAATTAAACAGAAAACAGGTTTAGGGGGGGGGGCACTAGTAGGAAAACCCTTATAGGCGAAGCTTAGTTCTGTGGCGCACCGTTTTGAGTGCGCCACAGAAACTTATTTTGTGGCGCACATAGCTCGGTGCGCCACAGAAATAGCTTAATTTTGTGGCGCAGCAGCCGACCATGCGCCACAAAAACTTGGCGGGCCCCACAACCTGTCACCCCCAATTATCAGTGTACGTATTTATGTGGCGCACGCGGTGCGCCGCGCCACGAAATTACTGTTTCGTGGCGCACTTGCTTTGGTGCGCCACGTAAGTAGTTGATTCTGTGGCGCACTTGTTCTGGTGCGCCACAGAACTAAGGGAACTTAGCTATATCATCCCGTGCCCTCCCCCGCCCACGCCTGTTCACCTCTGATCCATATATACCGCGCGCCTCTCCCCTCTCCCCTCTCCTCACCACGCGCCGCCATGGTCGTCGCCATCGCCGTCGCCGTCGCCGCCGCCTTCCTACGCGAGGGCCGCCTGCCGCCACGCTCCTCCCATCCCCGCCACCTGCAGCACAAGCTGCCGCTACGGCGAGGAGGGGCCGCCGCGAGGAGGGGCCGCCGTCGCGTCAAGGTGGAGGAGCCGCCGCGACCTCCACCCTTGCCGCCGTCGTCGGTGAGCTCCTCCACAACTGTTGTTGTCGTCGGTGAGCTCCCTCCCTCTTCCTCCCCTCCCTCCCTCTTCCTCCCCGCGCGAGCACAACGTGCTCGACGAAATGCTCGCTCCGGATGTATTGCTGCTGTTGCTCCGGATGCATTGCCCCTAATCGTTTTGCTTCATATGGTGTTCATATGCATTGCTGCTGCTGCTAGTGATGCTTATTGGAGTGTTCTATATGTTGTTCGAACCCGTACAATGTGACAATGAAATTGTTCTGAACCGTACCTCGTATATGGTGTTCATATGCATTGCTGCTGCTGCTAGTGATGCTTATAGAAAGATGTGACAATGAAATTGTCTATGCTTATAGAAATTGGAGTGTTCTATATGCTTATAGAAATTGTCTATGCCTCTCGCCTCTCGTACTTGTTCTATAAATCCTTGTCCGAACCCGTACAAGGTAATGAAGACTTGCTCACTTGGTATTGCTTGCTAGTTGGACATTTGGTTGGTTTTGATGCTACTGGTTCATTTAAATGCATGAAATGCTACTATGGTATGCTACCTGTGGTATCCTTGTGAAGAAAATGATGGATTCTTGTGAGCTTATGGTATGCTACTATGCTACTGTGGTATCCTGGTTGCCTCCTTAATTGATGCCCTATGATCCAAATTACTATATTATTGGATTGAGTTTTATGGCTACTGCTTGTTTGCTCTCCAAATTACCAAGTGATGAATATATAATCCCTTTGGAGCATCTGCCCCATGCTATATATGTGTATTTGACCATGCTTATGATGGATTTCTTTTAAGGACTCTAGCTAGATTAGAGGGGAAAAGTTGCTGCTTTGTTGCCTATGATAATGGATCATCAAATGTTTCCCTTTGTCCCTGGCTGCCTCCTTAATTGATGCCTTATGATCCAAATGACCCAAGTCCCTTGCATGATCCCATTTGTCCCTAATGTTGCTTAAGATGAATAAATTCCCTCTAATCACCATTTGGAGATCAAGACTAGTTCTTGATTTCCATTAGCTAGACTCCAATATTAAAAATTTCTCCCAAATATGGAGACAAACATTTTAACATTACCCCAATTGATGCCTTTGTCCCTGGTTGCCTCCTTAATTGATGCCTTATGATCTATTTCTTGTTGGCTTTGATGAAAATAGAGATATCCACAGTAGGGGATCATGTAAATGAATGCCACTGTGGTATCTTTTGAAGAAAAAGGACTCGTTTCGATGGTTTTAAAAGGCTAGGTGGTGCTAGGTGATTAAGTTGGCTACCAAGACTTGTCTCATCTCGGTTAGCTGGGATATGCTATGTGTTGTTGCTTGTTTAGGCATATCTATCACTTACTCGGATTTACTCGGTTCTTGATTGGCCTCTCTTGTACAGCATCACTTGGTCTATATACCAAGTGATGAATAATCCCTTTGGAGCATCTCGCTCCATGCATGCTATGTGTGTTTGTGCATCTTGACTTATGTCACCATGGTTGCTGGTTTGGTGGTGTTTTTGTACTTGTCGATGATTAGATGGTTGGTCGATCACTCGTACACTCGGGGTGGAGCAAGTGAGGCTTGGTGTGATGGCACAAATATCAATATCTTGTGCATCCTACCTGGCCTCACTTACTCCATCCCTGGATGTTAATATTTGTTTCGACCAACAAAGTATGAGGCATTCCATTTAGTTGATACCACTTGGCTCTTTCTTCCATTTTAGTGCCGATGATTAGAATGTTCGGTCAATCTGTACACTCCGGGTGTCGCTAGTGAGCCCGGTGTGATGGCACAAATATCAATCTCATGTGCATCCTACCCGGCCTCACTAACGCCATCCCGGGATGTTCATATTTGTTTCGACCAACAAAGTATGAGGCATTCCATTTAGTTCATACTAGCTACTTCTTAATTGCATTGGCCTTTCTTCCATTTTAGTGCCGATGATTAGAATGTTTGGTCACCTATACGCCGCAATATACTTTGTAGACGACCCCCTTTCCCTGGCCGCCGTTCCGTGAACGAGTCCTTGATGAGACAACAACGCCGACATGCCTCTCCGACGCAGCACCACTTTTCTTCTCTCGCCGTCCAGTACGTGAACGAGTCCTTAATGCCAAGACGGTGCCAGCCTCCCTAGCATCATGCCGACCTCGTTGTCGCGCTTCGGCCGTGCCGATCATGCGCCCGCACTCTTCGCCTTTTTGCCCGGTGAACGAATAGACTAATCGTTGGAATAAGGAAGCCGATGACGGCCGATCGCAATTTAATCTTGCGACCGGCTGTCATCGGTTTCCTTATTCCAACGATCGGCCTATTGGTTCACCGGGCAAGAAGGCGAACAGTGCAGGCGCGGGACACACGGCTTGAAGCGCGGCAACACGGCCCGGCATAATGCTGGGCAGGCCGGCACGGTCTTTGCATCAAGGACTCGTTCACCGGACAGCGAGGGACCGGCGTGGTTCTGCGCCGGAGATGCGGATCGGCGTTGTTGTGTCGTCAAGCACCCGTTGACGGAACGCCGACCGGGGAAAGGGGGCCCTTCGCAAAGTATTTGTGTTGACCAACAATGTATGAGGCACATATTCTATTTTGTCATTCCATTTGCTTTGAGATTTTCAAAATGCCGATGATTAAAATGTTTGGTCACCGTACACTCGGGGGTGGCGTAAGTGAGCCTGGTAAGATAGCACAAATATCAATCTCTTGTGCATCCTACCTGGCCTCGCTTACACCATCCCTAAATGTTAATATTTGTGTTGACCAACAATGTATGAGGCACTTATTCCATTTTGTCATTCCATTTGCTTTGAGATTTTCAAAATGCCGATGATTAAAATGCTTGGTCACCGTACACTCGGGGCGGTGTTAGTGAGCCTCGTGTGATTGCACAAATATCAATCTCTTGTGCATCCTACCTGGCTCGCTAACTCCGTCCCGGAATGTTAATATTTGTTTCGACCAACAAAGTATGAGGCCCTTGTCATTCCATTTGCTTTGGTATTTTCAAAATGCCGATGATTAAAATGTTGGTCACCGTACACTTGGGGGTGGCGTAAGTGAGCCTCGGTAAGATAGCACAAATATCAATCTCTTGTGCATCGGACTTGGTCTCACTTACGCCATCCCTAAATGTTAATATTTGTGTTGACCAACAATGTATGTGGCACTTATTCCATTTTGTCATTCCATTTGCTTTGACATTTTCAAAATGCCGATGATTAAAATGTTTGGTCACCGTACACTCGGGGCGGCGTAAGTGAGCCTGGTAAGATAGCACAAATATCAATCTCTTGTGCATCGGACTTGGTCTCACTTACACCGTCCCTGAATGTTAATATTTGTGTTGACCAACAATGTATGAGGCATTTATTCCATTTCTCTTGTGCATCGGACTTGTTGGTCTCACTTTCTTCCATTTTCATCATAGTAGGAACTGGATGAAGGACCCCGATGCAAGCGAGCCTGGTGGGTAGAGATGACGGAGCAAAGGAGGAACCGGATGAAGACTACTTTGTATCTCGAAATTGTGAATTTTGTATGAATTAAGAGTTGTATGCAAAACATTTGACACTTGCCACTATATATGTATCTCGATCGGGCTCTAAGTAATGTGATGATGATGTCTATGTTATATCCGTGCAATGTACATGATATTTATATTATATCTGAATGTTGCTGTATATAACCCGTGTATCGTGTATCTGTATTGCTGTCTATAAACTGCATGTGTATGTGTATAGCAGGCAGCACAAAATCGTGTATAATACAAGCAAATTCTGTGGCGCACTAAAAACCAATTCTGTGGCGCACGCTTTTCTGTGGCGCACCTAAGAACACGTGCGCCACGTAACCTTAATTCCGTGGCGCACGAGTAGGTGCGCCACGTAAACCTTATTTTTGTGGCGACGTTTCCGTGGCGCACCTCCCATGCGCCACGTAATCCATTTTTCGTGCGCCACCGATGAGGCTTTTCCTACTAGTGGGGGGGCAGGTTTAGGGGGGCCTAAAACCCTAAACTCTGCGGCGGCCTTTAGTCGCGGTCGGCCAGAAGAACCGCGACTAAAGGGCCTCCGCCCCGACGGTCGCCTGGCGCCCACGTGGACGGGCCTTTAGTCGCCGTTCGTAAGCGACCGCGACTAAAGGGGGGGCTTTAGTCGCGCTACTTTGGTCGCGGTTGCGCAACCGCGACTAATGGCAGTTGCGAACCGCGACTGATGGCCCTTTTTCTACCAGTGTGCCACCGTGTTATGTGCTGATTGTTCTTCGGCGATGTCACTTTAGACCTCGTTATTGCCTGGAGAGAGTGTACGGCTCCCCATTAATCTCAGAACCCAATAATTTGAGCGCGAATCTTCCCATTGGTGCTGTCAACCACAGCAACATATTCTGGAGAGATATCCATCAAGTACATAGTCACGAGGAGACATCGATAGGGCGTGATGAATTCATGGGCGAGACGCAAAATCCTTATTCCGTTCTGATTTTCCATCCCTCTCGAGCCAGCAGATAGGCACAAGCGAGAAGAAGAGAAGGGAAAAGGAAAGAAAAGAACGTGAGGGAAGTAGGCAACCACAAACAACTCGCGTTGATCAGCCAACCCTAGGCATGACGGACAAACTAACAAACTACATGCCACCTACTGTTTTAAATACTGATGACAAAGTGTGAGTGTTCAGTGTTTTCAGCGACAACAAGCTACAGTAGTATGTAAACGCATGGCACGCTGTTGAAAATTACTACGGCAGTGAATATAAAACGCATGGATCTTGGCTTTGCTTCGTCTTCCCGGCGGCGTGCCTGAAACAAGTAAGCGGCGCACATGGCCGGCCTCGTGAAGCTCGACGGCGTTTGAGTCCGATTTGGTGCGCGCAGACGAATGTTGACTCCGGCTCTGAATTTCCCAAGAGACTCCACTGCCTGTTTGGGGGCAAGAGACAGGAGTAGACAGAGATACACTAATCTATGGCAGGTTTTTGTTTGCTGCACGCCATGCTTAACTCGATGGTACTAAGAGATATACTAGTATATAGACCATGATGCTTCCACAAGCACTGCAAGATAACTAGTTTAAATGAGTGATGCTGTGAGACTCGGGTAGATGCATTTTCCCCTTCATGCCGTGATTTTCTGAGATTTTTCCGTTCCGAATTTCTGGTGATGGAATCGAATGTGGTTCTATCCGCACTTGGAAATGGCATTGTATTGTTCACATGCTTCACAACGATGTTGCCTTGCAGGTTCACTTCTGGATCATCACGGATTTGGTTTTGCGGAAATGAATCATCAGGGATATGGTAGCATATGCATGACTCACTACAATTTGGAGTATACAATCGAACCTTTTCCGACATCTTGGAAAGTAAATTGAGCTACAACTCACATGCAGAAACACATGTAGCATCTACATGCATATCATACGAAATATCCGTCTCTTTCCAAGGTCATTTCTTTTTCATACTAACTTACTATATGTGAGATGCCAGAGATGGTGCTTCACTACACCCAGAAAAAAAGAGAGCAAATGTGCTACATGGTGTGCCAAGAGGTGGCGGAGGTGTGGAATTGGATGTGGTGAAGATGATGCTTCATAGCCAGCTGTGCAAAGTGTTGCGTGGTAGTGTCCATGTCCAAACAATTTGCGTTTTTTCCGAAATGGAGGAAATATCACCACAAGGATGCACACGACTTTTTTTATTAGATTATTCACAACACCTTACAAGAACAATCAAGTCGCCCAATGGCGAGCAGGTGGCACAACCGGTCCGGCAGAACCTCGGGTGCATACCATCATACAAGCTCCAGAAGTCCTCGCTGCCACCGTCTTGCGCATACCCATCTTCAGGAGAGATAAATGCAATGATCTTGCGAGGCCTGCCACCAAAACCAGCACGACGCGAGACGACACCACCATCCTGCGCACGTCCATCACGCTGCGTCCGTCTCCGAGGCTCCGCTGCACCATGCCGCCGAGACCCGCCAACATCGGCGCAGTAGATGGAACACCGCTCCACCAGATGACTTCCTCCAGGTATCACTTGTTCCAGAACGATGCCCTCAAGAGGGAAAACGACACCAGAGGTGCCGCCATCATCTAATCCGTATCCAGATCTGGGGTTTCCCCCGGAACAAAGAGGTTGAGGTCGGATCTGTAGCAACGATGCCTTCAACAAGGTGATGATGCCCGAGGACGCCACCATCGCCGGCTCTGACCGAATCGGAGCCCGGTTCTCACCGGCCAGACCCCACCCCAACGCTGCAGCCGCTTGAAGAAGAGTCGATGCCGTCTGCCGCACCACCGATGCGGCGCCGTGATACCCGACAGCACCACGCCCAAGCCCTCCTTGCCGGTAAGCCGCAGCCAACGCCGGCCGCCAAAGCGGTTCGAAGGGGACAAGGGGATGAGGAGGGGCCCCGCCGGCGCCGACCAGACTTTGCCCGGGCGCACCCCTTGCGGCGGCGGAGGAGGGAGGAGGCAGGTGGAGGGGGTGGGAGGCGCGGCGGCTAGGGTTTCCTCCCCCGCCGCCCGCGTGGGGGCGAGAGGGAGTCAATTCATTTATCATTATCATGGGCGTTGCAAAGTTCCCTAAGCTGGTCAATCAGTTTGTGTGGTGACTGTGAACCTGGTGATCAGTGAGAAGTGGGGATGGCATCATAGGGAGACTTCTTTTTGGTGGTACTCTCGGTCTCCTGGGCACTGAGGCTTAACTTTGAGGGTGAAAATCCTAGATTTGATCTTCATTGGCTATATCTGGCCTCCCGGTTATTACATTGTTGAAGGCATTGTTTGCGAGCTCGATTGTGAAACCCTAAAAATTTGACTTTATGGTTGGATCGGACAATAACATTTGTATAATGTTTTCCTTTTAGAGGCGTCATTTTTAGAGAACCAGTGATGTATGGGTGTTGTCATTGGTAGTGGCCAGATCATGCTGCTGCGACTCTTTGATCACTTTGGCGGGTTTTTTTTTCCATGGAGCTGGGTGTAATGGGTAGCTTCTTGATATTAATATATTTAGTTATCGTAAGATTTATTTTTGCATCTGGGTGCACCAATTAATTTACCTATATATATATAGTCAACTTTTACTCAAACGATGCAAAAGACATTAACACCAAGAAAATCGATTTGCAAAATGACAACAAATATATATGACACTTTTTCTAACACAGGCACTAAAAAATCACCTTGGCAACATTTGGCATGCTACTCATACAATTAAAATAACCACCTAAACAAGATCAACCCGTCTAACTAAGATAGACAAAGACTTACTTGGTATGATGCTCACTGTAATCCCCAAACTGGTTGTCAGCCCTAGCTAGCCACTATACTCCAAGTCGATGCTCATTGAGCCTCCACACAAGTTGTATATTTTCCTAGGGCATGATGTAATTGTGTGAAATATGTGTATATGGCTACAGTTGGATTTGGATTATATGGAGGTTTTGGTGTTGTAGTCGAACTTGTAACCCGGGCATAATATATAAAAGAGTAAATTCCAGTTTTTACTCCCTAGTTTGATTTTTTTGACACTAATTACCCCATTTAATTTTTTTATTCGTATTACCGCATTTAACAAAAGTTTTGCCAATTTTTACCCTCTATAAGATTTTCAAACGATTTGTCATGTAGGTCACAGTCGGCACTTTTCCTTGAGTATTTTCTCGCACCCGAATAAAGCCTCAACCCAAAAAACCTACTTAATCACCCAGTCTGTGTCCGATCGACATGAGTTAAATTATACTATCACTGATTAACATACGCCTTAGCTTTGCCGTGTAAGTATATAATTACGTGTTAAACTCATGCAATCTTAATATGTACAGTAGGTAGTAGTACCTCGCACGAAATACAAACAAGCACACACGTTACGTGTATGAGGCTAAATCAATTTCCGGCATCACCTGTGCATTGCTTGCTAGCTACGAGATCTAATACACCCAAAAGCTTGCCATCGACCAGGCACACCACTCTGACATTCAGAAAAAGGAACTTATTTAGTTTGCTCTCATATAGCTAACAATCACCTTGAGGAATCCCTGCCCGTCATTGATTGCTGCAACAAAGTAGTGCGTGCGTACAACCGTGCGTAGTGAATCGGGTGTGAAAAAAAACGGTTTGAGAAATGAGCCATGTCGCATACCAGTTATATCTAGCAGCCAAAATCAACTACCAAATGTCTCTCAGATTTTAAGGGAAAATTTGCTGCAGGACACCGTTATTTTTTTTGATTTGCTCAAACACACCGTCCGATTGTGTCTTTGCTAGGTACCATTACTATTTTGTGACATATTTGCCAGAACACACCACAACGGAAAGTTTTGCACTTTTACGTGGGATGGCTGGTTTTGAAGACAACAAAACTTTCCGTTTTCAGCCAGGTGGTGTGTTCTGGCAAATGTGTCACAAAATTGTAATGGTACCTGGCAAAGACACAATCGAGTGGTGTGTTTCAGCAAATGCCAGAAAATAATGGTACCTGGCAAAGACACAATGGTACCTGCAGCAAATTTTCCCGATTTTTAAAGGGTAAAAACTAACAGTACTTTTCCTAAATTGGGTAATATGGATGAAAAAATACTAAATGGGGTAATTAGTGTCAAAATTGTGAAACAACGGGGTAAAAACTAGAATTTACTCTATATAAAAACACCATGAGTGCAGAAACTTCAAAACATTAAAGCATATTTTTCTACAAAGCACATTGATGCCATCTACATTTAGTCAAACCAAGAAATGCTGTCCTAGGGTGGTGATAATTATGACGATGATAATGATTTGAGCACTAAGCAACAAATTTCCCTTTTGGATCATGTGTTATAGACTTTTTAGATATCATAATCACCGATGGCATGCCTCCATGCCGGTGACATTATGGACATGGACTTCTCTCACGAAACCCAAGGAGCATGCATGGACCCTCCATGGTGTCATATATAGTGATGGACTGAATAGCTCGGATTATATTTATATATGTCACCTATATCTTCCCTAGTAAAATTTCTGGTGAGTCCCGTTAATCGTGATTTCTCAGTCGTCTGGTCAAAATTGAACGAATGCGGTGGAGAAGAAATTTAAGATAGCGTGGCCAAGTGAGTCGAGCAATGTTATGAGGGGTTAAACCATGTAAACCTAACTATTTCTTTTCTCAAATACCTAGAGGTATAGCAAGCATGTAATGTTAGTTGACTGCCATACAAAGATATTGTCAAAGATATATTGCATACTACTCCCGCCGTTTCATAATTCTTATCACGGTTTTAATTAAATTCGAACTAAAACCATGACAAGAGTTATGAAATGGAGTGAGTACCTACCAACTCAATGTTATATTGCATGCATGCATGGAAGCTATGTGCCAACACCATACATGTTGATATTCATGTAACGTGCGTTAGGTTAGACTTTGTTATGTTGTGATTCAAATTCATATAAAAATTTCATACTCCGCTCCTCTTGGCCCAAGCCGATCTATAAATGCATCTTGTACGTGTTGGCTAGGGTTTATCGATTATTTACAAAAATCTACAACGTTGTGTAAACACAATGATATAATGAAGTTTTGCTGGATGGCGCCCGTGGGTTTTTTACTCTCTTTGTTGGAGAGGTTTTTCACGTTAAAATCTTTGTGTCCCATATGGTTTGCTTTTTTCGTTATTCGTTTTATTTTTCGCATTATAATAGAATTAGCAGCGGGACTAACTCATTTGTCACATTTTCCACCTCACCTTCTTGGGTCAAACCCCTTTCCACTTCCCTTTGACATCTTTAGCATAAATCGTAGCCAATTTTATCGTGTAGGTTGGTCCCACGTATTGAGCTAACTAGGGAAGCGAGTATGAATTTTAAAGTTAAATAGGTTTCATCACATGAAAAAGACAATATGCTACAATTTATTAGGGTCACTGGAAGTCACGGGAGAAAATATCATAAGAAAATGTGAAAACATCATGATCATAAAAAAAAAGTCCGTTGTGTTTCCAAAAGAATTGAAAATTCAGAAAATATGGTACTTTACGGTTCACTGCCTTTCATTCCTAAGCTTGGAGACATGGTAGCAACTTTTGGCTTGGCGGTGAAGTATCTATCTTGGAACTCCAATACAAACGTCTCAGACGGCTCGTCTTATTGTCATAATGCCATAATGCAAGCTCCAACTCGTTTTGTCAAGAATAGTTTTTTTAGGTTACTCGGCAATGTCACTTTCAAACGGTCGAAAGTATGTTCATTTGTTCGGTAGGGGTTGGCTTGGGCCAACATGTAGAGGATCAACACCTATTTTTCCTTCATACATTTGATTTGAAAATCGCAAGTATAAGATTACAAAGATGTACCTCAATAAATCTTAGACAAGGAACTCGGTGAGACGGGAATAATCTAGGGTTTTGCTTATCTGGCGAGTTGCTTCAAGCGCGGAGAGTCTAGTTCCATCTTATGTTGTGTCCTTCTATGTTTATAGGTGTAGGTCTTGTGGATTCAGGTCAAAAGTTCCATGTCTTGCACAACAAGTCTTTTATGATCTCTCATATCCTCGTCGTCCGGTAGGTGGTATCTTTATAGCTGTCTAGGTGTAGCTTGACCAATTAGGTCGGTGAAGTTCAGATTTGACCCTCCCTTGTATATGTATGGAGTGATCCCATTTCCTTTTCCTACTTGTCGCCAGGTGACCACGAGGACCTGTTGCATATTGTCGTTGGTGCGTGATATTTTCGCGAATTATTAGAGCGTATATAGATAAACTTGCTTGGGAAATCTCCCTACTCCCTCCATTTAGTTCTTCAGGTCCACACTTATTTTAAGAAAGAAATGACATCAACTCGATCAAATGAATTATATGCTACAAAAACTATAGCATCAAGAATTGTTTAGATATGATACCAATAATTAAGTTTTATGGAGTGTATTACCCACTGACAGTTCTGGAAAAAGTTTTAAAAACATATATATGGAGTAATCCATAGACATATTCTACCTAACATTTATCCAACAAAACCTACAACCTGCCCTCAATCAAATCTACAACGGCTACACGTTTTCTGTTCGAAACCGAATACAAATTTGCATGTGGCGATCCTTTCACAATCCAGTTGGTATAACTGGTCGCGGCCTGCAGGGAGCCTGTCCAGCTACACATATGAACTCCCAAATTGTCGACATATGGCACGTCCACGACATGGCCGGATAAGAGGACAAGCACAATGTCCAGACTCCAGAGATCCCCTAATTAACAAGTTGACTCCTTCCTTTATCAGCGCCTAGCAACAACCAACATTACACGTCCACAAGCAGATTAAGAACTCGTTAACCACCTCGCTAATGACACTCAGCAGCTCCAGCTCTCCCTCTCGGCTCCATATAATAACCCCAGCCCGCCCCGTCCTTCTCACAGAACTCAGAATACAGACGCAACAACTCACGGTCCGGAGGAGGACTCGGGCAGCCCGCCGCCACGAGCAACGGATCGATAAGCCGCCGTGTGACCAGAGGAAAATGGGCAACTGCCAGGCGGCGGACGCGGCGGCCGTGGTGATCCAGCACCCGGGCGACGGCAAGGTCGAGCGCCTCTACTGGCCGGCCACCGCGGCCGACGTCATGCGGAAGAATCCCGGGCACTACGTCGCCCTCGTTGTCCTGCACGTCTCCGGTGGCGGTGACGCCAAGACCGACCCCGCCGTCGCCGGAGGAGGAGGCGCCAGGATCACGAAAGTGAAGCTCCTCAAGCCCAAGGACACGCTTCTTCTCGGCCAGGTCTACCGCCTGATCACCTCCCAAGGTTCGTGCCCTCTGTCCATGCATATTGGATTCCTCTGTTCTTGCACGTTTCGATCCCCCTCGTATTACTGGCACATGGAGATTAATCAATCTGGCTGTTGATGCGTGCAGAGGTGACAAAGGCAGTGCAGGCGAGGAGGCAGGAGAAGATGCGTGCCTGCGACGAGGTAATCGAGCAGCAGCAGCAGCAGCAGCGGCCGCGGCTACACCGGCGGCGTCAGCCGCCGAGGCCGAGGAGCGACGCCGCCACCGAAGCCAACGACGAACAGAGACAGCCCACCGATCACCAGGTAATTACTAGACGCTTGACAGGTTTCTCCTTCTTTTTCTTTTTTAGGGACAGGCTTCTCCTATGCATATCACAATGGCAACCGCTCATCTGTCTATTCGCTTCTTGGTCCAGGAACGGAGGCGGCTGGAGAAAGACCGGCACCGGAGCGTCACCGGCGGCGGCGGCGGCGGCGCCGGGAGAGGCCGGCACTGGCGGCCGTCATTGCAGAGCATCACTGAACTGTCGATCTGACCGCGACGCACTTTTATGGTGGATTATTAGAATAGGAAAGGTTTGGAGTTTGGAGCTAGAAATGTACATTAGAGGAAGAGGAGCGATATGCTACCACCAAAAAGGTTGCTCTGTCCGTGTTAGTCGTCAGTTGAAACAGTGATCTCAATGTGCGAAACATACATCGCCTTTTGACACTGTTTCATTCCGTCTGTTTTTTGAAAAAAAGAAAGGCTCGATTCTTACTGTACAGCACAGTACTTTGGCCGAGTCAGACAAGTGAGAACTGAAATCTACTATGAGATCGAGTGTGATCCGTGCATCCACCCTGAGAATCCGAGTCGCACAGCATCTGTCAGGTGCTGAGGACATCTGCAGAGGTGGATCTTGTCTCGAGCATTGGCCAGCAAGATCACCTGCTCCATCCAACCACTGCAGTGATGCTGTAGCGAGGAACTGTACCGAACATGCGATTCTTCAGAACAGATCCGGGTCCGTACTGACAGGAGGTCAGGGCGGCATCCAGGTGATCGATCTATCATGTGCGATGAACTGTAGAGATTCTGCATGTTATAGTTTTATTATTTGTGGAAGGAAGGGTATCCGTCCGAATGTGCTTTCTAACTTTTATTTATGTGGAAATAATGCGATTTGTGCAGCGGCTAATTGCTTTTCTTGTTGCTTGAATTGACTCTTCAGATCGAACCTTATAATGTACGTACTCACTACGGAGTATTATTGATTGACGCGCATGGCTGATGGATGCTTTGGCTAACTAGAGTAACGGGGTTCATGCGTGTTAAGTGATGATGGGCATTGGGCAGGAAAAAAAAAAAGCCTGAAAAGGCACTGTCATCACTGATCACGGTGTGCTCGCCGCTTGCGTGATGGAAAAGGGCAAAAGAGTGCATCATGGTTGAGGAAAGTCTAAACTTTCAAGATTAGTAGAAAATAGTCGCTTTGCAGGAATTAGGGAAGGGAGAGGGACTGATCACAAGTCGTGCTAAGCTTCAGTTTTCAGCTATCACAATTTCTCTTCTTAGACAAGCGAGTCGATATCAATCCAATGATAGCAAAATGATGCGTAAGCCGCAAACACTGCTTTCTTTCTTTCATTTCTTTTGACAGGACGGGGAAAACAATACTTTGACTACCAGATTTATTTATCAGTCAAGAATCTTTCAAAATGTACTAGTATAATATGGAAACATGCTTTGATAGTGCATACGTGCTACCAACAGCTCGAGTTCACAAATTAGGCCGGCATAGCAAAATCATGGGTACGCCGCTAACACTAATTTCTTTCAGAAGTCGTTTGGTATCCATCATTTGGGCCTGGAATCCTGGAATTCATTTTGGAATTTCATAGGTGGACTGTTTGGTTGCCACAGAATTGGGCTGTCATTTTATTTAGGAAATCTAGCAAAATGATACCATGGGTAAACACAATTCCACGGTGAAACCTGTCATTTGCGTTTCGCTATGGAAGCCATTTACAAATTCAATATTGAATTCTGCTATCATTTGCAATTCCTGTGACAACCAAACAAGTTTCCATTTCTAAAATTACAATATAAATGAAATGAATACATGTATTCATTTCAAAATGCTACAAACGAAATGAAAACCTGGCTTCCAAACGACCTCTCATTTCTTTTGACAGGACGTGAACAATACTTTGACTACTACACATCTTTATTTTTTCTTCTTCTAGAATACTGACCACTGCACATCCATTTGTGTTTAATCATCAGGAATCCTTCAAAATGTAGTATAAACTGGAACACAGTTTTGATGATACATCACGCGTAGCATCAAGTACTACCAACAGCTCGATTTCATAATTAGGCCGGCATATTTCAAGACCCATATCAAATGGGAAATATATAGGTAGGCCGGCTGAAGACCTGTACATGCGTATGTATAATTGTATATCCTGTTTAGGAAGGGGTCATGTCAAGAAAGAAGTACAAGTGTCTCAAGACCAGTGTGCTCAACTTTCAAAGGTACAGTACAAGGCGAGAAACTATAAAAGTAGTAGTTTTGCCTTACTAGAGTAAAAGAACAAGCTCAATAGGCACGATAGCATTTTCAGCATCATTTTGGAGTCCAATTCTGATGCTTTTGACCATCCGATCTTTCAATTAAAACTGTATAAACACCAAGGCTGTTAAAAACATGGAACTGAAAAAAACAGTAAATATATATTTACCCAAAAAAATGATTTTTCAAGAAAAATAGTTGATTCAACGCTGCTCCAACAAGATTAGAGGTTTCGTATGAACTAAGGAGTAAGCCCACTTCGGTGAATAAATTCAGGCAGTAGCGCTTGTTATTTTCCACCACTTTGAAAGATCATGGTTATCTCACCTCCAGTCTAAAGCTGCCCACTTTGAAAGATCATGGTTTATCTCACCTATAGTCTAAAGCTGCCCACTTTGAAAGGTCGTGGCTATTGATATCCAGTCTTGCAACAGGTATTTACATTGAACTGCATTAGAACACACAGCTTGACCAGTAGATTGCTTGACCGTGGACAACTGAAACTTTGCTGTCTTATTACAATGCTTTCCAAAACATAAGAAACAGCATAAGCTGAAAGGACCATTTGTAAGTTACACCAAATCTTTCCAAGAGATCAAACAGAGCTGCTTCCAATTTAACATATGAGAGCTGCACAAGAGTAAAAAACAAAGAAAACTGAACACATGTGAAAAATAACATGTATGCCAATTAATTCAAAGAGCTTCAGACTAGACCATATGGTTAAGCAGAAGGAAACACATGGTTATTATTTTCCAGCGATGATGACTCGAAGGACAGGTAGAAAAAATTATCTACCTGTAACCTAGGTGCCACCCGAGGTCAACATGTTTGACAATTAATTCAAAGAGCTTCAACCTTCAGGACTAGACCAGCAACAGATACGGTTAACCAGAAGGAAACACATGGTTATTCTTTTGTTTTTCCAACGATGTCTACTTCAAGTAGTTAAGTATGCTGCAGAGGAAAGGTAGAAAAGGAAGTTTCTATATGTAACTTAGGTGCCACCCAAGGTTAATAGTCCAATCTTTTTAGCATGTCCACATCTAGAATTCTAGATAGCCTTGGCAGCAACCTGTCGGTCAATATCAAGTAAGAAAGATGTACTCTACAAATGTACTACACAAAATAATCCACTCAACAACCCCAGCTTGTAATCATGTTATGTGTGAACGTAACAAAAAAACACTTGCAGCTCATCTGACTGACCATGTTGCTAGGATAGTAAACCACTATCTCGCTAACCCAATTTCACCTCCCCAGAACTACACTAATGGTGCTAGAAGTCCTAACCTCGGTAGGTAAACTGTCAGATGCATTTGTTCAAATACCTCCAACATATGCCGATATGCATTGATTCTCCTGCAAGCAGTGCTGTAACTTACTGAAAATGGCAAGAGAAGATGATCAACCCCTAAGCTTCAGTGCCAGCTACAAGATCACCTCTAAGCTGCAAAGGCTTTATTAGATTTGTTTGGTCAAGTGTGCAATTTTAAAAAATGCTCTATTGCCCCCATTTCTTGTGGCGAAATTGATTTGGGTCTGCTGCTATCGCCGCATCTTCCCTTGATCTTATTTGGGCCTGCCGCTATCACTCACCTCCCTGACTAAAGCAGAACTATAAGGGTTAATTGACAAAATTGCCAGAAGATTGGCCACATGGAAAACTTGGCTGCTAACTCAGAGTGGTCGGTCGATTTTGGCGAAGTCTGTTATATCAGCAGTCGCCATGTAGACATGCTCTCACTCGATTTACCACTATGGGTGTTCAAGTGCATCAACAAAAATCTGAAGATCATTCTCTTGGCTTGAATCAGAGGATACAAAGGGCGGCAACTGTTTGGTGGCATGGAAGCAGGTGTGCATCAACAACTCAGTATGGTGACCTCATGATTCTTAATTTCAAGATGATCAATGAAGCGCTTGGCACTGATTTGAAAGGGTTGGGACCCTGTGGCCTTGGAAAGAGCTGGAGTTCAAGCTATCCCGTGATCGTGAAGGTGAGGATATGTTCCAGGCGGCGATGACGTGCAAGATTGAAAACGGGGACAGAGCTAGCTTTTGGTTCGATCGATGGATTGATGGGCCTAGGGAAGGGATACAAATTCTATGGGACCGGGCCTCACTTCCTACCATCTTATGCCCCTTCCCAGATCGTACCACGTCACCCGATGCACCAATCTCAAAGCTCCCTAAGTTACCTAGTTTAGTCGTGTAGTAGTGTCTATTCTAAACGCAAGCAACAGCAGCCGCCGCAACGAGGCCCTTTGTTCGATCTCGGTATCTCGCCGAGAATTGCTACCGCCGTCTCCGGTTAATTTGTAGACAACGCGCTCTTCCTCGACACTTTAGGGCGTCTCTGTGACCCTGTCGATGGGAAAATCTGGCGCCTTAAACGTGAGGAAGGTGGCCAGGGAGGTGCTGCTGCAGGACAACCAGGGCCAACACGCAGCCGCGCTGCAGCGAGCCGATGCGCTCGCTGTCGACCATCCGACATCGGCTCTCGCGCAACGCCTTGCAGGGGTTCTCCACCTTGCCGCCGCCATCCGCGCCCGCAGAGACGCCGCTGCCAGCGCGGAGCAGGACATGGCCGACGCGCACCTCAACACCGCCCGCAGCAGGCTCTCCACCGCCAAGCGACTCGTCCCCCATTGCGTCGACATCGCCACCGCGCTCGGCGACACCCTCGCACAGTCATCCCTGCACCGCGAGGCGGAGGTCGAGTATTGCCGCGCGCTGGCCATCTCTGCCCCCGTCGACCCGGCCAAGCACAATTTGGCGTACGGCTTGTACGGCCCTGAGGCCACCAGCATGGACCAGAGGTTGATGTGGGCTAGGGCCAGGGCGCAGAGAGCCCTCGACCTTCTGAGGATCGCTGCCGAAGTCGATCGTGTGCTCCACATCTTCAGGAGCGACGGCGCGCACGCGGCGCGGCCGCATGCCAAGCACGTCGCTGAGTGCTTCCCGGGCTCGGCTCGGGCGCAGCTCCTCGAGGCATACATGGACCTGCAGTTCTTCCGTGGCCTTGACGCGGCCAGCGACAAAAGAGCTTGCCTGCGACGTCCGCTTGCCTCCATGGACCGTGCGGCACAGAGCTTCCCCAACTCGGCCTCGATCGCTGTATTCCGTGCAAAACTACTGTTCCTCCTGGGAGAGTACGACGCCGCGGAAAGAGAGTGCAGCCGGGCGCTCGACCTGAAGATTCCTCATGACCCCGATGAAGATTGCATCCCTCCTGGATCCATCAGCGGGGCTGATCCTAGCGCGAGGCTGGTCTCGCTCTCCGGGATGTTGCGAGAACTGGTTGTTAAGATCCTTGGGTTGGCCGAAGATTATTGGAACAATTCCATGACCGCCGAGAGGCGCAGCGACTTCATGAGCGTGAGGCTCGAGACTCTCCAGGAGGAATACAACAAGGTCGACTCGTCCTCGCCTGCTACATTTACCGTATCGGCTGCGCTAAGCTTTTTAAAGGAACACAAGTCTTGGAGGTTCTGGGTTTGCCCCTTTTGTAATGATTCCATGAAGCACACCGACACTGCTTCGTTGCTGGATCACTTGTGCAGCAAGCACAAAAAGGAAGTCTTCCCAAGGCTTAAGTCGATTTTAGACCCTAAACACGTGCTAGAGGGCGATGGTTCTTTTGGTGGTGTAACTTTTGGTCAAGACCCCGACCAGCATGACATCATGCGCTTCAAACCGAGGAACGATATATTCAAATGGATGTTCTGTGGACCTAACACAAAGATAGTAGCACCGAAGCCGTTTGCTGAAATGAGGGAAGAGAAATGCAAGACTGGAATTAAATTTCTCGGGATCATCAAGAAAAAGTTGACGAAGTTGCCTACAGATACATCTGGCACTAAGGTAAATTTGGACTTATTAGTATTTCCTCCTTGTGAGTACTTATTCTGCACGATAGTTGATTTCATCCAGCTCTTGTCTAACAATTGAGCTGTGCATTGCAGTCTGCCATGATTATTTTTGAAATCCAGGAGGAATGGCTTACCTTTGTCGAGCGTTCTGTCTTGGATTACCGACAAGTCATCCTGACGCTTGCAAGATCACTGCTATGGGTTTGTTTCTGTCTGGATTGGGCTTGTTCATGCTTATTTTCTCATGTTGTGTCCTTACTGATAACCATCTTTATTTCCAGAGAGAATTAACGAAATGCATGGCCCAAGATCCAAAAGTTTCTGCTCAGAAAATCAGTGCTGCTGATATTGATGCAGTATTTGGCAATGCTACTGAAGACCATGTCACCACTGCTATTGAGGAGGAACAGACAAAGGAAAAGTATCATAAAAGTGCACACGACAAAAAAGCTGAGCTCCACCAGGTATAGCTAAGCTGTTTGTCTCGCTTTATTTCAAATATTGAACAGAGATATGTTGACTAGTGTTAATGTTTCAGTATAGTTGACCTGATTAACTAACAACACAAGTACGTGAAATATCGATATTCCTTGGAGTCTAATTATTGTCTCACCACTGACTACGTATGGAATTATTAACAGGCAAATTCCTTTCAGTCTTCACACTTTGATCAGGCTCTAAATATTAATGGGGATCATTAATAAAGGTGAGAATCTACAACGTTGTATTACTCCCTAGAAGGGTACTACCTTCTTTAATGTGTTGCAGCTCACACCAGATGGCTCAATTCATTATTGTCATTTGTGCAGTTGCAACCATGCACAAAGGAGGCCAATGGCCATCTACTCCCTCGCTGTTCCGGCTCCTTGCGGTACTGCTGCTGCTGTGCTAGTGTTCCAGATCTTGTAATATTCATTAGTAGTTGATCTGTGACATCATTCTTGTAATGTCGAGACCAGAACTTGTAATAGTGTGGTAATTACCTCCTTTGCCAGAAGTTTGTAATTTATTCTTAACTTGCATTCGTCTCTGATTATGCTTGTAAAGATGTGATGGTAGTTGAATTCTATATGTGCATTATTTTGATCTATGATCTGAATATCCAAAAAAAAAAGAGCCAAAGTCTTGCTGAAATTCCCAACAGTTGGTAATTAACCGTTTAGTTGATTAACTAGCTCAACCATTCTTTTTTTTCTGAAAGAAATATCTGATTTTTTCTGGTATGTGAGGATATCGATTGACCATGAAGTGGTGATCAATCAACTGCACGTTTGCTAGGGCGATGCCATTTGGGCGAGCACTTTTGTTAAGAGAGAAAAAAATACTAGCTTCAATCGATCGACCTAGCAGGTGATGCTCCACTGGAGACAGGTTGAGCAAAGCGGATGAGTTGTTTTGAGTGAAGTCGACTCCGCCATGCAAAAAAGAAAAAAAAAGGAAGGAGACTCCGTTTGATCGATCCTGGTCTCCTAGCTTGTTACCAAGCAAGTCTACAACAACACAAGGATCCTTGTTGTGACTTCATGTGCACGATGTTTGAGACTACTACAGGAGGAATACAACAAGGCTTGAGACTCTACGTCAGGATTGTAATGAGATTCCTTATTTTGTCTTCACTATATTCCAAATATTGTACTGAGATTTTATTGTTGAGTATGATTGATGTTTATGTATAGTTGACCTGATTAACTAAGACCAGGCGTGCTTTGAATCACGATATTCTTTGCAGTCTAATTACTGCCTCACTAATTGATCTGACTACATACGGAATTGTTGACATGTTAAGTAATTTCAGTCTTCAAACTATGATCAGGTTCTAGATATCAGTGGGAATCATCAATAAATGTAAGAATGTACTATGTTGTACTTCTCTTCTTTACTCCCTGGAAGGGTACCTTTGTACTCTTTACATGATACAAGTACCACGTTTAGTCCTTATTAGGGTCATTCAATCAATCTGTGGTTCGTCCCGTGTGTCAGAACATGTATCCCCACCAGATGGATAATGTTAGTTAAACATCGCAATATACATCGTTATCATTATGATCGAACATGACTAAATTGCCTCCACCTCGTGAAGCTTGCGTGATCACAAGCGATTCACTCTCATTCTAGTTCTTGTTAATTTTTGTTGGTGCTTCAGTATTGCAATTCTTCACTCTTGCATGAATGCTACCGTTGACATCAATATCGGAATCATGGCACCGCTGGAAAACTTCACTGGCGGTAACAAGATTGCCTGAGGGCACGCAAGATGCCTCTATCTCTTGCAGAACCAGGAGCCTTTGGGATACTAATGGAAGATGCGGGGGCTTCTCTTAACTATTTTAAATCTGTACTTTTTTTTTGCTATGTCTTTAGTTTATGCTTAAGTAGGTGTATGCTTCAAAAAGGAAAAAAAAAAGGGCCCTTATCCGCCTTCTGGTAATTCACGCCTCGTCAATTTATAAAATCTAAAAATTTGAAAGGGAGGTACAACTAATTTAAGTCTTGTTGATTTGGAGCCTAACGAAACAATAGCAGGGAGGCTGCAGGTAAGGCTCCAAATCACAAGATTAAGCTTCCAAGCTTCACTTTTTATCACTCAAGTCGACATCGTCTTGACAAGAAATGACCCTAGGGTAAATCTACCTCTCTCGGGTGCCTAAAAGCTATTTCTCTCGAGTGTAGCCTAAACGTAACAACTTGGCAAATCTAAGAGTGTATTAAGAGCAGCCTACAGATAGATGGGTACACCTGTGTGTTTTCTGTATGTCCCCCTTAATCGCATTAAAGAGGAAATGTTTTGATCCTTACATGGTGGAATATGTAGCATAAGCACCCAGGCATACTAATTTGGAGACGTGTTATATCAGAACATAAATGGGCAAGCAACCATTTACCTGAAATCCAAGTGCTAGGGAAAGACAGTCAAGTAAATCCTGGATAGATTTTCCTTCCCTGTGCACTGAGGACAGGTGTGGCTTTGGAAGAACATCTATGTTCCGTATTGCATCACTAGCACTTTTTATCTACACCATTTACAGCACAAATGTGATCATAAACTTGCTGCGAATTTTCATAAATAGTAGAAACAGTGGGAGGAAACAAAATATAACTAACCTCCGGGAGTTCCAGAACTGCTTCAGAAGAACCAGGAAAATTGCTGAATCTCCTTTGCGTCATTGAATAGAAAAAAATAATATAAGTAACTCCAATTTTAGATAATCCATTTTCTTCAAAAGAAAACGTCACTCTGCCTGCCATCAGGACAAAAGGATTTAGGATAAGAGAAGAGAAGATGTGGCAGCAAAACAGGCTGTGCCCCTTTGAAGATGAGTATAGCCAGGGACAATTAAGTCAACATGTTTTGAAGCTAACAAAACCAGAGACACCTATAACAATAATAATTGTGTTGATGTTATCAATAAAATGCCTTTTAGAGAGACACCATGGAAGAGTTGCCAGAAAAGGCAGAAATCAAGTGTTTTAGTACTATCTAGCTAGAAATTGGAATATCTTACAATGTTATCAATTATCAGAACAGGCAAGCAAGTGATAAATTAGATCCAACACAAGAATAAATGTTCGAGTAATGCATAGCAGATGGGGCATTTATCTCTAAGCAGCATGAAATCAGGAAGCAGAGAGTTGTTTGTACCGCCGGAGGAGGCTGGCGCCGTGGAGCCCTCGAACGCACGGTAGCTGTGGCCGCGAGTCCGGTGAAGACTATGCGGGGAGAACGGGGAGGGGGCGCAGGCAGGACCACCCTGGGGCGGTGAGGACGCAGGTGAGGGGGCGCCGGACGTCGCCGGGGCGGTGGGGCTCGTGGTCGGTTTGCTCGATCGGAAGTCGTCGAGGCCAGCTTCCGGGAGGGAGAAGAAGTCGAGGCCAGCAGCAGGGAGGCAGGGGCGTGAGCTTCCTTTTCGCCGGCGGCGACGGCGAGGAGAAATGGGAAGGGGAGGAGGATGAGCGGGACAGAGTGAGGATTATGGTGGGGCCGTGGGGTTGAGTGTTCATTTTATACGGTCACTCCTCTTATATACTCCATGTAATACAGTACTCACAAGATGTATTAAGTACAGTACTCCGTATAACTCCATAATATTCAGATTTTACCTGTCCGTATTACAGCATCTCCAACGGCATACTGCGGTGCCGCATTTCACGTTTACGATGTATAGAGCCGGTCACTGTTGTCGATTCAGATGTCCAAAAGAATGCAGATGTTGTACTTTTGGGCAGCACAAATATACTGAAATTGATCCTTGACAGTACTTTCCGAAAAATTCAGCACACGCACAAACTCACTCATACTAAAACAGATATAGACACGAAACACGAAGTAGAACCTAATAGATCTTTGTTGTTGTCCGTGTTCTCTTCCGCTGTGTCGAGCACGTCAAGCCAATCGTCGGAAGCCATAGTCGATGGATCGGCATACTCCGCCTCCGCGAAAGACTTCCTCTTTGCCAACCCCGTCGTCCTCCTCTCCACCTTCTTCTGCGCCTAGAAGTTGTTTTCATACTCCATGCCTAAGGGGTGGACTCTCCTCCAGTCAGCTATAGCGCTCTTCTGCCTCTGCAACGGAGAGCCGCTGATGCACCCTTTGGTGGCGCCGACGGCTACAGCGCCAACATCTCCGCCTAACCCCGGGACCAAATTTTCGGGAAATTCATGTCCCAGAACGGCCGGTCGAACCTCCATGAGGCAGCAGCGTACGCGTGTGGCTTTCTTCATCGAATCAAAGGTTCCAGGCCAGCAACGCTCACCACTGGCGGTGATTTTCGCTGCGAAATTTTCGGTCAACCACATGCGAAGGCATCTTCGAGTCGGCGCAAAAGGATCGACGGGAGTCGGCAGAGGCGGGACCGGCTAGATCTGCGAGCAAAGCGGAAGGGTTGTGGTGGCGGGGAGGTAGCGGTGGGTAGGAAAATTTCAGCGGCTAGTGGGCTGCCCGCGAGTAGGTGAGGTTTGCGACGCGCACGACCGGGTCTCGCGCAAGCCGTATATATGGGTGGCCTACGGTTTTTTTGTCGTGCTGCAAAAGTTAACGGTGCCGATGCATTGTTGGGCCTCAGTTGGAGCACTGCCGTTGTGGCACCTCCGGGATCAGGGTTAGACAAATACCTCATCTTCATCTGACATAAGCCGAACCTAGAGCTCGAGAGACTACAGTGAGAGAATCGGTAACATAACAGTGATGCTACGACTCAAAGAAGTAATACAAGCTCGTAACTGAGTGAAGAACCAAAGCATTACAAGCAGAGGTCACTGACGTGACATTACATCAATCAACGGAAGCAAAGTTATGCTATTAGACATAGCAAGATAGCATAAGGCTTAAGAGGCCAGGAGCATAACGGCAACGTCCCATCCCATAGATTCTAGGCTGTCACCTAGGAACCCCAAGCTACTTGCCGATGTAGACCTAGAAACCACCATCCGTTGGAGCGACTTTGTCTGAAACAAAAGCATGCAAAGCTGAGTACAGGGACTCGGTAAGACTTAGTACAACCTTTTAGCAAAGCGGGTATGCGGGATTTCTGTAGAGTTTCTTTTGCGTAAAGCCAGTTTTCCTTTGTTAAACAAGAGGGAGAAGAAGCCCGACTACTCGAAACCTTTAAAAGGGGATAAGAGAGCGACATGTCTAGCTCTACTGATCATCATATTATATCCACCAAACTTCATCATCTCGAACCACTATCCTCGGATCACCCCCTCAACATCCGGAGAAGGTATCCGTAAACACACATTGTTTGCCAAGTTTTACGATCAGGTTAAAGTTATCTATGATCACAGAATCCATTCCCAAGTCATCCGTAACCGTGGACACCGCTTTTCGAAAAGATTCATCACCCTGCAGGGGCGCACAACTTTACCCACACGTGCTAACCGACTCTTAATGCCAAACTATTAGCTATCTTCCTTGGAAAGCCGGCAGAGGGTGGTCGACCACGACCTTTACCTTGTTGTCGCCTAGACCATGAGTCACGCGATAAGGATTGTTCCGCCGTAACGGGTCAAGTCCCGAAGTCGGTCCTTAAGGGAGCTGAGGTGGGTTTCCCCAGAGGCCGCAACCCCCAGCCAGCTAGACCCTTACCTACATGTTATGTACCTTTTCCCCCAAGCAGAATGCAATGCATATGACCAGGTAACGCGCAAACTATGTGACTCATGGAATCGACTAGGCAAGTTAGTGAGTCGAGAGGGTACCATGATAGGGTCTCGTGTGGTTGTACGCTCGGTCTTGGTTCAAGAGGCGAGAACTCAGTTCCTAGGGTCGGCAGAAACGAAACAACCCACCACATCCCAATGTGGCCTCTCGTCTGAGCCTTTAATCATGTTTAACAACATCTTTATACTTACCACGTCAACCTGTCATGCTATTTTCATTTCATTGTAAGGCTCCAGTCCGAAGACCGGAGTAGTAGCGTAACAAACTAAGCATGGCTAAACATAAAGAGATAAAGGCTCTAGCGATGTACACATGCCAAACCTAGTTATGCTAGGAGCAGTGGATTAGGTATTTGATGCTACAAGGGTGGAACATGCAATAGATAGGATCACTCTACCCATCGATAAAAGACAGTTGAATCGCCTGCAATATGAAGTAACCAACATGAAAGCATTTGTAAAACTTATATGAACCAGGCTAGGGTTTGCCTTTGTCCTTGACAAATCAAAGTGGATCTTCATAGATCTTGTAGTTGACTTGTTCGTCGGAGGACAGGAATTGATCATCACTGTTGTTGATCTTCGTCGTCTCAGACTCGTGCTCTATCGGTCGCGAAGAAGCAAATACCGGAAAGGTAAAGAACAATCAACACATGGCATCGATGCAATGCGCATACAAATATGATGATATGACATGTTAAAGGTATGGAAACTAACCCTAATACATCATTGTTAAATTAAATGGAATTCGAATGCATAAAACATTGCATTTCGATGACTTCCATAAAGTGGTATTTCGTTATTCTAAAAAAAATGTTAATTGAAGTTATTCAAATATGCATGATGATATCTTAGATAGGTAGGTTTCACTTTTCTGAACATTTCGATATATTATACATATTTTTCTGATTTAAAATGGATAAGATATGAATTATACAAGGTTTAACTCAAAATTTGGAATTTCTGGAAAAACAAAAAGGGCTGGCTAACGTCATTATGGCATCAGCACGACGTCTTCCATGGGAGCTCCTCCCTGGACGACCACGGGCACGGCGATTCCGTGCGTGCGCGGACGAGCGGGTGGGCGCATTAGATAGAGGAGCTCGCGGGGGACCTTTGGGTGGTGGAGCCGCCATTTATTGGCCGCCGGAGCAGCACCGGCGACGAGGCCGAGTAGAGGCCGGCGGTGGCGCATGTGGCGGCCGCTACAGAGCACTAGGGAGGACGGCGAGGGCACCAGCAGAAGGAGGAGCTCACCAGGAGCGCGGCGGGCTAGACGGCGGGGTCGGAGGAGGCCGTACGGCGGCGTCATGGTCGACGGAGGCGGTGGCCGGTCGCGGGGAAGATGGGGTCGGGCGTCGATTCCGGCCCTCCCTTGCCGATTCCTTCAACGAGGAGACTCAGGGAGGTGAGGCGAAGCGATTGGTGGTCGCGGCTGGGTACGGGGGTGGCCGGAGCGACGGGGAAGAACGGCGGCCGACGGCAAGGGTTTGGTCGCGCGCGCACAGAGAGAGGAAGGAAGCGCGCGAGGGAGAGGAAGAGATATGGACGACGGGGAGGCGTGCAGGAGGCTCTCCAGGACATCGTCCTCATCCGTGGGGCGAGCAGGAGGTGGCCGGCGTCGGCCTCCGTCGGCAGGGCACGCAGGTGCATGCCTGGCAGAGGTAGAAGACAAAGCCCGTTTTTTGAATACCCCCCTGGGTTTTAGGGTTTTCCATGAATCAGCTAAAAACAGAGTTAAAACCACTCTATTTGCTGTTTTGGGCTATTTTGAAAACCAAAAACTTCCAAAATCTTGTACCAACATTATGTGGCACCATTGATAATTTTAAAAGATACCACACATCATAAAAAATTTAAGGTTTGAAACATTTGAAAGGCATTTCAAATAGAGAAAGACTTGCATAAACCTAGGGTTTCTACTTTATTATTTGCAAATTTTTCTTAATGCATTTTAAATGATGCTCATGAATGCACAAACAAATTCCTAATTATAGTTTTGCTAAACAGGGATGTTACAACTCTACCCCCCTTACAAGAATCTCATCCCTCAGATTCCTAAGGTAAGAAAAGAGAAGGTAACAAGGACTACACCGGTCTTCAACAAGCTTGTCGATACCACGATGTCTTATGTGTTGAAGAAGTTGATCCACGACACCATGAAGAATTCTTCATTTTGCTTTCTTCACTCTAAAGGAAAGAGGGAATAACTCTGGATAGTGGATCTTTACAAAGATCGAGTATCTCATGATCAACTCATGGAAGGAGTGTCTAAAAATATCTCTTGAGTTAACAAACATGAAACACATCAAGGTAACGGCGGAGACGTGAGAAGTTTCAAATTTTGGTAGACAATTTCTCCACGCTTTACAAGAATATGAAGAGACAAGGTAGCGAAGAGTTAAACTGCCTTTGATACCATAACGAGGCACTCTTAGAGAGGGTGACTCGTAGAAACACGGATGATTATACAATGAGAGCAAATTTAGACTTCATAATCATAGTCACTCTTCCAGCAAGGATACATGAAATGATTGTTGTCTACTCAAAAGACTGGGCCTAGGTGACTGACGAATTCACACAATGTGCGAATTAAAGAGAACTTCAGGTACTAACCAAGAAAAAGGGAAGGAGCACTAGCTACTGAAGTGTCAATGATCACCGGGGAGTGAAATTTCTCCTAACGGAGTTGTTGTCACCGGAGAAATGATTTCAAGGGATTGACCGGGAGATATTTAGCAACTCTGCTTATAAAGTTCTCCTTGCTGTTATAGACACCAATTTTAGGCTATTGACGAGCCTTCAATAGGTCATCGAGTCAAGGTCGGACTTCAGGATTAAAAAGACATCATAAGGGTAACTCCTAGAATAAGTCACATAAGACCCTTATGGAGAGTGGTTATTCTTGATGATTCAAGAGATTATGGCATTAGGACTTCCGACTAATTGTGTTAACCACGACACCAATCTTGTCAGGTTTATAAAGAGACCTATGCCAAAAATCCTTGAGAAACATTAACCATCATTGTCGCTTGAGATTTAGCTCAGGTTAGGTGTAAAGATATTTCAGACTTAGCATGTCCAAATAGAAAATTTTCAACAGTTACTACCAAGGTAAAGTCGGTAGATTCTCAAGATATAGCCTACAATGTTAGGCTCCAAAAGATCGAGCTAGATTGCATGCGTAACATATGTGGTTGCGACTGCAAAGGCAATTGCGTGCAAATAAATTTGCAATGTAACACAAGTGAGACCTTATGGGGATAGCAAAGAAGATTTTGAATTTCTTAAGGTTTTTCTCTTTCTTGAACAAATCAATCAGTGGCTTAGTGTGCATAGAGAAACGTTTCAAGGAATGGAGGTAACAACCTTCCATATCTCAAGAATACTTCGCACATGCATGGCCGACTTGCGATGATTCCCCTGAAAAACAAAGGGAACTCGACTCAGATTCACGGTGACATCTTTCAGCAAATGCACGTGAACTAGGGAATGTCACTTCCAACATCCAGAACACATACTTCATGGTGACACAAAGATGGTTCTCAAAACTTTCCAATACTAGTGTCAAACGTCCAATATGAACCTCTTTAAACTTGGAGGAAATAAGAATGTCATTGATGGGCTCAATAACAAACTTATCAAGATACTCAATGAGGAACTCATATTCTACATGAACGAGGCAGAAGTATTGGTCAGACAAAAGGACATGAAGATATACTCAGATGAGACACCATCAGTATAAACATCATCAAGATAGTCCTTGGAACTGAGTTTTATTTAACGATAGCCCAAACTCAAATCAATGATTAGGGAGATACCATATCTAAGAGAATATACTATCTTGCTTCAACACGAAGAAACTAGATATACCTTTAGGAAGGAACAAAGTTGGATAGAGCTTTTTGTCTTTCAACTCTCCAAGTTGTTGTTTAAGTTCAACCAACTAGTCTAGGGTTATCCAGCAAGATTGATTGGGGAAATGAGTAGTTCAAAGAACCAACTTACTCATGAATTCGACAACACGGTCATGTGCAACATGGCGATACTTCTAGAAAGACAGCTAGAATATCACGATCCACCGGTATATCACTGAATTCAAGAGGGAATCTTGCTTTACAAAGCAAATGATATGGTCTTGAGAGCTTTGGGATGAACCGAACTCTTTGACCGAGTATGTGCGCCTGAACAAATGGACTTGGCAGCACGATCAAACTTCGCTTAGTAATTGGCGAACCAATCCTGCTAAGACTGACACAAACGTCCTTGGATTTCAAAGAAATAAGAATTTCTAAGAATCTCGGATAGCCACATCAATAAGTACACCCCAACATTCCCAAGCACAGATAGCTCGAAGGAAGGGTGGGTAAAGACGTGCAAGAGAATCACTTCATCAATAAGGCCATGATACACAACACGCCCTCATGATATAAAAGAGGGTGATACTCTAAGGTAGAACAGAATAGAAGCTAACGAGACTTCTTAAAATGCGGATTACAACACTTTGACGAAGTCCAAGAAATGGACGAGGTACTGGAGTTTGTTTCTCCTGACATACCGAAGTGGAATGTCTTTACGAACCACAAGAGTAACATGCACTGGAGACACCAATGCGCATTTACCACTTGGCTGCTAACTAGCAGACAAAGGTTGGAAAGCAACTAAAGAGGAAGAACACGATCAAGATCATAGTTCCTGAGATGTAGATGCACAAGTTAACACTCTTGGGAAACTCATGCTGAAAAGGTAGGTGTGGCAGAGTCACAGACATAGATATGAGACTCTCAAAGAGCACTATTGTCGTGATCCATTTGGTTCAATGAAAGAACCTATGTGATAGATAGTGGAAGGGAAAAAATCTTTCACTACAAGAAAAAATTCCATGGCCGACGAAGTTGAAGTCGCGTCGTGGTTGCTGGTGCACCGTGGCCGACGATTTTGGGTCTCTCCGTGGTGCATGTCAAAACTTTTTTTTTTCTCGTTTTTGAGGCCACCTAGCCCGACGAAAGCGGCCAAAACGTCTCCTATGGTGGCCCGGGACGTGGTGCATCGCGAATTCTCGGGTTCGCCGACGAGTCAACGCAAATCCGCACCGCCCAAGGATGTAGGGCCCAGATGGCAGCCTCTCTAGCATTGTTTTTTTCTCGATCGCGCCATCTCGTTCAATGCTCTCTGATCGAGCCGTTTACGATGCAGGATCATGGGTCCCGCATGTCATCCTCTATGAACCAAAATTATTTTTATTCTTGGATTTTTTTTGACCCCCGATTTCCGGCTACTTCCTTTTTCTTTTGATCCCATGCCGCCTTGGAAACGTTGAGACCGCTGCTCGCTAAATGGGACCCGCATGTCATCCTCTATGTGCAATCAACTTTCTTTTCTTGGAGTTATTTTTGGCACCTCTTATTTGGTCACTTGCCTTTTTCTTTCGATCCCGTGCCGCCTCTCAAACGGTGATACCGCTCCTGCTAAATGGGACCTGCATGTCATCCTCTATGTACTATAAAAACTTTCTTTTCTTGGATTTTTTTGGCACCACATATTTGGTCACTTGCCTTTTTCTTTCGATCCCGTGCCGCCTCTCAAACGGTGACACCGCTGCTGCTAAATGGGACCCGCATGTCATCCTCTATGTACTATAAAACTTTCTTTTCTTGCATTCTTTTTGGCACCTCATAATTGGTCACTTGCCTTTTTCTTTCGATCCCGTGCCGCCTCTCAAACGGTGATACCACTCGTCGCTAAATGGGACCTGCATGTCATCCTCTATGTACTATAAAACTTTCTTTTCTTGCATTCTTTTTGGCACCTCATAATTTGTCACTTGCCTTTTTCTTTCGATCCCGTGCCGCCTCTCAAACGGTGATACCGCTGCTGCTAAATGGGACCCGCATGTCATCCTCTATGTACTATAAAACTTTCTTTTCTTGGATTTTTTTGGCACCTGATATTTAGTCACTTTCCTTTTTCTTTCGATCTCATGCCACGTTTGAAACGGTGATACCGCTGCTGCTAAATGGGACTCGCATGTCATCCTCTATGTACTATCAAGTTTCTTTTCTTGAATTATTTTTGGCTCCTGATATTTGGTCACTTGCCTTTTTCTTTCGATCTCATGCCACGTTTGAAACGTTGATGAACCTGCTGGCTCATGGGACCCGCATGTCATCCTCTATGTACAATCAAGTTTCTTTTCTTGAATTATTTTTGGCTCCTGATATTTGGTCACTTGCTTTTTTCTTTCGATCTCATGCCACGTTTGAAACGTTGAGGAACTTCCTGGCTCATGGGACCCGCATGTCATCCTCTATGTGCTATAAAAGTTTCTTTTCTTCGATTTTTTTTCACCCTCTGATTTTTGGCTATTTCCTTTTTCTTTTGATCCTCTGCCGCCTTAGAAACGTTGAGTAAGCTGCTGACTCATGGGACCCGCATGTCATCCTCTATGTACAATCAACTTTCTTTTTCTTTTGATCTCAAGCCGCATTTGAAACGTTGAGACCGTTGCTGCTAAATGGGACCCGCATGTCATCCTCTATGTACAATAAAGTTTCTTTTCTTGGATTATCTTTGGCTCCTGATATTTTATCACT
Organism: Lolium rigidum; assembly: GCF_022539505.1. Classification (NCBI taxonomy): domain Eukaryota; kingdom Viridiplantae; phylum Streptophyta; class Magnoliopsida; order Poales; family Poaceae; genus Lolium; species Lolium rigidum. The sequence goes on from NC_061508.1 coordinate 151,608,941, forward strand.
TGCCTTTTTCTTTCGATCTCATGCCGCCTTTGAAACGTTGAGTAAGCTGCTGGCTCATTGGTCCCGCATGTCATCCTCTACGAATAATAAAAGTTTCCTTTCTTGGAGTTATTTTTTACCCCTAATTTCTAGCTATTTGCCTTTTTCTTTTGATATCCTGCCCCCTTTGAAACGATGAGGACGCTGTTGGCAGCTCGGTCCCACATGTCATCCTCTATGAACAATAAAAGTTTCCTTTTATGGATTTATTTTGAACCCCTAATTAATTTCTGGATATTTCCTTTTTTTTTCTTTTGATCCCCTGCCGCCTTGGAATCGTTGAGGATGCTGCTACCTCATGGGTCCCGCATGTCATCCTCTCAGAACGGTAAATGTTTCTTTTCTTGGATTTTGTTTACCAAATGATTTTTGGCTTATTTTTTCCTTCGATCTCCTGCCGCCTTTAAAATCTTGAGGACGCTGCTGGCTCATGGGTCCCCGATGTCAGCCTCCCCGTATAAGAAACATGTGATATCTTGATTATTTTGCAGACAATAAACAGTGTATTTCGCTCTGAGCTATTGCAAACGGATAAATTAAATCTTTATTTTTACATAAACAAACTTATATGTTGAATCTCCTTGTTTTTTATTTTTGCGAAGCACAGGACTTTCCTGTTTTTTTTAGAAAAATCAGAACTTTCCTATTTTGGAGTGGGCTGAAATTGTACGAGTCAGAAGGCCCAGCAGGATAGTTCGAAGGCCCAGATGTCCAGATGCAGCCCAATTGAAATCTTTCTTTTCTTTAATTTTTTTCACCCCCTGATTTCTGGCTACTTCATTTTTCTTTTGGTCCTGTGCCGCCTTGGAAACATTGAGACCGCTGCTGCAAAATGGGACCCCCATGTCATCCTCTATGTACAATAAAGTTTCTTTTCTTGGATTATTTTTGGTCACTTGCCTTTTTCATTCGATCTCATGCCGACTTTGAAACGTTGAGGAAGCTGCTGGCTCATGGGTCCCACATGTCATCCTCTATGAACAATAAAAGTTTCCTTTGTTGGATTTATTTTTTACCACTAATTTCTGGCTATTTGCCTTTTTCTTTTGATCCCCTGCCCCCTTTGAAACGATGACGACGCAGCTGGTAGGTCGGTTAGCCAAAATAGAAATTAAGTTTTTTTCTAAAATGGAAATGCAAATCAAGATGAACACAAACATTAGTTATCATAATAGCTGATCATACATACATACTTGCTAAGAGCAAAAGCTTGCCAGAGTTTTACCACCCATACAATTAATTAGCAGTTCAGATAAGATAACCTTATATAAGTATAACTACAAATGCATTTGCTAAGGGCTCATGGGACAACAGAACTAGACAACCGTGAACTTTATGACCAGCATGTCACAGCGGCATCGAAAGATCTTGACCTTCAACTTTGATCCAATGCGAAGTTTGGCACCGTCAATGAACTTTTTCCACCTGGAAGTAACAACCAAGCGGCCATCTGTGGGACTGACGGAGTACCGTCCCTCCACGGTGAGACCTTCACTCTCCATGACGAGGGATATCTTGCCCCTTCGGCCAGCATTGAGATCCCTGGAGATACTTTTAGTCAATTTCTGATTCAAAGCAAGAGATACCACCAAAAATTAGTCAATGGCACCAATGCACTGAACCATGTGAGACTTTGAGCAGAGAAGACATCAAGATAAGAGCGAGTTATGCTTGTCATATACTCACGAACATAGCCTTCGGGATGCGTCCTGGTCACCACACGGGTGGCCACAGCAATGAGCCGAGACCTCGGTGATCCGGCTTGGGCAAGTGCGGGAGCCTGGCTGGGTACACGAGCCGGTGCTTATGCGGGAGACTGCCGGGCGAGGTGCAGTAACGGTGCCTCTAGAGGAACCGGTGCTGATGCGAGAGACGTTGGGCAGGTGCGATAAGCGGTGCGGCTAGAGGAACCGATGCCGATGCGGGAGCCTGGCCGGGCAGGTGTAGTATATGGGGCCTCTACAGGAACCAATGCCGATGTAGGGGCCTCGCTGGGTAGATGCGATGAACGGAGCTGGTACGAGAACCCGTGCCGATGCAGGAGAGTGGGAAGCCGGTGCTGGTGCTGGTGTGGGTGCCCTTTGTGACATCCGCTCCTGTTCCATCAGGGGATCTGCAGCTTTTATCATGTTAAACCCAGCAAGCTAGAACAGTGAGAATGGTTTAGAACAACTGCTCAGAATGCAGTAATCAAAGGATATGAGTACAAAAAAGTTACATATTATATATTTGGAAGTGTCTCCAACTCTGTAAGCAGTTACGTATATCTTCCTGTTTGAGTTTCTGATCCTCAGCTCATCGCCCTTCTTCAGACCGTAGTCAAAAGCAAACTTTCTCCAATCATGTCCATACAAATATGTGATGGCCTGATACGTCTCCAACGTATCGATAATTTCTTATGTTCCATGCCATATTATTGATGATACCTACATGTTTTATGCACACTTTATGTCATATTCGTGCATTTTCTGGAACTAACCTATTAACAAGATGCCGAAGAGCCGCTGTCTGTTTTCTCGTTGTTTTTGGTTTCGTAAATCCTAGTAACGAAATATTCTCGGAATTGGACGAAATCAAGACCCAGGGTCCTATTTTGCCACGAAGCTTCCGGAAGACCGAAGAGGAGTCGAAGTGGGGCCACGAGGGGCGGCCACTATAGGGCGGCGCGGCCCAGGTCTTGGCCGCACCGACCTGTAGTGTGGGGCCCTCGTGTGGCCCCCCACGTTGCCCTTCCGCCTACTTAAAGCCTCCGTCGCGAAACCCCTGATGCGAAAAACCACGATACGGAAAACCTTACTGAGACGCCGCCGCCGCCAATCCCATCTCGGGGGATTCCGGAGATCTCCTCCGGCACTCGCCGGAGAGGGGATTCATCTCCGGAGGACTCTTCACCGCCATGGTCGCCTCCGGAGTGATGAGTGAGTAGTTCACCCCTGGACTATGGGTCCATAGCAGTAGCTAGATGGTTGTCTTCTCCTCATTGTGCTTCATTGTTGGATCTTGTGAGCTACCTAACATGATCAAGATCATCTATCTGTAATACTTTATGTTGTGTTTGTCGGGATCCGATGGATAGAGAATACCATGTTATGTTAATTATCAAGTTATTACATATGTGTTGTTTATGATCTTGCATGCTCTCCGTTATTAGTAGAAGCTCGGCCAAGTTGATGCTAGTAACTCCAAGAGGGAGTATTTATGCTCGATAGTGGGTTCATGCCCGCATTGACACTCGGGGAGTGACAGAAACCCCTAAGGTTGTGTTGTGCTGTTGCCACTAGGGATAAAACATTGATGCTATATCCGAGGATGTAGTTATTGATTACATTACGCACCATACTTAAATGCAATTGTCTGTTGTTAGCAACTTAATACTGGAAGGGGTCCGGACGATAACCTGAAGGTGGACTTTTTAGGCATAGATGCAGTTGGATGGCGGTCTATGTACTTTGTCGTAATGCCCAATTAAATCTCACTCGTACTTATCATGACATGTATGTGCATTGTTATGCCCTCTCTATTTGTCAATTGCCCGATCGTAATTTGTTCACCCAACATGCTTTTATCCGATGGGAGAGACACCGCTAGTGAACTCGTGGACCCCGGTCCATTCTTTTATACTTGAAATACAAATCTGTTGCAATACTTGTTTTACTCGTTTTCTCTGCAAACAATCATCTTCCACACAATACGGTTAACCCTTTGTTACAGCAAGCCGGTGAGATTGACAACCTCACTCGTTTCGTTGGGGCAAAGTACTTTGGTTGTGTTGTGCAGGTTCCACGTTGGCGCCGGAATCTCCGGTGTTGCGCCGCACTACATCCCACCGCCATCAACCTTCAACGTGCTTCTTGACTCCTACTGGTTCGATTAAACCTTGGTTTCTTATCGAGGAAACTTGCCGCTGTGCGCATCACACCTTCCTCTTGGGGTTCCCAACGGACGTGTCAATCACACGCATCAAGCAAATTTCCGGCGCCGTTGTCGGGGAGATCAAGACACGCCTGCAAGGGAGTCTCCACTTCCCAATCTCTTTACTTTGTTTTTGTCTTGCTTTATTTTATTTACTACTTTGTTTGCTGCATTATATCAAAACACAAAAAAATTAGTTGCTAGCTTTACCTTATTTACTGTCTTGTTTGCTATATCTAAAACACAAAAAAATTAGTTACTTGCATTTACTTTATCTAGTTTGTTTTTACTACTGTTAAAATGAGTAATCCTGAAGTTGAAGTTCGTTCGTTTAAGCAACAAGGGGGAGAATGTTTAAAAGATGCTTGGTATAGAATTAGTGATGCCCATAATAGGTGCACTAAGAAACACTCCACCACTATCCTACTCCGGAATTTTTATGTTGGTATCTCTAGCTGGAATAGATATGTTCTTGATTGTCTCGCGGGAGGTAACTTCCTAGGTGCTCCCGCTTTAGAAGCTAGTTGCATTATTGAGAGTTTATTTGCAACACCACCTGTTAATGAAATTAAAATTGAAACCTCCCTTGAGGATGTTATGAAAAAATTGGAAACCATAGAGAAAAATTTTAGTGTTGAAACTAAGTTGGAGATGTTACTTGATAAAACTGATAAACTTGATAAATCCTTAGGAGGAATTGATGAAAGAATTAGTGTCCTAGGAACTTGTGTTGACCATGATAATCAAATTAATAGGATTGGCGAACTTGAAAAAGCTATGGGAACCTTGGGTTCAACCTTTTCATCTTTACAGTTTAGAGAGAAAGCTTATGTGGGAAAGGAGCAAAAGTTTATGTATGTCTCTAAAGTGCCTAAACCAAAGAAATATTATTATAGGCCTAAAATTGACAAAGCCCTTAGTACCACTACAAATGGGGGAGCTTATGATGTTGATGCTTCATCTCTTGATGTTACTTAAGTTACACTTTCTGCGCCTAGCTGAAAGGCGTTAAAAAAAAGCGCTTATCGGAGACAACCCATGTTTTTACTACAGTATTTTTGTTTTATATTTGAGTCTTGGAAGTTGTTTACTACTGTAGCAACCTCTCCTTATCTTAGTTTTATGTTTTGTTGTGCCAAGTAAAGTCTTTGATAGTAAAGTAAATACTAGATTTGGATTACTGCGCAGAAACAGATTTCTTTGCTGTCACGAATCTGGGTCTAATTCTCTATAGGTAACTCAAAAAATTAAGCCAATTTACGTGAGTGATCCTCAGATATGTACGCAACTTTCATTAAATTTGGGAATTTTCATTTGAGCAAGTCTGGTGCCCTAATAAAATCTATCTTTACGGACTGTTCTGTTTTGACAGATTCTGCCTTTTATTTCGCATTGCCTCTTTTGCTATGTTGGATGAATTTCTTTGATCCATTAATGTCCAGTAGCTTTATGCAATGTCCAGAAGTGTTAAGAATGATTGTGTCACCTCTGAACATGTTAATTTTTATTGTGCACTAACCCTCTAATGAGTTGTTTCGAGTTTGGTGTGGAGGAAGTTTTCAAGGATCAAGAGAGGAGTATGATACAATATGATCAAGGAGAGTGAAAGCTCTAAGCTTGGGGATGCCCCGGTGGTTCACCCTGCATATTCTAAGAAGACTCAAGCGTCTAAGCTTGGGGATGCCCAAGGCATCCCCTTCTTCATCGACAACATTATCGGGTTCCTCCCCGAAACTATATTTTTATTCCGTCACATCTTATGCACTTTGCTTGGAGCGTCGGTTTGTTTTTGTTTTTGTTTTGATTGAATAAAATGGATCCTAGCATTCACTTTGTGGGAGAGAGACACGCTCCGCTGTAGCATATGGACAAGTATGTCCTTAGGCTCTACTCATAGTATTCATGGCGAAGTTTCTTCTTCGTTAAATTGTTATATGGTTGGAATTGGAAAATACTACATGTAGTAATTCTAAAATGTCTTGGATAATTTGATACTTGGCAATTGTTGTGCTCATGTTTAAGCTCTTGCATCATATACTTTGCACCCATTAATGAAGAAACACTTAGAGCTTGCTTATTTGGTTTGCATATTTGGTTTCTCTAGAGTCTAGATAATATCTAGTGTTGAGTTTTGAACAACAAGGAAGACGGTGTAGAGTCTTATAATGTTTACAATATGTCTTTTATGTGAGTTTTGCTGCACCGTTCATCCTTGTGTTTGTTTCAAATAACCTTGCTAGCCTAAACCTTGTATCGAGAGGGAATACTTCTCATGCATCCAAAATACTTGAGCCAACCACTATGCCATTTGTGTCCACCATACCTACCTACTACATGGTATTTATCCGCCATTCCAAAGTAAATTGCTTGAGTGCTACCTTTAAAATTCCATCATTCACCTTTGCAATATATAGCTCATGGGACAAATAGCTTAAAAACTATTGTGGTATTGAATATGTACTTATGCACTTTATCTCTTATTAAGTTGCTTGTTGTGCGATAACCATGCTTCTGGGGACGCCATCAACTATTCTTTGTTGAATATCATGTGAGTTGCTATGCATGTCCGTCTTGTCTAAAGTAAGAGAGATCTACCACGTTAATGGTTGGAGCATGCATATTGTTAGAGAAGAACATTGGGCCGCTAACTAAAGCCATGATTCATGGTGGAAGTTTCAGTTTTGGACATATATCCTCAATCTCATATGAGAATAATAATTGTTGCCACATGCTTATGCATTAAAGAGGAGTCCATTATCTGTTGTCCATGTTGTCCCGGTATGGATGTCTAAGTTGAGAATAATCAAAAGCGAGAAATCCAAAATGCGAGCTTTCTCCTTAGACCTTTGTACGAGCGGCATGGAGGTACCCCATTGTGACACTTGGTTAAAACATGTGTATTGCGATGATCCGGTAGTCCAAGCTAATTAGGACAAGGTGCGGGCACTATTAGTATACTATGCATGAGGCTTGCAACTTGTAAGATATAATTTTCATAACTCATATGCTTTATTACTACCGTTGACAAAATTGTTTCATGTTTTCAAAATAAAAGCTCTAGCACAAATATAGCAATCGATGCTTTCCTCTTTGAAGGACCATTCTTTTTACTTTTATGTTGAGTCAGTTCACCTATCTCTCTCCACCTCAAGAAGCAAACACTTGTGTGAACTGTGCATTGATTCCTACATACTTGCATATTGCACTTGTTATATTACTCTATGTTGACAATTATCCATGAGATATACATGTTACAAGTTGAAAGCAACCGCTGAAACTTAATCTTCCTTTGTGTTGCTTCAATACCTTTACTTTGATTTATTGCTTTATGAGTTAACTCTTATGCAAGACTTATTGATGCTTGTCTTGAAGTACTATTCATGAAAATTCTTTGCTTTATGATTCACTTGTTTACTCATGTCATTACCATTGTTTTGATCGCTGCATTCATTACATATGTTTACAAATAGTATGATCAAGGTTATGATGGCATGTCACTTCAGAAATTATCTTTGTTATCGTTTTACCTGCTCGGGACGAGCGAGAACTAAGCTTGGGGATGCTGATACGTCTCCAACGTATCGATAATTTCTTATGTTCCATGCCATATTATTGATGATACCTACATGTTTTATGCACACTTTATGTCATATTCGTGCATTTTACTGGAACTAGCCTATTAACAAGATGCCGAAGAGCCGATTGTCTGTTTTCTGCTGTTTTTGGTTTCGAAATCCTAGTAACGAAATATTCTCGGAATTGGACGAAATCAAGACCCAGGGTCCTATTTTGCCACGAAGCTTCCGGAAGACCGAAGAGGAGTCGAAGTGGGGCCACGAGGGGCCGCCACTATAGGGCGGCGCGGCCCAGGTCTTGGCCGCGCCGACCTGTAGTGTGGGGCCCTCGTGTGGCCCCCATGTTGCCCTTCCGCCTACTTAAAGCCTCCGTCGCGAAACCCCGATGCGATAAACCACGATACGGAAAACCTTACCGAGACGCCGCCGCCGCCAATCCCATCTCGGGGGATTCTGGAGATCTCCTCCGGCACCCTGCCGGAGAGGGGATTCATCTCCCGGAGGACTCTTCACCGCCATGGTCGCCTCCGGAGTGATGAGTGAGTAGTTCACCCCTGGACTATGGGTCCATAGCGGTAGCTAGATGGTTGTCTTCTCCTCATTGTGCTTCATTGTTGGATCTTGTGAGCTGCCTAACATGATCAAGATCATCTATCCGTAATACTCTATGTTGTGTTTGTCGGGATCCGATGGATAGAGAATACCATGTTATGTTAATTATCAAGTTATTACATATGTGTTGTTTATGATCTTGCATGCTCTCCGTTATTAGTAGAGGCTCCGGCCAAGTTGATGCTAGTAACTCCAAGAGGGAGTATTTATGCTCGATAGTGGGTTCATGCCTGCATTGACACCTGGGGGAGTGACAGAAACCCCTAAGGTTGTGTTGTGCTGTTGCCACTAGGGATAAAACATTGATGCTATGTCCGAGGATGTAGTTATTGATTACATTACGCACCATAATTAGTGCAATTGTCTGTTGTTAGCAACTTAATACTGGAAGGGGTTCGGACGATAACCTCGAAGGTGGACTTTTTAGGCATAGATGCGGTTGGATGGCGGTCTATGTACTTTGTCGTAATGCCCAATTAAATCTCACTGTACTTATCATGACATGTATGTGCATTGTTATGCCCTCTCTATTTGTCAATTGCCCGACTGTAATTTGTTCACCCAACATGCTTTTATCTTATGGGAGAGACACCGCTAGTGAACTGTGGACCCCGGTCCATTCTTTTATACTGAAATACAAATCTGCTACAATACTTGTTTTTACTGTTTTCTCTGCAAACAATCATCTTCCACACAATACGGTTAACCCTTTGTTACAGCAAGCCGGTGAGATTGACAACCTCACTGTTTCGTTGGGGCAAAGTACTTTGGTTGTGTTGTGCAGGTTCCACGTTGGCGCCGGAATCTCTGGTGTTGCGCCGCACTACATCCCGCCGCCATCAACCTTCAACGTGCTTCTTGACTCCTACTGGTTCGACTAAACCTTGGTTTCTTACTGAGGGAAACTTGCCGCTGTGCGCATCACACCTTCCTCTTGGGGTTCCCAACGGACGTGTCAATCACATGCATCATGGCCTGCGTCTTGTAGACATACACCTCATAGACCGTGTAGGTGTTCATCAATTTGCCATTGCCATGCATAGTGAAAGACCCTTCATGCGGACACATCTGGTTAATCATTGGACGAAGTTCACAAGGTACGGTCTGCATGTGAAAATTGATACTAATGTAAGAAGCAGGAAGACTAAAAACAAGACTTTACTATATGCCAATTCATGCTAAACCACTGAGAATACATACCTATAACTCTGTGAAGGAGTTATTAGAAAGGTAGGTAGAGCCATAGGAGGTGTTATATGCGGGGTATGTACATGGGCCCGCCATATTCCCGCAAGCTCGGCATCGGGATGGTGAAGGAAACATGGGAGGTACTACTAGTGTGTAGCGCTGAATGTAAGTGGAAGAGTTAGGTTGTGTAAAGTGCATAGTTCAGAGCAATGCAAATGTTGACAAGCGAGTGCATAACACTATGTTACAAACTGAACAGTTAAAATTTAGTGTATGATGAATATAAGCATGCTAATTTGGTGTTTCCTAATTCCAAAAAGCATTAGACAGAGCCGGTGATAATATCAGACATAAATCATGGCATGTATATGTGTCTTAAGAAAATATACCCGAACCCTTGGATGGTTACGGCCCGGCTGGTCCCTGGACTTGAGCTTATATAAGCATCCAGAAGGTGGGGCTGATAGTAACTTGGTGGCAGCCTCTGCAGATGCCTCATCAGCAGCAGTTGCAATCCTTTTGACCAATGAAGGCTTAGCAGTTTCAGTCTGCATATGAAAATTGAAGAGCAACAGACATCAGCAGTGATATATAAAATGAATCTATGAGACACTGATGCATATAGTGCTGGATGTAAGTGGAAAAATAGGGTTGTGTGTGTTTCTGAACTATTGGTAAGCATTAGACAAAGCCGGCAATAAACAGACAAATCAAATCATGTATGAGGATTAAGAAAATATAACTTCTTACTGAAACGGATACCACCCAGCTGGCCCGTGGCCTTGTGCTTGAGGAGGTTTTCAGAAGATGGTGGCGGCACCATCGTCTTCACAGCAACCTCATCATGATCATTTTTTATCCATTTGAGTAGAGACACAGAAGTTTCATCCTGCATATGAATAACAACAGAACTCATCATTGATATTTAATAAATCTATGAGATAGACTGATGCAAATAGTGCGGGATGTAAGTGGAAGAATAGGGTTGTGCATAGGCAACAGTTGACAACAATGCAAATGATTACAAAAGAAGCCAACCGAACTCAACAGTTTATATACTGGATGAGACAGACTGAAAAGTGAAAAATTAGTGTATGATGATTGTAAGCAAACGCAGTGTTTCTGAACTTTTGGTATGCATTAGACAAAGCCAACAGTAATTAAACAAATAATAATAAAATCATGTATGTGGATTAAGAAAATATACCAGATTCATTAAAAGGTCACCACCCAGCTGGCCCATGGCCTCGTGCTTGTAGAGGTTTTCGGAAGATGGTGCCGGCACCATCGTCCTCACAACAGCCTCATCAGCCTCATTTTGCATCCACTTGAGTAAAGGCGCAGCAGTTTCAGCCTGCATAAGAATGGGAACAGATCTCAGCAGTGATATTGAATGACTCTGAGACAGACTGATGCATATAGTGCTGGATATAAGTGAAAGGGTATGGCTGTGTATGGAAAAGAGTTCACAACTATGCAAGGGTGTGTTCGGTTCTGAAACAATGTGGAATGGAATGGAATGGTTCCATTTCAGAGGAATGGAATGGTTACATTTTTGTTCGGTTGGGAAAAATGGTGAGCAGAACAGATCGAGGTTAAACTAATCATTTGTCTCAAAATTGTAATTAACAATTGCAAATGTTATTTTAATCTCAAAGTCGTAATTAACAGCGCCTAATGGTGCTCTTTTAATCTAAAAATCGTAATTGACATCATTTTTTGTTGGGTTAGGGGAACTGGAGAGTAGATGAACATTACTGTATGATGATTGTAAGCAAACGAATTTGGTGTTTCTAAAATTTTGGCTTCGAGATCTTATGGGTTTCAACTCTAGCCTACCCCAACTTGTTTGGGACTGAAAGACTTGGTTGTTGTTGTTGTTGTTGTTGTTGTTGTTGTTGTTGTTGTTGTTGTAAACTTTTGGCAAGCATTAGAAAAAACCGACAATAAACAAACAAAAATCAAGGCATGTTCTGTGGATTAAGAAAATATACCATATTCATTAAAAGATCACCACCCAGCTGACGCGTGGCCTTGTGCTTGTAGAGGCATTTAGAAGATGGGGGCGGCATCAACATACCGGCAGCCTGATCGACCGCAGCTTTGATCTTCCTTTTGAGTAAAGGCCCTAAAGTTTCAGTCTGCATATGAATAGCAAAACAAAAGGCAGACCTCAGCAGTGATATTGAATTACTGTATGAGATATACTAATGCATATAGTGGATGCTCTTAGCCTTTTGCACCATGAACACTAGCTATGGACAGACAAAAAAACTAGTTGACTCAGATTTGTCTAGATACCTCCATCCCAAAGTCAAAACAAGTAAAGTTTGACCAAAATTTTAGAACATTCTATCAACAAATATAATATTGTGTAGATACCGTAGGAAAATATATTTCACAACCTATTTAATGATATTAATTTTGTATTTTGCATGTTAATGATTTTTGGTAAAAGCTTAGTCAAACATGGTATAGTTTGACTTTCTAAAAATAATATAAGCCCTAAGCTTTGGGATGGAGGTAGTAGTATCTAGAGCTAAAACACATCTAGATACATCCGTATCTACAGATAGTTGAGTCAATTAATTTGGATCTGAGGGAGTATCAGATTCAGACTACATCATGGTAAGTTGGTTAAAAAAAATTACCCCTCGGCGGTCCCTGCCCGACTCGGCGGTGGCATTTCGCTTCTTGTGCTCGCAGATCGGGCCATGCTCCTGCAGCAGGTGGGGCGCTATTCTCGTTCCCCATAGCCTCAGCACAGAACCTGGAGGTACCAACCTGATACAGAGAATATAGAGCATGGTGTCACAGAGGCTTTACGCACAAACAACTGAAGACATGTGCTACTTTAAGCATCTTCCAGAACAGGAACAAATTGAGGATGCAGACAGACAGAGTGGATAAGCAAACGGAGTACCTGCTTTGCGGGGCTGGGGACGCAGCTCAGGCTCAGCCAACTGCCCACATGCGTGGTGGCCTTACGCTCCATTGCCCCCCACCACAACCGAGGTCTTTCCTTTCCCCGCCCCCACCCCCATCAATCACTCCCAGCGCGAGGGTGACTAGAAAGACACCCCTTCTCCCAGAATTAATAGGAAATAGATGCGCAAGATATCGAGGTGGGGAAAAAAGAACCGATATCGAGAAAGGAAAGAACATTACTAGTACTACCTAATCCGCTTGGTCTAGATGCAGCTTGCCCCTCCAAGCTGGATGCCTGGACGGTGGAGGCCAAAAGGAGGGGATCGAGCTAGCTAGCGGCTTGCATCCGTCGGCTGTCGGCACTCGATCGGGAGAGAAGGGGGGCTACATAAAGGGGAGGGGTAACATATTTTATTACAAAGTGAACTTACTGAAGGAGATATGCCCTAGAGGCAATAATAAAGTGGTTATTATTTATATCTCTATGTTTATGATAAATGTTTATATATCATGCTATAATTGTATTAACCGAAACATTAGTACATGTGTGATATGTAGACAACAAGAAGTCCCTAGTATGCCTCTTAAACTAGCTTGTTGATTAATGGATGATTAGTTTCATAATCATGAACATTGGATGTTATTAATAACAAGGTTATATCATTATATGAATGATGTAATGGACACACCCAATTAAGCGTAGCATAAGATCTCGTCATTAAGTTATTTGCTATAAGCTTTCGATACATAGTTACCTAGTCCTTATGACCATGAGATCATGTAAATCACTTATACCGGAAAGGTACTTTGATTACATCAAACGCCACCGCGTAAATGGGTGGTTATAAAGGTGGGATTAAGTATCCGGAAAGTATGAGTTGAGGCATATGGATCAACGAGTGGGATTTGTCCATCCCGATGACGGATAGATATACTCCGGGCCCTCTCGGTGGAATGTCGTCTAATGTCTTGCAAGCATATGAATAAGTTCATAAGAGACCACATACCATCGTACGAGTAAAGAGTACTTGTCGAGAGACGAGGTTGAACAAGGTATGGAGTGATACCGAAGATCAAACCTCGGACAAGTAAAATATCGCGTGACAAAGGGAATTGGTATTGTATGTGAATGGTTCATTCGATCACTAAAGTCATCGTTGAATATGTGGGAGCCATTATGGATCTCCAGATCCCACTATTGGTTATTGGTCGGAGTGAGTACTCAACCATGTCCGCATAGTTCACGAACCGTAGGGTGACACACTTAAAGTTGGATGTTGAAATGGTAGAACTTGAATATAGAATGGAGTTCGAATATTTGTTCGGAGTCCCGGATGAGATCCCGGACATCACGAGGAGTTCCGGAATGGTCCGGAGAATAAGATTCATATATAGGATGTCATTTTTATGTGAATTAAAATGACGCGGAAGGTTCTATGGAAGGTTCTAGAAGGTTCTAGAAAAGTCCGGAAGAAACCACCAAGGAAGGTGGAGTCCACATGGGACTCCACCTCCATGGCCGGCCAACCCTAGTGGGGGTGGAGTCCCAAGTGGACTCCCCCTTAGGGGGCCGGCCACCCCCCCATATAGGAGGTGGCTTGGGTAGGTTTCCCCACCATATGGAAGGTTTTTGGTTCGGGTCTTATTCGAAGACTTGGAGACCAACACTTGGGGTTCCACCTATATAATGAGGGGCCAAGGGGAGGGGGCCGGCCACCCAAGAACCACCAAGGTGGCCGCACCCCTTAGTGGCCGGCGCCCCCCTCTCCCCAAACCCTAGCGGCCTCTCTCCTCCACCACGTCCCGCACGCTTAGCGAAGCTCCGCCGGACTTCTCCACCACCACCGACACCACACCGTCGTGCTGTCGGATTCAAGAGGAGCTACTACTTCCGCTGCCCGCTGGAACGGGGAGGTGGACGTCGTCTTCATCAACAACCAAACGTGTGACCGAGTACGGAGGTGCTGCCCGTTCGTGGCGCCGGAAGCGATCGTGATCAAGATCTTCTACGCGCTTTTGCAAGCGGCAAGTGAACATCTACCGCAGCAACAAGAGCCTCATCTTGTAGGCTTTGGAATCTCTTCAAGGGTGAGACTCGATACCCCCTCGTTGCTACCGTCTTCTAGATTGCATCTTGGTTTGGATTGCGTGTTCGCGGTAGGAAATTTTTTGTTTTCTATGCAACGTTATCCTACAGGTGGTATCGAGCCGTGTCTATGCATAGATGGTTGCACGAGTAGAACACAATGGTTTTGTGGGCGTTGATGCTCTTGTTATCTTTAGTTGAGTACTTTGCATCTTTATGGCATAGTGGGATGAAGCGGCTCGGACTAACTTTACATGACCGCGTTCATGAGACTTGTTCCTCGTTCGACATGCAACTTGTATTGCATAAGAGGCTTTGCGGGTGTCTCGTCTCTCCTACTATATTAAAGATTCAATTTACTCTTCTATTGACAACATTAGTATCAACGTTGTGGTTCATGTTCGTAGGTTGATTAGATCTCTCTCGAAAACCCTAAACCACGTAAAATATGCAAACCAAATTAGAGACGTCTAACTTGTTTTTGCAGGGTTTGGTGATGTGATATGGCCATAATGTGATGATGAATATGTATGAGATGATCATTATTGTATTGTGGCAACCGGCGGGAGCCTTATGGTTGTCTTTAAATTTCATGTTGAGTAGTATTTCAAAGTAGTTGTAATAGTTGCTACATGGAGGACAATCATGAAGACGGCGCCATTGACCTTGACGCTATGCCGACGATGATGGAGACCATGCCCGAAGATGATGGAGATCATGTCCGTGCTTTGGAGATGAAGATCAAAGGCGCAAAGACAAAAGGGCCATATCATATCACATATGAACTGCATGTGATGTTAATCCTTTTATGCATCTTATTTTGCTTAGATCGCGACGGTAGCATTATAAGATGATCCCTCACTAAAATCTCAAGATAATAAAGTGTTCATCCTTAGTAGCACCGTTGCCAAGACTTGTCGTTTCGAAGCATCTCGTGATGATCGGGTGTGATAGAATCAACAAGTGCATACAACGGGTGCAAGCCGGTTTTTGCACATGCGGATACTAAGGTGGCCTTGACGAGCCTAGCATGTACGGACATGGTCTCGGAACACGTGATACCGAAAGGTAGAGCATGAATCATATGATTGATATGATGAACACTTTGAGTGTTCGCCATTGAAATTACACCTTGTCTCGTGATGATCGGACTTAGGTGTGGTGGATTTGGTTCGTGTGATCACTAAGACAATGCGAGGGATATTGTTTTGAGTGGGAGTTCACCTAGATTTTTAATTATGTTGAATTAAAATTTGAACTCAATTTGTCATAAACTTAGTCTAAACTATTGCAAATATATGTTGTAGAGATGGCGTCCCCAATCAATTTTAACCAGTTCCTAGAGAAAGAAAAGCTTAAGAGCAACGGTAGCAACTTCACCGATCGGTTCCGTCATGTGAGGATCTTCCTCTCTCGGCGGAAATCTGCAACATGTGCTTGATGCACCGCTAGGTGACCCTCCTCGTAAACTGAAACCGATGAAGTAAAAGCTGTTTACGAGACTCGGAAAACTCGGTACTCTCAAGTTCGAGTGTGCCATCCTGTGCGATGCTGGAATCCGATCTTCAAAAACGTTTTGAGCACCACGATCCTCATGAGTTGATGAATGAGCTGAAAGCTATTTTTGAGACTCATGCGGCCGTGGAATGCTATGAAGCATCGAAACATTTCTTCAGCTGTATGATGGAAGAAGGCAGCTCCATTAGTGAGCACATGCTCGCCATGACCGGGCATGCAAAGAAACTCAGTGACTTGGGAATAGTGATTCCTAACGGACTGGGGATTAATCGTGTCCTTCAATCACTGCCACCAAGTTATAAGAACTTTGTGATGAACTACAATATGCAGAACATGAACAAGGAGTTACTCGAACTCTTTGGCATGCTAAAAGCTGCTGAGATTAAGATCTAGAAAGAGCACCAAGTGTTGATGGTCAACAAGACCACCAGTTTCAAGAAACAGGGCAAGTCTAAGGGAAAATTCAAGAAGGGTGGCAAGAAAGCTGCCACGCCTCCTATGAAACCTAAGAACGGCCCTAAGCCTGATGCTGAGTGCTATTACTCGCAAGGAGAAGGGACACCGGAAGCGTAATTGCTCCAAGTATCCGGCTGATCCGAAGAGCGGCCTTGTCAAGAAGAAGAAAGAAGGTATATCCGATATACATGTTATAGATGTTTATCTCACTCGGTTCTCGTTCTAGTACCCGAGTATTTGATACCGGTTCGGTTGCTCATATCTCGTAACTCGAAACAGGAACTAAAGAATAAACGAAGACTACTGAAAGATGAAGTGACGATGCGCGTTGGAAATGGATCCAAAGTCGATGTGATCGCTGTCGGCACACTTCCTCTACATCTACCTTCGGGATTAGTTTTAAGCCTAAATAATTGTTATTTTGTACCCGCGTTGAGCATGAACATTATATCTGGATCTTGTTTAATGCAAGACGGTTATTCATTCAAGTCCGAGAATAATGGTTGTTCTATTTTTATGAATAATATCTTTTATGGTCGAGCACCACAAAAGAATGGCTTATTTCTGTTAGATCTCGATAGTAGTGATACGCATATACATAACATTGATGCTAAGCGAATTAAATTGAATGATAATTCTACTTATATGTGGCACTCGTCGTCTTGGTCATATTGGAGTGAAACGCATGAAGAAACTCCATACCGATGGATTACTTGAATCACTTGACTTTGAGTCACTTGATAGATGCGAAGCATGTCCGATGGGAAAAATGACTAAGACTCCATTTTCTCGGTATGATGGAGCGAGCTACTGACTTATTGGAAATCATACATACCGGTGTGTGCGGACCAATGAGCGTAGCATCGCGCGGTGGTTATCGTTATGTTCTAACCTTCACGGATGATCCGAGTAGATATGGGTATATCTATTTCATGAAACATAAATCCGAAACTTTCGAGAAGTTTAAGGAATTCCAAAGTGAAGTAGAAAATCAACGTAACAAGAAGATCAAATTTCTACGATCTGATCGTGGAGGTGAATATCTGAGTTATGAGTTTGGCATGCATTTAAAGAAATGCGGAATACTTTCACAATTGACACCGCCGGGAACACCTGAACGTAACGGTGTGTCCGAACGTCGTAATCGAACTCTCTTAGATATGGTTCGTTCTATGATGTCTCTTACTGATTTGCCGTTATCATTTTGGAGTTATGCATTAGAGATAGCCGCATTCACTTTAAATAGAGCACCATCAAAATCCGTAGAAACGACACCGTATGAATTATGGTTTAATAAGAAACCTAAGTCGTCGTTCCTGAAAGTTTGGGGTTGCGAAGCCTATGTAAAGAAGTTACAACCGGACAAGCTAGAACCCAAAGCGGAGAAATGCGTCTTCATAGGATACCCTAAGGAAACTATAGGGTATACTTTCTATCACAAATCCGAAGGCAAAATCTTTGTTGCTAAGAACAGAACCTTTCTTGAGAAAGAATTTCTCACTAAAGAAGTGACTGGAAGAAAAGTAGAACTCGATGAGATTGATGAATCTATACTCGTTGATCAGAGTAGCGCGAGCACCGGAAGTTGTACCTGTACCACCTACACCGGCAACGAGAGGAAGCTAATGATAATGATCATGGAACTTCGAACGAGGAAACTATCGAACCTCGCGGATCGACAAGGGAACGTACCACTCCTGATTGGTATGATCCTTGTCTAAATGTCATGATTGTGGATAACAATGATGAGGACCCTGCGACGTATGAAGAAGCGATGATGAGCCCAGATTCCAACAAATTGCAAGAAGCCATGAAATACGAAATGGGATCCATGTATGATAACAAAGTATGGACTTTGGTAGACTTACCTGATAGCCGAAAGGCTGTCGAGAATAAATGGATCTTCAAAAGAAAAACAGATGCTGATGGTAATATTACTGTCTATAAAGCTCGACTTGTCGCAAAAGGTTTCCGACAAATTCAAGGAGTTGACTACGATGAGACTTTCTCACCTGTAGTGAAGCTAAAATCTGTGAGGATTCTGTTAGCAATAGCTGCATTTTTTCGATTATGAGATTGGCAGATGGATGTCAAAACGGCGTTCCTTAATGGAGACATTGAGGAAGAGTTGTATATGGTACAACCCAAAGGTTTTGTCGATCCTAAAAATGCTGACAAAGTATGCAAACTTCAGCGTTCAATCTATGGACCGAAGCAAGCATCGAGAAGTTGGAACCGACGCTTTGATAAGGTGATCAAAGACTTCGGGTTTATACGGTGTCATGGAGAGGCCTGTATTTACAAGAAAGTGAGTGGGAGCTCCGTAGCATTCCTGATATTATATGTAGATGACATATTATTGATCGGGAATGATATAGAACTATTAAGCAATGTTAAAGGTTATTTGAATAATAGTTTTTCAATGAAAGACCTTGGTGAAGCATCGTATATATTAGGCATCAAGATTTATAGAGATAGATCAAGACGCCTAATAGGGCTATCACAGAGTACATATCTGGACAAGATTCTAAAGAAGTTTAGAATGGACGAAAGTAAGAAAGGGTTCTTACCTATGTTACCAGGTGTTATCACCAGATTTTGGCCAAATCAGGAGATGGGCCGTAAGTGAGATGGGTTTGAAGGATTACGCGTGGAGGATCTCTGAAGCGGCCTGACACGAGGGAGTTGGGCTAAATTGCCCATGTATCTGTATTATAGTAGATCGTATCTTAAATTAGAAGTTAGAGTTTTACCCGTGCACGGTTAGGTGCACACCTAAATTAGAAAGTCCCCGGACTATAAATATGTATCTAGGGTTTATGGAATAAACAACAACCAACGTTCAACACAATCAATCTCGGCGCATCGCCAACTCCTTCGTCTCGAGGGTTTCTCCTGGTAAGCACCATGCTGCCTAGATCGCATCTTGCGATCTAGGCAGCACAAGCTTATACGTTGTTCATGCGTTGCTCGTGCTGAAGCCTTTTTGATGGCGAGCAACGTAGTTATCTTAGATGTGTTAGGGTTAGCATTGTTCTTCGTATCATATGCTGTCGTAGTGCAACCCTTATACATCTAGCCGCCCTTACACCTATCTTAGGTGTAGGGGCGGCACCCCGCTTGATCATTGTTTAGTAGATCCGATCCGTTACGGTTGCTCCTTGTTCTTCAAGGATTAGTTTAATATCCGCAATAGTTAGGCCTTACAAAGGGTTGGAGGATCCAGCCGGCGTGTAGGGTGTAGTTTGCTAGCCCTAGGCGAGGATGTTCCGGGGATCAACCTCGTGTTGGTTTTTAGGCCCTGTCTAGGATCGGCTTACGATCACCGTACGCGAGCGCGAGGCCCAATCGTGAGTAGGATGATCCGATTATGCGGTGAAAACCCTAAATCGTCGTAGATCGCATTAGCTTTATCTTGATCAAGCAGGACCACCATATATTCGGACACCTTGTACGAATCATGGGTGGATCGGCTCTTTGAGCCGATTCACAGGACAACCTGAGAGCCGATCGAGGCTCGTATTTAATGTTTACGTGTATGCCATGCAGGAAACTAAGCGAGGCATCATCCAACACCTTCCTGACCAGGTATAGGTCAGGTGGCACGCCCTTGCGACAGCATCGGACGTGTGACCAGAAGGCTTTGCGGGCCGTCGCTCTGAGGGACTGGGCCAGCCGCAGCCCTAGTTGTTCCCGGCTCTACGGTGTTGCCAGTCGCTGCCCGCCGGTGGGTTTCTGACCGCAACACATTCTGGCACGCCCGGTGGGACAATCTTCGACATCCACCGCATCGCCATCTTCATCCGGGATGGCGGAAAGAACTCCGGTCACGTACGAGGATCTGACTGACGAGCTCAAGAAGAAGCATGACGAGATCAAGGCAGTCCTCGAAGCCGACCTCATCGGCTCTTTCCACAGAACCCGCTCCGACGGCATCAGGTGGAAGGGGTTCTCACCGAAGGCGCGCTCGATGGAGTGGACCTGTCCACCCCGTCGAAGAACGCACCAGGTCGCCGCGTCGGAGATCAACTTCATGGTGGCTCATTCGCCGCACCGCCACTCGAGAGCCTCGGTGAACACTTTGGAGCGTGTCGCTCCGCGCGTGATCCAGGAAATCATGAGCCATCGCATTCTCCGTCGGGACCAGC
This sequence comes from Lolium rigidum, assembly GCF_022539505.1. Classification (NCBI taxonomy): domain Eukaryota; kingdom Viridiplantae; phylum Streptophyta; class Magnoliopsida; order Poales; family Poaceae; genus Lolium; species Lolium rigidum. Next base: position 151,629,403 of record NC_061508.1, read on the forward strand.
TCCGGGGACGTACAAAGGAGAGATGCCACTCCAGTCCCGTCCACCGCTGCCGTTCGCGTTGGCAGCGCCAGAAGTGCCGAACTCATCGGCATACGTCGTCTACAAGATTGGTGGTGACCCTAGTGACTACCAATTCCTACCTAAGGCGCCCAAGGAGATCCCGCACGGATACACATGCGCATACGTGCCAGACTACAGTAACTGGGCACTCTCGAACCAGGCTGCAACAGCAAGGGTCTCTGGAACAGCAGGAGGAACGTCGGGAGCAGATCTTGAGAAGCAGACGTGGCTAGCTAAATACGCCACTCCGACAAACCTCCAGAGCTCAGCTCCTGCAGTTGGCTCAGAACTGGAAAAGCAAACATGGCTGGCTAAGTATGCCACCCCGGCTTACCTTCAGGGTTCGACGCCTTCAGCCATCACCGCGGATCAGATTTGTACAATTCTGAAAGACCAATTCGGCATGATGCCGAAAAGGAAGACGTTCGGCTATACCAAGCCGTACCCCAACGAGTACGAACTGATCCCGCTACCACCCAAATATCGGCTCCCCGACTTCACAAAATTTACAAAGACACGTCGGACCATCCATCTTTGTTTTGGTAGTAAGCATCATTTGTATCACGACCAAAACGCCAAACGAGTGGGGCTTCGGTATATCAAATGACAAGTGGGGCCATGACGCTGATGCAAGGGGCAATACCGGAGTAGGATTAGATTTTTAAACGGAGCTCTACGGCGATGGCACGGAGGTGGCATGCGGTGCGAGATGAGATCGACGTCCACGAAGCGCATGAGGGGCGGGCCGGACGCATTAGATAGATGAGAACTAGACGCGTTTAACCATGCAAGAAAGAGGCAAATGGTCGAGCGACATCGACGACCACCTCAAAACTTTATTTGGCCCGGGTGTCGGACACGGAACGAGCAATGTAGAGAAAACTAGTGTCTCCTTTACGGCGTATGCAGGTGGGTGCTAGGAGGTGTGGTGGCGAGGGAAAGACCTCGCGGCGGTGGCGTCCGGCATGGCGAATTCCGGCGTGGCCGTGCCCTGGCCGGCGTGCATGCATGATCGGCATTGGCATCGGCATACGTTCGACGTGGCCCTGGCGTGTCCTACGGTGTGTCGGTGATCGAATGAGGGGACGGGATTGAGGGTGCATCCGACGTTGACTAGCGGTGGCGGCGAGCATCGCGGATTCGACCATCATAGATATGGCATCGGCATCGTTGGAGAATTTGTGGTGCTCGAATCAAAGTTGGTTGTTTCTTGTAGGCCAAAATGAATTTGAAACAAGTTTCATGTTGAAGGTTAGGTAGCAGTTTGTATTATCTAATTATGCTAGCGCCATGGTGAGGTTCTTTTCATTGAGCTATACGGTTAGACGACTTTTTTGACACTTTTTAGATAGGGTTCCTTGTTGTTACCGTATGGCATCATGTATGGAGGATTTGGGGTCATTTGGAGATGTTCGAAAAAATCACTTTGCTTGCGCGCATCCATGGATTTCGTCTCATTCCCGAAACCGGCACTTTCTAACGAGGTGATTTTTCTGCCTTCTCTAAATAACCTCACATTTCATACAACTGATCTTCTATACATAGATAGATAGATTGTTTTCGTTTTGTATTTTTAACTTTATTTCCCTTTACAATATCCAATTGATTTTCAGGTCAAAACCTCGAAAAAGCGGCATCATGTATGGCATCATTTTCACCCTAAATTTTTAGAAACTTTCCCTTTTAGATATTCCGTGTTGTTATAGGTATGCCATCATAGTATGCTAAACTTGGTTAGGTCTCCACTTTGAAACCAGCTTTTGTAACAAATTAGGTTTTTCTACGGTGAAAGTAATGGCTACAATCAAATTGTTGATGGTTTATCATTTTTAGCATCGAAAAGTAATGGCTACAACAAATTGTTGATGGTTTATCATTTCTTGCGATGAAAGTAATGGCTACAACAAATTGTTGATGGTTTATCATTTTTTGCGTAAAAGTAATGGCAACAACAAATCGAGTGATAGGTTTATCATATTTTATGCAAGTGAATGTGCAACAACAGTTATTGATGGTTTATCATTTTGTGAAAAGTAATGTCTGCAACAAATTGTTGATGGTTTATCATGTCCTTACGTGAAAGTAATGTGCAACAACAAATCGGTGATGGTTTATCATTTTTTACTAAGTGAAAGTAATGGCTACAACAAATTGTTGATGGTTTATCATTTTTTGCGTGAAAAGTAATGGCAAACAACAAATCAGTGATGGTTTATCATTTTTTTGCGTGAATAGTAATGGTAACAACTCAAATCGGTGATGGTTTATCATTTTTGCGTGAAAAATAGCGCCTTTAAAGCAGTTTTATACTTTTAGCGCGTGAAAAATAATATAGAAAACCGCCCTTCAGCATACTTAGAGGGTGGAAGCTAATTAACTCGCACAACGAGAGAGAGAGGAAGGTCATCGCCGCAGTTCCCCATATCACACGATCAGCGGCCCGGTGCGATGCACGTCCAGCGTAGGCATGGGCCAGACCGATCGGAGAGTCGTCTGCTCGTCACGATGCAGCCGAGCATGTAGAACGGCAGAAGAGGCAAAACAGAGTGCTATCAAGAAACCAAGGGCACCTCCGAGTAGTAAGTAGACTAAGGGATTCAAATATGAGATTTAAAAAATGGAAAATGCGTCATTGTTGAACAATGAAATCCATTCATTGGCCTAGCCTCAAACTAGTTGCAAAGACCAATTATACATCGGTGCAGAGAATTGCGAAGCCTCATTTAGACAAAGTAAGATTGGGAAGCTTGCCGGGGAAGGGCTTGCTGTGGAAAACCATGCACCTTCATAGCTACTAGGTGATTTGAGGAAGTGGTGATTTGTGGTAAAACTTGAGTTTATACATGATTTATCTATGATTTGAGAAATTATCGATTTTAATTGAGACTCTACTTTAATTAAAAATTGCCACTCTTTTTTAGGATTTTTTTGCACATTAAATGACTCATTTAACTAGTTAATCCCGCATTTGTTGACTCTCATTGACCGGCCACTTGAGGGTAAAAGCGGGTATGTTGCGCTGTGACCGATATTAGCTACTCGAAGGGGACCATTGAGCACACAAAAAATGCTACAGTATAAGACTTCGAGGTATACGAGTATATCTAAATTTCCGGGGTTAGACTCGAGGACACGATGCAATTGTTGACGTAGACGCGGGTCGCGGTGGAGAAGTCGAGATGTGCAATCGTGGACGCGTGTCGGCGTTGCGAAGTCAGACGTGCACATTGCCCAGCGTAGGGCAATTCGCAGTAACCACCCTCCGCCTTTATAGACGCCTCCTCGCCTTGTCTCTGTCACTCTCACTCGCTCACGCATCGCCAACTCTCCCCCGTCCCATCATCTTCTCCAAAGCAAAAACCCTCTCCCTACTCCCTCTTCATAACTTCCTCTAAAAAATGCGGAGAGATGGACAAGGAGAATGCCAATCCCATCGTCGAGTTGGCTCGGGCGCGACGCCTCCATCTTCGGCCCCAGATCCCTCATTATTGAGAGACCTTGCCGCCCAGCCGGCGCCGGTGCATGGAGAGGTTTCTTCACGCCGGTGGCGGTTAGATCCGGCGGGATGGGACCCCTACGACCGTCTTGTGCGCCCCGCCCCAGAACCCCTACGACACCTCCTGGAGGACCCATGGAACGAGGTAACTCTGGTTTGCTTCCTTTTTTTTGTTCCCATTCCTTTTTAGACCCTATTTTGCTGGTGTAGATGGATACGTAGATGGATGAGTATTGGGCTAATATTTCTTAATAGATTTTATTCCATTTGTTTTGATCACTTCTTGATTCGTTTAAGATTTAGGGGTTGGTTGTTCGGTTAATTTATGCAAGTAATATTGGATCTCAATCGGTTAATTTATCTGAAGTAATCATGGGATCTCAATCAGTTATTTTATGCACTAATCAAAAGATATCAATAGTTTAATTTTGCAAATAATCTCGAATGTGTTCAAGTTCAGATCTAGTTCAGATCTAGAATCATTCTTTACCTAAGTGAATCGTTTGGGCACAAATTTTACGGGGAGGTTACGTGAACCATTGCTGTGTACAAATGTTGTTGTGCATGAGCTTTAGTTCGCTTACACCTTCCTTGTAGATATATAATCATGTCCACTCTAAGCGAGGCTTGACTCTCCTTTTTATCACTTTGTTATCATGTATGTTAGTCATCGTTGCAACTCATTCACTAGTTTGTTTGATATGGATCAGATGTACGCGGCGTCGTCGGCGGCGACGAAGAGCGGGGAAGGGACGTCAGACTGCGCCCAGTCTTGCGGAGGGCTGCGGTCGGCCTTGATACATCCCATACATGGGGGTGTACGAGGTGCCTGCACACCCCGGGAGACTCGGCGCCACGGACTTCAAGTTTGCCTCGTCACGCATGCGAGAACATCAGCAACACCTTCCTAAGGTCGGCACGACGGTGAACGTCCACTCCTTGGCGCCAAGCACGGGGCGCTCGGCGCTGCACCTCGCGGCTTGCGCGAGGGTGGAGATCTCAGCGGGCGCATGCCTCGCTCAAGCCCGAGGCTCCCAAAGGGGAGCAAGAGCAACAAGTGGAGGGAGAGCCGGATGGGGCCAAGGCGAGTCACGGGCGTGTCTTCAGCTAACTGCTGCCTCCTAGTTTGTTGTTGGGATCCCTTTGTTGTTGGCTAGGGATCCCTTGTTGTTATGTTAGTATGATGGTCTTGTGAAGAACTTCTGACACTATGTTAGCTGCTTGTGTATGCAGCCTATTATCTATCCATATTATCTAGGGATTATCTAGCCTAGTCTACTATATTTTGTTAGTAGGTACTTAGTTTTCTTGATTTACTATGGCTTGTGAATTTATCGTACATTATCACGGAGATTTGCTTAGATTTAACTACATACATATGAACCGGAGGAGTACTAGATTTGCGCCATATTGGGCAAACAACGAGGGCCAAAAGGCACAAATAATTGAATAAAGTCAGAAATGCAAGCTTCTCTAGATTTTATACTAATTTGGTGAAAAATTATGAAGAAAGGGAAAAAGGTGCACTTAATAGGGATGCCAATTTGGGGCAGAGAGAGGCAGAACCCGGCTCACACGCTCACGTGCGGTAAAGCGCTTCTCGTCTGTCCCACGGTCCCTTTCTACCGGCCCCACGCGACGCGAGCCCTCGACTCGGCCCCACAAGACGCGGCCCCACACGTGACGAACGGTCAGCTAAACGGAATCCTGCGCGTACGGCGCTACATGGGTTTCAAACAAGGGGGCTTGGGGAAAAGC
>NC_061508.1:151634816-151657385 GCF_022539505.1 Lolium rigidum
TAAGGAAGCTTTTGAAACTCTAAAGAAAGCCTTAACAACTGCTCCTATAGTTGAACCTCCTGATTGGAATTTACCTTTTGAAATTATGTGTGATGCTAGTGATTTTGCTGTAGGCTCTGTTCTTGGACAGCGAGTAGATAAAAAATTAAATGTTATTCATTATGCTAGCAAGACTCTTGATGCTGCTCAAAGAAATTATGCTACTACTGAAAAAGAATTGTTAGGCTGTAGTCTTTGCTTGTGATAAATTTAGATCTTATATTGTTGATTCAAAAGTTACAATTCATACTGATCATGCTTTGCAATTAGATACCTTATGACAAAGAAAGATGCTAAGCCGAGGCTTATTAGATGGGTACTTCTTTTGCAAGAATTTGATTTACATATTGTAGATAGGAAAGGTGCTGATAATCCCGTTGCTTGATAATTTGTCTAGATTGGAAAATATTGCTTATGATCCTGTTCCTGTTAATGATAGTTTTCCAAATGAACAATTGGCTGTAATAAAGGTGAGCTCGCGAGACAGTCCTTGGTATGCTTGATTATGCTAACTTTATTGTTTCCAAGTACTTGCCTCCAACCTTTTCAGCTCAGCGAGAGGAGGAAATTCTTTTATGACTTGAGGCATTATTTCGGGATGACCCACACTTATATAAAGAAGGAGTGGATGGTATTATGCGAAGGTGTGTTCCCGAATATGAACAACAAGAGATATTGAGTAAATGTCATGGCGAGTGCTTATGGAGGACATCACGCTGGAGATAGAACCGCGCAAAAGGTTCTACAATCAGGTTTTTATTGGCCAACTCTCTTCAAAGATGCAAGGAAGTTTATTTTATCTTGTGATGAATGCCAAAGGGTTGGTAATATCTCCGGACGCAATGAAATGCCTATGAATTATACTCTTGTTATTGAACCGTTTGATTGTTGGGGATTTGACTTCATGGGACCTTTTCCCTCTTCAAAAGGTAACACTCATATACTTGTTGCTTGTTGATTATGTTACTAAATGGGTGGAAGCCATACCTACAAAAAGTGCTTGATGGTGAGACCTCTTTAAAAATGCTTTTAGATATTATTTTTCCTAGATTTGGAGTACCTAGATATATTATGATCGATGGAGGTTCTCATTTTATTCATGGAGGTTTTAGAAAAACTCTTGCTAAGTATGGTATTAATCATAGAATTGCTTCCGCTTACCACCCTCAAAGTAGTGGCCAAGTAGAACTATCAAATAGAGAAATTAAATCTATTTTGGGAAAGACTGTTAATAAATCTAGAAAGAATTGGGCTAGTAAATTGAAAGACGCACTATGGGCTTATAGAACTGCTTATAAAAACCCCATGGGAATGTCACCTTATAAAATGGTTTATGGAAAAGCTTGTCATTTACCTTTAGAACTAGAACACAAAGCTTATCGAGTCTGTTAGAGAATTAAATAAAGATCCTAAACTTGCCGGTGATAAGAGGTTGCTACAATTAAGTTCTCTAGATGAATGGAGAAGTGAAGCTTATGAAAATGCTAAACTCTTTAAAGAAAAAGTTAAAAAATGGCATGATAGAAGGATCATCAAAAGAGAGTTTAATATTGGGGATAAAGTCCTATTGTATCGGTCTCGTCTCGGATTCTTTGCGGGGAAATTACTCTCGAAATGGGAAGGACCATATGTTGTTGAGGAGGTGTATCGTTCGGGAGCAATTAAAATTAGCTCTCTCCAAGGCAATGCTACGCAAGTGGTGAATGGACAAAGACTCAAGCATTATATCTCGGGTGATTCTTATAATGTTGATGTTGATATTATTCGAGTGGAAACACCGGAAGCTTTCATCAAAGGACAAATTGACGAGTCCGCCGAACTCAACTTTGAATAGGTAACGATGCTTGGTAATGAAAAGTTCGCGATTTACTTTCCGAACATTATTTTTGTTGTTTTTGGAAAATATGAAAAATTACGAGTTCGAAACGGAGTGGAAAAGACGCACGAGGGGTCGAAACTACAGGCCGGCGCGGGCCCCAGCCTGGCCGCGCCGACCTGTGGTCTGGCCGCCTCGTCGCCCCTTTCCGACTCTAGTTCGATCTGGTACTTTCCGTTTGTTACGGAAATTTTTATTATAAAATCCCCGGACCCCTGGAGGTCCGTATATCGTTTTCTCGACGTATCTTGTTTCGAGCTGTTTCTGCCAGGATTTATTTTAGATCTAGAGCCATCATGTCTTCATCGGGAGCTCCGAAGGACAACTCCTGCAAGGATATTGGCAACTTGTATATGGAGGAGCTGAGGATGCACCCAAAGGAGTTGATGCTCGTCGAGGGAAAACTGCAGATCAAAGATGTTCAGGGTCCCAAAGGAGAAGGAAGCTTGGAAGACAGGATGGAGAAGCTAGAACAAGAGGTCTTTAATTACAAGAAGATGGCCGAGCGTGAAGTGGATATCTTTCACAAGATTGTGTCTGAACTCATTGCTGAACACGAGAAGGAAGCTGCAAAGCTATGGGGCGACATCCTCTCACTTCACGACACCACCAACAAACTCCAAGCTCAACTCTACGACATTCATAATCGGAAGCTGTGAGTATGAAAACAGGTTTAAACATATAAGCCGTGCTGCTAGTTTCAGGATTCCCGAGACCAAGATGTCATTTGTTGATGGAGAGCCTCTATCTTGGAAGTCTGAAGACGGGAACTCATCACCACCATCACCAAAGGAGTAATTCATCATCGGTATTGGCATCCCCTTGGTTTGTTCCAAGCTTGGGGGAGTGCCGCGGTATCACATTATCATTACCTTTTACTTTTTACTATCAAGTAGTGTCATATCATGAGTAGGGAAGTTATCGTATGAGATGGGTTGCGGTGTGGAGTATCTCTCCTTTAGTTTGTCTATGTATCCCTTGGTGTGAGTTATCGTTATGGAATATTAATGAGAAGTCTTATCATTTACATATTGCACACCTTATTTTAGTTTGCAATTTCTATTATATGATTGATCTTGATTTTAGTATTGGTACCACTTTGGGAGCATTGAGTTAATCTATTTGGTTTTGGCAAACTTAGCAATGGTCAATAGTAACAACACTTTGAGTTTTAGAAGAATAGAGGAAGTACATGTAGAAGATATTATTATCTTTCTTATCAGTTCTTAGCTTAGTATTCTAAAAGTTAAAACTGTTTGTGCTTACAAGTAAGATGCATGATTGTTTCTATCACATGTATATTTGTTTGTTTCCCTCAACTCTTATGCTTGCTAATTAACCTTGCTAGCCAAAGACCCGTACTGAGAGGGAATACTTCTCGTGCATCCAAACCTGAACCCAAACCTATGCCATTTGTGTCCACCATACCTACCTACTGCATGGTATTGTTTGCCATTCCAAGTAAATACTTCATGTGCTACCTTTAAACAATTCAAAACTTATTACTTCTTATTTGTGTCAATGTTTTATAGCTCATGAGGAAGTATGTGGTGTTTTATCTTTCGGTCTTGTTAGGCAGCCTCCACTAAAGGACTAGTGGCTTCATCCACTTATCCTATAATTTTGCAATAAGAGCTGGCAACGGGGTTCCCAGCCCCAATTAATCAACTTTCATTAATAATTCTCTTCACATGTTTTGCTCTGATTCATCAGCAAGCAACTTAATTTTGCAATAGACACTCCTCCATGGTATGAGATTGTTGGAAGGCACCCGAGGATTCGGTTAGCCATGGCTTGTGTAAGCAAAGGTTGGGGGGAGTGTCACCCTTAAATAAACTAAAATACATGTGTAAACAAAAGAGAAGAGGGATGATCTACCTTGCTTGGTAGAGATAACGTCCTTCATGGGAGCCGCTCTTTGGAGGTTTGTTTGGCAAGGGGGTTAGAGTACCCGCTACCGGTCGTTGACAACAACAAACACCTCTCAAAACTTTACTTTTATTCTCTTTATATGATTTCAAAACTGAAAAAGCTCTAGCACATGATTTAATCTCTGCTTCCTCTGCGAAGGGCACTGTCTTTTACTTTATGTTGAGTCGGTAAACCTATTTCCCTCCATCTCAAGCAAGCATTTGAGTTGTTGTGATCAAACTATTATATTGTGATTTGCTTCATCATGTCTTTACTCTTTCTTGTTTAGTACAAGTTTTACCTTGAATGAATATAGCTTTGAAGTCATCAATGATTAATATGATTGAGTATGCAAGTTTACCATAAGTTTTTAATATGAGAGCGTTGCTCAATAGATGAATATAATTTGTTAAATGTTCTCTGACCAAGAACAAAGTTTGCCATCACCAATTATGATTCCTTATGCACCTTTATTTGTGACTACCTTATACTTGTTTCAAGATTGAGTTATATGAGGAAGTTGTTTACTATAATGTCTTGTGTGAATGAATATGATGCTTCTTGTCCGTATTTTATTTATCGACTCTTCACTCCATAAACATGTGGACCTGTTTACGAGTTCAGTTTCGCTTGGGGACAAGCGAAGTCTAAGCTTGGAGGGAGTTGATACGTCCAAATTGCATCACTATTTTATATCATAATTTGCTGTTATTCATTGATATATTTCATATTGGGACACAATACTTATGTTATTTCATCTATTTTGCATGTTTCATGATTATTTGGAGATCAAGCACCGGAGCCAGGATTCTGCTGGAAAAAGCACCGTCGAGATGCAATATTTCGGAAGATCAAGCTGTGGAAGGGAGTTTTACCAAAAATCCTATTTTTCCGGATGACGAAGGGAGCCGGAAGGAGGGGCCGGGAGGACCCGGGGTGGGCCCACACCCTAGGGCGGCGCGGCCCATGCCCTGGCCGCGCCGCCATGTGGTGCAGGGGGCCCGCGACCCCTTTCGCCTCCTTTTCTTCGCGAAACCCTTCGTCCCGAAGACCTAAGCCACGAGAGGAATCCTCACGAAGGGTTACGGCCGCCTCGCGGGGCGGAGAACACCAGAGAGAAAAGAGCTCTCCGGCGGGCAGGAATCCGCCGGGGAAATTCCCTCCCGGAGGGGAAATCGACGCCATCGTCACCGCCATCGAGCTGGACATCATCTCCATCACCATCATCATCATCTCCACCATCATCACCGCCATCTCCTCCGCAGCACCTCGTCACCGCCGTAGCAATTTGGGTTTGATCTTGATTGTTTGATAGGGGAAACTCTCCCGGTATCTATTCATACTTGTTGTTGATGCTATTGAGTGAAACCATTGAACCAAGTTCATGTTCAGATTGTTATTCATCATCATATCACCTCTGATCATGTTCCATATGATGTCTCGTGAGTAGTTCGTTTAGTTCTTGAGGACATGGGTGAAGTCTAAATGTTAGTAGTGAACTATGGTTGAGTAATATTCAATGTTATGATATTTAAGTTGTGGTGTTATTCTTCTAGTGGTGTCGTGTGAACGTCGACTACACGACACTTCACCATTTATGGGCCTAGGGGAATGCATCTTGTACTCGTTTGCTAATTGCGGGGTTGCCGGAGTGACAGAAACCTAAACCCCCGTTGGTATATCGATGCGGGAGGGATCGCGAGGATCTCGAGTTTAAGGCTGTGGTTAGATTTATCTTAATTACTTTCTTGTAGTTGCGGATGCTTGCAAGGGGTATAATCACAAGTATGTATTAGTCCTAGGAAGGGCGGTACATTAGCACAGAGTTCACCCACACAACACTTATCAAAACAATGAAGATTAATCAGTCTGTATGTAGCGAAAGCACTAGACTAAAACCCCGTGTGTCCTCGAGAACGTTTGGTCATTATAAGTAAACAAACCGGCTTGTCCTTTGTGCTAAAAAGGATTGGGCCACTCGCTGCAATTATTTCTCTCGCATTTTACTTACTCGTACTTATTTCATCTGTTACATCAAAACCCCCTGAATACTTGTCTGTGAGCATTTACAGTGAAACCTTCATCGAAACTGCTTGTCAACACCTTCTGCTCCTCGTTGGGATCGACATTCTTACTTATCGAAGATACTACGATACACCCCCTATACTTGTGGGTCATCAGCAAACAAGCAGTAATAATGCAGCAGTAGTAACGCAGTAAAACAGTTAACAAGCAGCGATAGCAGTATTTAGGAACAAGGCCTAGGGAATAGACTTTCACTAGTGGACACTCTCAACATTGATCACATAACAGAATAGATAAATGCATACTCTACAGTTTTGTTGGATGATGAACACATTGCGTAGGATTACACGAACCCTCAATGCCGGAGTTAACAAGCTCCACAATAATGCTCATATTTTAGTAACCTTTAGTGTAAGATAGATCAAAAGACTAAACCAAGTACTAGCATAGCATGCACACTTGTCACCTTCATGCATATGTAGGAGGAATAGATCACATCAATATTATCATAGCAATAGTTAACTTTGCAATCTACAAGAGATCATGATCATAGCATAAACCAAGTACTAACACGGTGCACACACTCGTCACCTTTGCACACATGCAGGAGGAATAAAACTACTTTAATAACATTGGTAGAGTAGCACATAGATAAATTGTGATACAAACACATTGCAATCATAAAGAGATATAAATAAGCACCTCACTATGCCATTCAACAGTGAATAAGTATTATGTGAAATATAGCCTAAGAGACCCACACGGTGCACACACTCGTCACCTTTACACACGTGGGACAAGGAGTCTCCGGAGATCACATAGGTAAAACTCACTTGACTAGCATAATGACATCTAGATTACAAGCATCATCATATGAATCTCAATCATGTAAGGCAGCTCATGAGATTATTGTATTGAAGCACATAGGAGAGAGATGAACCACATAGCTACCGGTACATCCCCCGAGCCTCGATGGAGAACTACTCCCTCCTCATGGGAGCAGCAGCGGTGATGAAGATGGCGGTGGAGATAGCAGCGGTGTCGATGGAGAAGCCTTCCGGGGCACTTCCCCGCTCCGGCAGGGTGCCGGAACGAGACTCCTGTCCCCCGGATCTTGGCTTCGCGATGGCGGCGGCTCCGGAAGGTTTTCCGTATCGTGGTTCTTCGCATCAGTGGTTTTCGCGACGGAGGCTTTATATAGGCGAAGAGGCGGCGCAGGAGGGTCGAAGGGGTGGCCACACCATAGGCCGGCGCGGCCGGGGCCCGGGCCGCGCCACCCTATCATCCGGGGGCCCAAGTGCCCCCCTCCGGTCCTTCCCGGGTGTTCCGGATGCTTCCGGTGAAAATAGGAACCCGGGTCTTGATTTCGTCCGATTCCGAGAATATTTCGTTACTAGGATTTCGAAACCAAAAACAGCAGAAAACGAGGAACCGGCACTTCGGCATCTTGTTAATAGGTTAGTTCCGTAAAATGCACGAATATGACATAAAGTGTGCATAAAACATGTAGGTATCATCAATAATATGGCATGGAACATAAGAAATTATCGATACGTCTGAGACGTATCAAGCATCCCCAAGCTTAGTTCCGCTCGTCCCGAGCGGTAAAACGATAACAAAGATAATTTCTGAAGTGACATGCCATCATAAACTTGATCATATTGTAAACATATGTAATGAATGCAGCGATCAAAACAATGGCAATGACATGAGTAAACAACTGAATCATAAAGCAAAGACTTTTCATGAATAGTACTTCAAGCATCAATAAGTCTTGCTTAAGAGTTAACTCATAAAGCAATAAATCAAAGTAAAGGCATTGAAGCAACACAAAGGAAGATTAAGTTTCAGCGGTTGCTTTCAACTTGTAACATGTATATCTCATGGATAATTGTCAACATAGAGTAATATAACAAGTGCAATATGCAAGTATGTAGGAATCAATGCACAGTTCACACAAGTGTTTGCTTCTTGAGGTGGAGAGAGATAGGTGAACTGACTCAACATAAAAAGTAAAAGAAAGGTCCTTCAAAGAGGAAAGCATCGATTGCTATATTTGTGCTAGAGCTTTGGTTTTGAAAATATAAAGAGAGCATAAAAGTAAAATTTTTAGAGGTGTTTGTTGTTTTCAACGAATGGTAGTGGGCACTCTAACTACCTCATCAACCAGACTTTCAAGAGCGGCTCCCATGAAGGACGTTATCTCTACCAGCAAGGTAGATCATCCCTCTTCTCTTTTGTTTACACATGTACTTTAGTTTAGTTTTTCTTTATTTATGGATGACACTCCTCCCAACCTTTTGCTTACACAAGCCATGGCTAACCGAATTCTCGGGTGCCTTCCAACATTCACATACCATGGAGGAGTGTCTATTTGCAAAATTAAGTTGCTTATCGATGAATCGAGCAAAACATGCGAAGAGAATTATCAATGAAAGTTAATTAATTGGGGCTGGGAACCCCATTGCCAGCTCTTTTTGCAAAATTATTGGATAAGCGGATGTGCCACTAGTCCATTGTGAAAGTCTATCAGAAGTAAATGACAAGATCGAAAGATAAAACACCACATACTTCCTCATGAGCTATAAAACATTGACACAAATAAGAGGTGATAAGTTTTGAATTATTTAAAGGTAGCACTCAAGCAATTTACTTTGGAATGGCGGAGAAATACCATGTAGTAGGTAGGTATGGTGGACACAAATGGCATAGTAGTTGGCTCAAGGATTTTGGATGCATGAGAAGTATTCCCTCTTGATACAAGGCTTAGGCTAGCAAGGTTATTTGAAACAAACACAAGGATGAACCGGTGCAGCAAAACTCACATAAAAGACATATTGTAAACATTATAAGACTCTACACCGTCTTCCTTGTTGTTCAAAACTCAATACTAGAAATTATCTAGACTTTAGAGAGACCAATTATGCAAACCAAATTTTAGCAAGCTCTATGTATTTCTTCATTAATAGGTGCAAAGCATATGATGCAAGAGCTTAAACATGAGCACAACAATTGCCAAGTATCACATTATCCAAGACATTATAGCAATTTACTACATGTATCATTTTCCAATTCCAACCATATAACAAATTAACGAAGATGAAACTTCGCCATGAATACTACGAGTAGAGCCTAAGGACATATTTGTCCATATGCTACAGCGGAGCGTGTCTCTCTCCCATAAAGTGAATGCTAGGATCCATTTTATTCAAACAAAACAAAAAACAAAAACAAACCGACGCTCCAAGCAAAGTGCATAAGATGTGACGGAATAAAAATATAGTTTCGGGGAGGAACCCGATAATGTTGTCGATGAAGAAGGGGATGCCTTGGGCATCCCCAAGCTTAGACGCTTGAGTCTTCTTAGAATATGCAGGGGTGAACCACCGGGGCATCCCCAAGCTTAGAGCTTTCACTCTCCTTGATCATAGTATATCATCCTCCTCTCTTGACCCTTGAAAACTTCCTCCACACCAAACTCGAAACAACTCATTAGAGGGTTAGTGGACAATAAAAATTAACATGTTCAGAGGTGACACAATCATTCTTAACACTTCTGGACATTGCATAAAGCTACTGGACATTAATGGATCAAAGAAATTCATCCAACATAGTAAAAGATGCAATGCAAAATAAAAGGCAGAATCTGTCAAAACAGAACAGTCCGTAAAGATGGATTTTATTAGGCTACCAGACTTGCTCAAATGAAAATGCTCAAATTGAATGAAAGTTGCGTACATATCTGAGGATCACTCACGTAAATTGGCATAATTTTCTGAGTTACCTACAGAGAATTAGACCCAGATTCGTGACAGCAAAGAAATCTGTTTATCTTAATGGAACAACAGATTACACAATGGAACAACAGATTACACAAGACTTTCAGATCTACACAATATCAAGCAATATGGTGTAGGGAATTCAATAGTTTTGCAGAACAAACAACTAAGACTAGGGTTTATCTTAAACATGGTCTAAAGGAACTTTGGGGGCGTCCTGGGTACTTATATAGGCGTCCAGGACGACCTCAGGTCGAAAAAGTACGAAAATAACCGACCCAGAATAGATCTGGTCGAGACAGACTCGGGCACGACCGGCGTGGCAGCCGGTTGACCGGGCCTGGGACCGGGCTGGCCGGTTCAAACCGGCCAGGGACCGGGTGCTGATCGGGCGCGGGATGTGTCGCGTAGTAACCCGCCCGGTTGGCATCAGCAGAACGCCCGGTTGGTGCCGGGGTGGGTCCGGCGGACCGCCCGGTTAGACCAGGCCAGAGACCGGGCGCGCCGGCGTGGCGGCCGGTCCGACCGGATGCTGGGCCGGTCTGTACTTCGTCTTCCTCTCTCGCGCATGCCTTCCGCTCCTTCCTCGCGCGTCCATGGAATATCTTCATGTCCAGCTCCATGTCCAGCTTCACGTCCATCTTCACGTCCAGCTGCTCCTCTCCCTCTCGTGCGATGCTTATCTTCTTTTCATACCTGATTATACATAAGTAACATGACTTAGGCAGTATAAAGTTCTCATCAATCAAAGTATCGTTTAGGAACAAGTTCACATGTTGTTTAAGTAGCTTCGCACGAGTCCTTGTAATAGGTTCAATCCGAACTTCATTGGACTTGAGCTTCACAACAGCTTCATCTTCATTTGGTAATGACATATATAATAGTGTGGTAGGGATGTCCTCATCAATTTATCTCTACGACTTTTTCTAGATAACGAAGGCTAAAAGAAGACATGCATTCTCTACCGTATGTCCAAACCAACCTGAAATATATATTTGTGGGTGCATCTAGCGCAAAGCTCCTACCGGATCTGGGCACGCCCGGTTGGACCCGTATGTCCCAAACCCGCTATACCTTGCCGGTCCCGCAACGCTCAAACCCACTTCCAGTTAGCTTCTCTCGTAAGCCTCCGCTGTCCTCGGCCTCCACTCGCTATCTCGGACATCCCCAACAACTCCGCCCCACTGGAGAGCGAGATGCTTCGGCGGCCTGGGGTTTCCAATCCGCCGGCAGCAGCGCCGGCGGCGACTCCCTCGCCGCGCCCTGTCCTGAAAGCGGCGGTCCTCGTACTCTTCCGCCTGGTCAGGAACACCATGATCTGCGTTTTCCTAGCTGCATTCGGCGCTTGCAGCTTAGGGATTGCAATCCACGTCCTCGGACGCCGGATCTGCGGCGAGGGATCCGCCGTGGAGGAAGCCGGCTGGGCCATCCTTCTGAGAGCGATGCGCTTGCTGCTGCGTCTGTTTCCCACCTTTCTTCCTGCTGTTCACGAGTCGCTTGTATGAGCACGTCATGTTCATCGTCGAGGAAGGGACGGACAAGGTACGGAAGGCCGCTCGTTTTGTTCGATTATTGTGTTTAACTGCGGCAGTCAGGCGATTAGAGCATATAACTCTAGTTTCATCGCTGAATGTTTCCCAATCATGACTGAAATTGGCGTCATAATGAAATAAAAAATTTCTAGTTGTTTCCCTTCATGTTGAACTTTATGCAGTCGTCTACAATCCGTTTGATTTACTCTAGCGTAGTAGCATAACATAATCTGGTTGTATAGCAGCTTTTTCTTCATGTGTAGGAATGCCATATATATTCTTGTTTTAACTCATATACTGTAAGAGAAATCTGATATTACTACACTACTACAAATATGTGCTAACTGTGCTGCTCCCAACTATCTCCATGTGAAAACATTGACATCTGCTCAGAAGCAGCAATATCCTGCGCGAGGTGCAGCACCTCTTCTAGGCATAGTCAAGATGGCCACACTTTACATGCTACCTTTTGCTGCCCTTGCGATTCTTGCTATGTGGATGAAACTATATGCTGAGGAAGGATCTCCCGAATGGAGGGTGGGTTCTATACTCTTCGTCAGTGCAATGTTGGCTGGTTCTTTTGTAGCCGGCTTTCTTGCCGTGCTCGTACCAAGCATGGCGATCGCAGTGATGCCTCCCAAGGCAAAGGGGATGCAGTAAATTTCTCAAGGTACTCACCTTTTGCCCTCTATGTTTACCATATATAACCTCTAGTTGTTCACTAACTCCTATATGTGCCTTAGTTGTCCCCGTGCCATCCTTCTTCAGAATCTTATCTTACTTGATTTGTGGCTTTGTGCTGTACTGCCGCCGGGTGTATGATCCTAGATTGTTGTATCTCCTACAAGGTGTTTTATCGCGTCCCCTTGCACCTTTCATTTGTTTGAACTCAGTGTCTACCGATTTGATGTTCAAATGGAGTTGTAAAAAAATCCAAGCCAAGAAGGGTTTGTGTAAATAGCCCAAAATTGGTAGTACGTCTGTTCATTATGTTCTCATTGATCAGATCTAGATGGTTGGATGTGTGTACCCCTTTGTTTACAGACTGGGCTGCTCTACATGTTTGTCATGCATGTGCTAAGATGTCATATTCTACCATAGTAAATACTTCAAACCTCCCTATCAAAGTGTGTTTGTCTGTCTATCGTCATTACTCACTACTAATGATGACTCATTAGGCTATTTTTTCAGAATCTTTTTTGCTTTGATAATTGGGAAATTTCTGTTATTTCTTGGACTATTTTGAAATTGTCGTTATGATTACAATTAGCAAAATGGAGAAGATAAAACTGCTAACATTCCCTTCACATATGTAAATAACATTCTGCTGTCTGTTTAATGAAATTTTACTGTCAGTGCCTTGCCTAAACTCCAGCGTTAAAAAAAGCAGATAAACTTGGTAGAAAATAGATCTTTTTGTTTGGTGCACACATCATTTCTGTTATGCTGTACTGTTCTCAGAAACTGTAATTCTATCAGAATAATTAATTATATTAAGTTCGTGGGGTATTTCAGATGTAGTCCATTGAATGCGCGTGAGACATTTACCCCTAAAATTTGATATCGTTTTCAGCTTACATTCCATCAGTTTGTTCGTTCCACTCCTGTTTGTTCTTGATCTATTGATATACTATAATAATCCTTGTTGGCAACTAGTCCTATTTCAGATTGGTTTGGGTGCTCTATTGTGTAGTACCAAAGATATTGTCACTGCCTTCTTGATGACCCTAGTGAGCTTTGATTAGTATTTTCATGTGTGTACGCATTTCTGCAGCGTACTATCTCAGGAGTAACCCAAAGTAGATTACTAGTCAGATTGTTATATTGCATCATTTATACAATAGAAGTCAATAGATATGTGTAGCTACTATAAGAGAGATAAACATGATAGAAGTTCCTAATAAAAGAAAATGCAGCTCTTAATGTGGTGGAGCCTAAGTGCAGCTTCCCTTTCATGTTATTTCATATAATTATGCTTGGTACTTTAAAAATAGAAGGAGAGGATGTCTTTCCCAGATTGTTGCATGCAAGAGTGGTGAACCCAATATCATACAATGAGCAGCATCTATAACGTACTAGGAGTTTGTCGTCGTGTGGTTTTACATTGCTATAATTATTTGTAGTAGATTATTATACCCAGAAAAATCATGAAAGCTTCATCAAAAACTACTTATGCAAATAAGTGTCTGAAGTGACCAACTATATTGCTAGATGGTTATTCCAGTTCTGAGTTGACTGACTTTTTTGTTGTGTTTTTTCTTGGTTAAGTATAAGATTACTTCCATTGCCATTGATTACCAGTTTCCTAATGTATATATGAGATTTCTAATGGTGTTCTGATGCTTAAAAGATGTGACCTATTGTTAAGAAAAACATTCCAGTTAGCTTTTGAACAAGCAGACCTGAAACTTAAAAATATGCACCACTCCGGCACTCCCCATTAATTAATAGAAAATAGAATGGTCAAAACTGTGACTGTCCATTATCTCGTGAGTCGAAATTTCGGCGATGCTGAGATGTCAAACTTAGATATCTTTAGATTCTTTGTTAGAAAATGGAAGCTTTTAGTTTTATTTCCCAGGCGAGCTTTCAGATATCAAACTTCGTTAATGAAAGCTTTATTATCCCAGCCTCTAGCTTTTACCAAACTTTATGAAGCTTTTAGATATCTTTAGCTAGTTAGAACTGATAGTATTTTTTTTTGTATGGATTAGAGATCTGTAATAAAGATAACTCTGTTTCAATACAAATATCTGTGTTGCAGTATCTAGCTGCAGAAACAATATGTCACTGTGTGATAACTGGCATAACTTCAATACACATATTTGTGTTGCACTATCTGCAGAAGCTATATGTCGCTACTTGATAACTAATATATCATCTGGAGCTAATGGATGGCTCACTTATCATAGAAAATAACCATATCTTTCTCTTTGGCCATTTCAGTGTTTCCAATGGAAGGCGGTTTTCGAAAGGTGTTTACGAGTAACAAGACCCAGGGATGCTACTGTGAGCAATGTACCTCTCACCATTTCTAAACTACTCTGGCATGTTATGTGACTTAATTACCAACCACCTCTAGCTCCTAGAATACATGTAGCATGTGTGCTGTGATGCAATCGTAAACTTGTCTTGGCACACGATAAATGTGCTGCCGATATTTCCTGGATTTGCTCCTAAACTTCCTCAGTTCCTCGAATATTAGTATGATGATTATCTGTGTGAACTTGATTAAATACATAGCTCCGTCTCATGATTAATTTATTGCCCATTTGGTTCAATTGTTCTGATGTGTTTCATGCATGATCCCTCCTGGCGATAGTAGGACTGTCGCGGACACCAGTTTTTTTTCGAAATGGGGTAAGCCCCGGCCTCTGCATATGTGTTTATCTTCCAGTTCTGAATTTGCTGAATGAATCATACTCAATCGCAATTGCTCAGATTTAAGCCATGAATTCGATGTAGTAGCAAATATGAACTGCTCTTTTTGATTCACCCATATTATTCTAAACTTTAATCTTGTTGAGTACCCAGCGTGCTGAGTGCCTCCTCGCATGCGTTTTGGGCCGTATGCTCGATGGTGAGCTATTTGGGACATCCACTTTTCTTCCATAAAGGGAATATATTAATATCAGAAGATATCACACCTAGCCTCTGCAACAATGCAATGTCCTAATAACATTACGGATGCACACTCTTGTAGCTCCTTTTCCAGTGTTCTCATCAAAAGCCGCATCAACATGAATTTTCAGTTTGCCTTCTTCTGGCTTTTTCCAGCCATATCTCTGCTTTGCCTTTGGTTTTCTCGCTGCAATCATATAATTCCTGGACAGAACAATTATACATAGAGTAGATCTACCCGGTGATTGGACAGTTTCATCATGAACTTTTTTCCTCCTTTCCCACCAAATAAACCAACCTGCAGTTAGAACCAACTTTGCAAAACCAACATTATCAAGATGCAAAACCAACATTATCAAGATGAGTTAGATGGCCGCCGCGTTTAATTATTTCTTCAACACAATGTCCTAATAACATTACGGATGCACACAGCCAAAAAAGAGAAAAAGAAAACTAAGAAATAAAAGTCCTGCTACAGTATCCCAACCCTAGCAACAGTAATACATACAACACCTGAAATTCAGACTCCTCAAAAGCAACGCCTCCAAGAAGAGAACAGTGCACTAGCGTCGTCGTCGTCCGATCAAACATCTTAGGTTTTCACCCTAAAGATAGTCTCCGCCCTCAAAACAATGCCTTCAACAAGGACATTGCCAGACACAACCACTTAAGGCAAGACCTTGGGTTTTCACCCTGAAAGGTAAGACTCCGAACTTCACATGTGCTGCCGCCCCACTTTCATACCACTGTTGCGAAGTCCGGAACACCAAGCAAGCCCCTCAACAACGCAAAGACTTGAAACTCCATTAGCTAGTCCACCAATCCGGCCTTCATGATAGCTAGTCTCTTCTTCTGACTTCACCATGGATCAACTGTCACTTGGTGTCAACACAGAAAAGAGCTTCGTGCAGCACCCTCCAAAACCAAACAGTCGGAATAAAAGCATGTGCGCGCACGACCAAATACCACTGATCCAGCAAACTCCAGGCAATAGAAGCACTGTTACATTCGCCGGTGGCGCCTTCCGGAACTCAACACTCCGGCTAGATCATGAAGGGAAGGCCTCCGGTAAGTCTTCATCTTCGCCCAAGAGAGACCCTAGGACCGTCGCCTTTATTCAGGTCGCCCCCCCCCCCCCCCCCCCCACGCCGGCGACCATCCCAGGCTGGCCATGGTTGCCGCCGGAGACACCAAGCAGATCGCGTAGTCCAAAGACATCGCACACGCCTAGGCACAACCGCAACCGAAAGCCAGCCCTCCACCGCCGGCCGCCGAGATGCGAAGAGAAGGGGACCTAGGGTTTCCCCTTGCAGCCCGCCCCTACCCCTCCCTCCGCCGCTGGCAGGGCACTCCACCACCTCATCGTCCATCATACCGTCACCGAGCCAAGGCCAGGCGTCACCATCGAGGTCCCCGACTAAAGGGCCGCGCTCCAGCCCGAGGAAGACGACCCACGCCCGACCTCCTCGCGCGAGATGACGAAGAATCCCCGCCGCCGCCGGCCGGCCATTGCCAGATCGGCGAGGGAGGGGAGGGGAGTGGGGGGAGGCGATGACGGCGGGGTAGAGTTCCCCCCGGCTGCCACGCGGGGGCAGCTCGGGAGGAGGACGGGGATCTGGGACATCCACTTTGGTAGATAGAAACGATTTACTGCTACCCCATTTATTTGTACAAGCAAGGTATAAAAGATATGCAGCAATCGCAAATTGCACATTTATAATTTGGCCATGGCACACATATCACCTTCTGCAAAAACTTATGCAAACAAGATAGCAAAGTAAAGAAATTGTAAATGATGAACAAATAAGAAGGAAACTATATTAGAAAACATAAAAATTGCAAACACAAAAATAGATATGTAGAAAACAAAATGAAAAACAAGCGATAAAAATATTTCGAACGGGAGACATGATGTTAGCTGAACATTAGGCCTCGTGGAGGTGCAGCCTGTAGCACCCAGCCACCCACCACCCTTGATCCATACCTACACAATTTTTTTTTATCGTTGTGTCTTCGTGAGTGACGTTTTGACTCTTCGGTGCATATGCTTTCTTTATTTTGAAATGCATGTTTGATACATTTTAAAATGCTAAACAATTCTAAACAAAAAATAATTCAAGTGCACATCTTCACATGCTACATGTGAACAAAATCTTTCTATTGAAAAGGGCTGTATAAAAATAGAAAATTTTGGTGCTAAAATAAGATTTTTATGTGAAAATTCAATTCGGCTCCCGATTGCATATGCTCCCTCTACCAAAAAAAATATTTGAAATGTTAAAAAAATTTGACAAAAAATTCTACGTGTACATCTCCATAGTATATGTGCGTTCGTCAAGTTTCATGAAAACTAATATTTTTTATGGACTATGTAAAAAGAGAAAATTTATCTTGTAAAAAGTATTATTTTTAGCACTTAATTTTGTCTTTTTACACACATCACATGATAAGTTGATTTTTTATGAAACGACTTCGTGAGCGCGTAGCATCTGAAGATGTACGTGCGAATTTGTTTCAACTTTTCTGAAATTCAAAATATGCGTAAGATGCATTTTAAAATAGAGGGAGCATATGCTCTCATGTTCCTTTTTATGAGACATGTTTTGTCGTCTTTACATCTGCCACAAAATATATCATTTTTTCACGATACTGTACGAATGCAAAAATATTATCGAGATGTACATGTGAAATTGTTTGTTGGATTTTTTTAACAATTAAAATATGTTTTTTTAGGTGGAGGGAGCATATACACCCAGGAGTCAAATTGAATTTATGTGTGTTTTATTGTTAGTGTTTTCTTCTTAACTTATCGTACTTGGATTTTTAACGTTTGACCTAACAGTTGTTGGCGTCGATTGAGAACACCAAATCCGAGGACGGCCGTCGCTAGGACTTCTATGATTGACGTGCGTAGACATATTGAGAAATTGACCACACATGGTTTTGGAAAATCCTTTGTATGCTAGTACAAATCATGCAAACCAATATTTAAAATAAAACACATGTATCTGACATCATAGACTTGAAATGACAATAGAGACTTCAAGTTCTGGCACTGCACACTGCAACACCCATGGACAAGTATCAAAGGAAAGAAAACAAAAGATACCTTTTTAAAAAACAAAAGGGAAGCTCTGACCTTCAAAAGATACCATTTTGTTTTTAACCTTGTATAAGACAGTCTGTATGACTACGAAGGCTTCTTTTAAGTTGTGGTAATAATAGAGCCAGCCAAAACTGAGATAAGTTCCAAAGATGAACATAGATACGAAAATCTTCTTTCTTCATCTTGTAATGCGGGCAGTACCATTATCAAAATTCACGTCTTCACAAAACATGCATGCAATATTTTACTGATTCAGAAGGACACAATCCTTTTATATTAAGTTGCCAGGTTCTTGGTTATTGACCTTTGTTGTCCTCACTTCTAACCTCATATTATTGTGTTTTGCACTGTACGGAATTAGCTCTTTATAAATGAGATCATATTTAGGGAACAAAACATTAGGATAGATTTCTGTACATGATATTGTGCATGTAGATTATATTCTTTTCTCTCAAAGTTTTTGTGTCGTGCCAGCAAAAATATTTGAAACAAGCACTAGTAGGAAAAGCCTGATCAGTGGCGCACCAAAAATGGCTTCTGTGGCGCATGGGAGGTGCGCCACAGAAACTTCGCCACAAAAATAAGGTTTCTGTGGCGCACCTGCCCATGCGCCACAGAATTAAGGTTTCCGTGGCGCACGTGTTCTTAGGTGCGCCACAGAAAAGCGTGCGCCACAGAATTGGTTTTCAGTGCGCCACGGAATTTGCTTGTATTATACACGATTTTGTGCTGCCTGCTATACACATGCGGTTTATAGACAGCAATATACGGATATACAGGTTATATACAGCAACATTCAGATATAATATAAATATCATGTACATTGCACAGATATAACATAGACATCATCATCACATTACTTAGAGCCCGATCGAGATACATATATAGTGGCAAGTGTCAAATGTTTTGCATACAACTCTTAATTCATACAAAATTCATAATTTCGAGATACAAAGTAGTCTTCATCCGGTTCCTCCTTTGCTCCCTCATCTCTACCCACCAGACTCGCTTGCATCGGGTCCTTCATCCAGTTCCTACTATGATGAAAATGGAAGAAAGTGAGACCAACAAGTCCGATGCACAAGAGAAATGGAATAAATGCCTCATACATTGTTGGTCAACACAAATATTAACATTCAGGGACGGTGTAAGTGAGACCAAGTCCGATGCACAAGAGATTGATATTTGTGCTATCTTACCAGGCTCACTTACGCCGCCCCCGAGTGTACGGTGACCAAACATTTTAATCATCGGCATTTTGAAAATCTCAAAGCAAATGGAATGACAAAATGGAATAAGTGCCTCATACATTGTTGGTCAACACAAATACTATGGTCAGAAAACATAGTTGCGAGTATACACCGCAGTATACTTTGCGAAGGGCCCCCTTTCCCGGCCGCCGTTCCGTGAACGGGTGCTTGACGACACAACGACGCCGATCTGCCTCTCCGGCGCAGAACCACGGCAGTCCCTCGCCGTCCAGTGAACGAGTCCTTGATGCAAAGACCGTGCCGGCCAGCCCCGCGCCCTGCACTGTTCGCCTTCTTGCCCGGTGAACCAATAGACTGATCGTTGGAATAAGGAAACCGATGACGGCCGGTCGCAAGATTAAATTGCGATCGGCCGTCATCGGCTTCCTTATTCCAACGATTAGTCTATTCGTTCACCGGCAAAAAGGCGAAGAGTGCGGGCGCGTGAGACACGGCTCGAAACGCGGCAACGGGGGTCGGCATGATGCTAGGGAGGCTAGCACCGTCTTTGCATTAAGGACTCGTTCACGTACTGAACGGCGAGAGAAGAAAAGTGGTGATGCGCCGGAGAGGCAGGTCGGCGTTGTTGTCTCGTCAAAGACTCGTTCACGGAACGGCGGCCGGGGAAAGGGGGCCCGTCTACAAAGTATATTGCGGCGTATAGGTGACCAAACATTCTAATCATCGGCACTAAAATGGAAGAAAGAGCCAAGTGGTATCTCAACTAGATATCATATGCCTCATACTTTGTTGGTCGAAAGAAATATTAACATTCCGGGATGGGGTCGGTGAGGCCGGGTAGGATGCACAATAGATTGATATTTGTGCCATCGCACCGGGCTCACCGGCCCCACCCAGAGTGTACAAGTGACCAAATAATTTAATCATCGGCACTAAATGGAAGAAAGGCCAATGCAATTAAGAAGTAGCTAGTATGAACTAAATGGAATGTCTCATACTTTGTTGGGCGAAACAAATATTAACATCCAGGGATGGAGTAAGCGAGGCCAGGTAGGATGCACAAAATATTGATACTTTTGCCATCATACCAGGCTCACTTGCTCCACCCCGAGTGTACGAGTGATCGACCAACCATCTAATCATCGGCAAGTACAAAAACACCAACAAACCAAGCAACCATGGTGACATAAGTCAAGATGCTCAAACACACATAGAATGCATGGAGAAGATGCTCCAAAGGGATTATTCATCACTTGGTATATAGACCAAGTGATGCTGGCAAAAGAGAGGCCAATCAAGAACCAAGTAAATCCAAGTAAGTGATAGATATGCCTAAACAAGCAACAACACATAGCATATCCCAGCTAACCGGATGAGACAAGTCTTGGTAGCCAATCGAATCACCTAGCACCACCTAGCCTTTTAAAACCATCGTAAACGGTCCTTTTCTTCAAAGGATACCACAGTGGCATTCATTTACATGATCCCCTACTGTGGATATCTCTATTTTCATCAAAGCCAACAAGAAATAGAACTTTATCATTACTCGGCTTGAGTTCAAAACAAAGCTGGGGTACCATAAGGGATTATTCATCACTTGGTAGTAACCAAGTGATGCTGGCAAGAGAGAGGCCAAGCCCGAGCTAGTCAATCCAGTAGAGATGGATATGCATAAGTAAGCAAGAACACATAGCCTATCCAAGTTAACCAGATAAAACCAACCTTGACAGCCAACTTAATAACCTAGCATCACCTAGTCTTTTAAACCATCAGAAACTTCCCATTTTCTTCAAAGGATACCACAGTGGCATTCATTTACATGATTCCCTAATGTGAATATCTCTATTTTAGTATCTGTTCTTATCCAAGTTTTTGCCTCAGCCTTTGCATCATTGGCTAAGCCAAGACATCAAGCATCTGGCCAGGGAGCTTCTTTCTTTTTAGGGAACTATATGAACTATATGCACAAGGATACCATCAAGTAGCATACCATAAGCTCACAACAATCCATCAAGTAAATGTTCACAAGGATACCACAGTAGCATAGTAGCATACCATAAGCTCACAAGAATCCATCATTTTCTTCACAAGGATACCACAGTAGCATACCATAGTAGCATTTAATGCATTTAAATGAACCAGTAGCATCAAAACCAACCAAATGTCCAACTAGCAAGCAATACCAAGTGAGCAAGTCTTCATTACCTTGTACAGGTTCAGACATGGATTTATTTCCAACAAAGGATGGAAATCAAATTAACATCATTGAATTAAATTGAATCATTACCATCACATGGTTCATCAATAACAATTAGGGGCAATGCATCCAGAGCAACAAGCGAGCAATGTATCCAGAGCAACAAGCAGCAATGCATCCGAACCACTACTGAGGTACATCAACCATGAGCAATGAGCCAGTAAGTAAATCACTAGCACATGATGATCATTTGACCATTTAGAGCATGGACACACAAGCAATAGCAACAGTATAGTTCACCAGGAATGGTGAGAAGCTGCAAGAGCATGCATCTAGCTGCAGCAACAATGACAACAAGCTAGGATAGATAGATCAACAGCAACAGCAGCCAGTACATCAACAGCAACAGCAGCACAACCAGAGCATGCATCTAGCTGCAGCAACAATGACATCAAGCTAGGATAGATAGATAGATTGCATCCAGTAGCACATCAACAGCAACAGCAGCTAGCACAGCAACAACAACAGCAGCACAACCAGAGCAGCACACAAGCATTTCGTCGAGCACTTTGTGCTCGCGCGGGAGAGGAAGAGGGAGGGGAGGGGAGGGGAGGGAGAGAGTTCACCGACGACTGCAGGGGTGGAGGAGGAGGTAGACGACGACGGCAGCGGTGGAGGAGGAGGAGGACGCGGCGGCTCCTCCACCTTCACGCGATGGCGGCCCCTCCTCACGGTGGCCCCTCCTCGCCGTAGCGGCAGCTTGTGCTGCAGGTGGCGGGGATGGGAGGACCGTGGCGGCATGCGGCCCTCGCGGAGGAAGGCGGCGGCGACGGCGATGGCGACGACCATGGCGGCGCGCGGCGGATCGGAGGAGAGGGGAGAGGGGAGAGGGGAGGGGAGAGGTGAACAGGCGGGGGAGGGCACGGGCGATCGAGATGATATAAGTTACCTTAATTCTGTGGCGCACTGGAGCAAGTGCGCCACAGAATCAACTACTTCTGTGGCGCACCGAAGCACGTGCGTCACAGAACGAGTTATTTCTGTGGCGCAACACGCCATGTGCACCACAGAAATACCTACACTAATAATTGGTGGTGGCAGGATGTGGGCCCCATACAATTTCTGTGGCGCAACGTTCAGCAGTGCGCCACAAAATTAAGCTATTTCTGTGGCGCACATAGCGTGGTGCGCCACAAAATAAGTTTCTGTGGCGCATTCAAAACGGTGCGCCACAGAACTAAGCTTTGCCTATAAGGGTTTTCCTACTAGTGA